>NC_091172.1:6721946-7059813 GCF_040958095.1 Procambarus clarkii
AAGTTTAAAGGGAAGAATGGAAGTAACTGCAAAGGGCCTATTAGCCCATATTTCTTGATGCTTCTATATTGGTGCGGAGTCTTGAAGTGGGTAGAATATAGTTGTGCATTAATTGGCTGTTGATTGCTGGTGTTGACTTCTAGATGTGTAGTGCCTCGTAGATATCAAGCCGCCTGCTATCGCTGTATCTATCGATGATTTCTGTGTTTTTTGTTAAGACTTCTCTGGTGATGGTCTGGTTGTGGGAAGAGATTATATGTTCCTTAATGGAGCCCTGTTGCTTATGCATCGTTAATCGCCTGGAAAGAGATGCTGTTGTCTTGCCTATATACTGAGTTCTTTGAGGCTTACAGTCCCCAATTGGGCATTTGAAGGCATAGACGACATTGGTCTCTTTTAAAGCGTTCTGCTTTGTGTCTGGAGTTTCTCATGAGTAGGTTGGCCGTTTTTTTGATTTTATAGTAAATCGTCAATTGTATCATCTGATTTTTGTCTGAAGGGATAACGTTCCTATTAACAATATCTTTCAGGACCCTTTCTTCCGTTTTATGATCTGTGGAAAAGAAGTTCCTGTAAAATAGTCTAATAGGGGGTACAGGTGTTGTGTTAGTTGTCTCTTCAGAGGTTGCATGGCATTTCAACCTCCTTCTTATGATGTCTTCAACGAAACCATTGGAGAAGCCGTTGTTGACTACGGACCTGCCTTACCCTACAGAGTTTTTCATCGACTTGCTTCCATCCTGAGCTGTGACTGAGAGCACGGTCGACATAAACGTTAACAACAACTCCTCTTGTACCTGTTCTGGGCAGTCACTGTTGGCATTGAGGGCACATTCCTATGTTTGTTTCCTTAGTGTAGACTGCAGTGTGGGAAACCTCCGCTCCTTTCCATGACTGTTACATCTAGAAAGGGCAGCTTCCCATCCTTCTCCATCTCGTAAGTGAAACGCAACACAGAATTCCGCTGAAATGCATCCTTCAGCTCCTGTAGATGTCTGACATCAGGTACCTGTTTAAAAATGTCGTCAACATACCTGCAGTATATGGCCAATTTCAAGTTCATGTCGACTAAGACCTTTGTTCGATGGTACCCAGGTAGATACCCACACCCCACGTACAGACTGGCGAAGCGAATCAACGGCTTGCTGACTCCTTATTCCCTTGCGCCTTCAGCCTGAAGTCCCCAAAGGAATTTGTTTGACTTACTGCGAGGGAACGCGGGCCACAGGGATAGAGCCTCGTTGGACGTAGAATCACTGTTTACCAACGTACCTGTGGATGAAACCATCGGGATAATAGCGGACAGGAGTGTATCGTGGTCACGGCCAGAACTCCTCTTAACATACCAGAAAACATTCTAAGGAAACTACTCCAAGCTTGTACTAAAGAGGCACCCTTCTTGAGCCCGGATGGGCACATGTAATAAGCACGTAGATGGGGTCACCATCTACTGGGGAATTACACAGCTGCTACGGGGCTGCTTTCTGGGGATGCAACAAAAAGGAGGTCTGGTCGAAGACCGGGCCGCGGGGACGCTAAGCCCGAAATCATCTCAAGATAACCCTTGAGTCTTTCTCAAGTCGTTATGATGATAAAAAATATACTCATAAATGTTTTTGAAAAAAATGCAAGGATTCACTTATGAATATTTTTATCAGGAGTGAACATTCTTGTCTGGTAGTTTGGAAATTTTGAAACGTTGCTATGTTGATGGGCTTAACATATTGGAATTTTTTTAAGTATTGTTATTGCTATACTTAAGTAGACATAATTAATTTTGTTTAATAAATGACTATGATATAACTTTTCATTAACAGTTCTGGATTTTTTTTTTAATTAAATTTCCTAATTATTTTTTTCTTATCTCTAAATCTCTGCTTACCCTCTCTTTTTCTCTCATACTCCATCACCAATAATTGTCTAGGACTGTTTATTAATAATATAAAAATGCAATTAAATGTTGTCACAGACTGCAAAATCTCGACCAGCGCGTGTTTAGCCAAGGGAGGCCACTGCAGCGACACATGCAACAGAGATGAGGACACATTCAACAATATCTGCAGTAGTCCAGGCTGCTTCTGTTGCGTTAAAAGTAAGATTTTCCTTGTAAATCGTTTATTAATAATGACATTAAATTATGTATTAATTACACTGATAATATTCCAGAAGTTATCAATAATTATTCTGAATGTGCAGTTGGTCGCTGATAACACAAAAATTGAAATTGAAATTTAGAAGTAAAATTAAAATATATATTCACTAACTTAGTATCTCAACAAATTATGGTATTTAAGTAATTTATATTTTTTAATTATTTTCTCATTGTTAAAAAAGGTATTTTTGTTATTGCATCATAAATCAAATACTTTCATTCATTAAACAGTGTACTGAAAAATCTGTTGAATGAATATTCATGTCTCTTTTCAAGGTAAAGTTGTTTAAAGTAGTTTTGAATCAAGTAAGTGCATTTAATAGATTCTTGAATTCGACTAATGAAAGTATGAAGTAATATCAGGTCTGGAGAGAAACGTTGGGTAATTCTTTACCAACTTTATTTTGGTAACTAAAAATTATTTTTGTTTTCCTGTTTTGCTCGTTCCTAGCAATATGCTCTATGTTTGAACTATAACGAATGACTTTTCTTCTCTTCTCTTCTCTTCTCTTCTCATTATGCCTAGTGAGATAGTCTGGTTGAAATTTCCTTCGGTAACTTTCAAAGCTTCTCTGGGAAACTAAATTTGATATCCTAATTTGTTGAGTTGGTTTTAGATTTTGTTAACATTGATGTTTAAGCATTGAGGGCTACAGTGACAGTCACTTAATAATATTCTAATATTCTCTTTTTATTTATCTTTATGTGAACCTGTTGGTGTGACAGTGTGTGTTCATTAGATTTTGTGATTCTGTGGATTAAAAGCTGAATGTAGGGCTGTCAGTGGGAGTCCTTTAATTGTAATTTGTTTGCTCGGTGATAGAAAGCCTGTGAATATATACTTCAGACTTGTACAGAGGTTCTAACAAGATTGAACTACTGACCTTCCAAAGAATGGAACCCAACAACAGTTGCCTAATTTCAAGGTACCTACCTAAAGCATGGTGAAAGATACATTGTGTATAAGAATGTGTGCCCTATCATTTTTGTCACACACGGGATCCTTGACTGTGAGTCGAGAAAGAATCCAACTGAATTATATGACCTTTTCATCACTAGCTCTAAAACAGATTGACCAAATATATGACATATTAAGGAAATAGCTGTCAATATCATTTGTGGCAATCGATTCTATAATTTCGTAGCTAAATTATTGTCTAAAGTTTGGATACAAATTTTGGAAAATATTTTTTTGTTCATTTACGTATACTTATCTAAGTCTAATGAACAAATCCACAAGGGCCATGACGAGGAATTAGAACGTGACGAAGAGGGAGAACGGCCTATTGACATACCTCGGGTGCAGGGGGGGTTGTGTAAAAGCCTGGTTTGTGTCTCGGAGAGGCTACGGGATCCAGTAAGTTCAGAAGAACTTCGGTTTCAACCCTTTTAACCCTGTCGTAGCTCAGTCGATTAAGGCAGTGTCTGGGATGCTCCCGGACGCAGATTCGAATCCTCGTCACGGCCCTTGTGGATTTGTCCATATGATGCATCACGTTAGTGTGATCTCTGTGTGTGGTTATCTAAGTCTCCTTCAAATGAAGAATATTTAAAGGATCACTGCATCTGGACAATTGAGTTTCTGGAAGTATATGTCTACCTGCGAATCTGTCTGTCTATTCGAGGATGGAGGTCAGATGGTTGCATTTAACCCCACGCAACTCTCTATGGTGAGTTGCAATTGTATGGCGTGTCATAGGGTGGATGGGGTTGACTTACATACCCGTCATTAAGTAATAGTAGATCCAATTGCTACAACAAACGACTCATATGAAGTCTGAAATGTTGATCTGATTGTCCATAGATCGTTTTCTAGTTTATTTCTCGGCTGTTGTCAACGTTGATAACACTGATACAATATCGGAGACTGAGGTGGGAGAGAATGGATGGAGAGAGAGAATGGGAGGCAGGGAGATTGGGAGTTAGGAAGAATGGAAAGGAGGGTAAATAGGTGAGAGGGAACGAGAAATAGAGAGAGACCCAGGCTCCGCCGGTATCCCCTCTAATATCATGTTTGACTTGTTGGCAATTTTCACACCTATTAGTTAAGAAAAAATATGAAAGTTTAAGTATATATCAGGACCCTAGATTTTTTTTATTTAAATATACATTCTCATATTAGCACTTACAAGGCTAAACTTTAGTTTTGTAAGTGGTAAACTTTAGCCTTGTAAGCCTTTACAAGACTCAATACAAGGTTAATTTTCCCTGTAATTCCTTTTATTTCATACGCATTTACTTCGTTATCCCTGAATTATTGGCTTTGCGGGAATATAATTATTTTGCAATTTTGAACATTGCCATGATGAGGGCTTAAAATATTAGATTTTTTTTTATATATTGATATTGGTATAATAAGTAGTCATAATTAATTTTGTTTAATAAGTAACATTTTTAACTCTTTTTCAAAAGTTCTTGCATTTTGTTTTAAATTAGCTTTCCTACTTATTTTCTCCTTATCTATATCTCTGCTTACAGTCTCTCTCTCTCTCTCTCTCTCTCTCTCTCTCTCTCTCTCTCTCCCTCTCTCTCTCTCATACTCCATCACCAATAATTGTCTAGAACCGTTTAGTAATAATATAAAATGACACTAAATATTGTTACAGACTGTAAAATCTCGACCAGCGCGTGTTTAGCCAGGGGAGGCCACTGCAGCGACACATGCAACACAGATGAGGACACATTCAACAATATCTGCAGTAGTCCAGGCTGCTCCTGTTGCGTTAAAAGTAAGTTTTTCCTTGTAAATCGTTAATTTATATAGACATTATTTTATGTATTAATTACACTGATAATATTCCTGAAGTTAACAATAATTATTCTGAATTCTCAGGTAGTCGCTGATTAAGCGTATATGTAAATATATATTTAGATGTAAAATTTAAATGTAAATTTACTAATTTAGAATCTCAACAAATTTTGGTAGTTGCATAATGTTGTTTTTACTATTTCCTTATATTAAAAAAAATTATTTTGTTATTGGATCATTAATCTAATACTTTCATTCATTTAACAGCGTATCGAAAAATCTTCTGAATGAATATTCATGTCTCTTTTCAAGGTAAAGTTGTTCGAAATAACTTGAATCATGTAAATGCATTTCGTAGAATCTTGAAAATCTGTTATCAAATTTAGATTATATCATGTGGTTAACAAATAAAGCTCATTATCCATTCATTGAAGTTTTCCATCTTTGATATACAATCGAAAGTTCTTGCTCTATCTATATATTTGTCTCTTTTCAACGTATTTCTTTATTATACACCCTATACCCATCTTGTGGGCGGCGGTGGAAAGGGTTACATTAGCACATAATGGGTTCAGGAACTGAACCCCCTAGTTCGTTTAGGTAAGTAATGACAATCTTTTGAAGCTAGTTAAACAATTGTTAATGTTACATACGCATGTGCATATATACACACACTGAATATATATATATATATATATATATATATATATATATATATATATATATATATATATATATATATATATATATATATATATATATATATATATTCAATCATTTACACACATACATATACATATTAATAATCTTTTTAGTCCTTTAATTCTATTCTAATTTCTATCCAAGTGATTCAACAAGATACTCACGACTGCCTCTATCTCTCTATCGACTGCTGTCAAAAATGTATGGGGATGCAAAATAAGGCTGGAAGTATCTTTACTGCCTTGTCTGTACAGCTGTTTTTCCCATATGTAAATATTACAGTATACTTACAGTACAGTGCTTGAAGACATGTAGAACTGAAGTGCTAAACCCAATCAAAGTCGTCTGTAGTGTTCAGGTCTATGGCACAACTAGTCTTGGAGTCCTCCAATGACTGATGCTACTTTGTGAAGAGTATTAGCAAAAGATCAGAAGCCGAATTATCTTTCCTGAAACAGTAATCTATGTTGGTAATAAAAAAGTTATTTGTTTTTGAGATTTTGTCACAAGAACTTTGCTAATAATTGAATGACTTTTTGCTTTGTGACTTGCAACTATATGCACCATCAACATTGCGAGGGCAAAATTCCTTCAGCTAGAGAGATTTGTGTGGATCCAGCAGATCTGCACAAATATGTAACAGTTGTTGATGTGCTTATATGGCCCCATTGTTTAACCTATGTCGAGGTGTTTAAGGAAATGGTTGACTTCATCCTTTTGAATAACACTTCAGACAACTTTGACACTGCTTGGATCACGCTGATCATGTTTCCTTCTTGATCAGGGACCTGCGTCTTGGCAGTAAAAACACTAGAAGGTCTCTCCCTGGCCTTCTTTGATTCCTTCTATACCTCTCTTATCTTCTTCAACTGTCTACAACTCTTTCGTTATTAAAAAAAATGCAATTAAACATTTTTGTCACAGACTGCAAAACTCCAACCAGCACGTGTACAGCCAGGGGAGGCCACTGCAGCGACAAATGTAACACAGATGAGGACACAATCTACAATATCTGCACTAGTCCAAGCTGCTCCTGTTGCGTTAAGAGTAAGTTGTTTATGTAAATCATTATGCCATTGTGATAATACTTAAGCTATTAACTTAACTGCTCATCTTCCTACTGAAAAAAGAAATTATTCTGAAACGGAACATGACTGACGAAAAAAGTTAAATATAAATTTATATATTTATCATAACACGATCTGGAAGTTATATATATATATATATATATATATATATATATATATATATATATATATATATATTATAGTGTCAGGGAACGAAGACAGAATTGAAACGGGAATTTCCTTAAGTACTTTCGTATTTAATAATATATACAAAAGTACGTAAGGAAATTTCTGTTTCAATTCTGTGTATATATATATATATATATATATATATATATATATATATATATATATATATATATATATATACATATATATATATATATATATATATATATATATATATATATATATATATATATATATATATATATATATATAATGTCGTACCTAGTAGCCAGAATGCACTTCTCTGCCTACTATGCAAGGCCCGATTTGCCTAATAAGCCAAGTTTTCATGAATTAATTGTTTTTCGAGTACCTAACCTACCTAACCTAACCAAACCTAACTTTTTCAGCTACCTAACCTAACCTGTAAAGATAGGTTAGGTTAGGTAGGGTTGGTTAGGTTCGGTCATATATCTACGTTAATTTTAACTCCAATAAAAAAAATTGACCTCATACATAATGAAATTGGTAGCTTTATCATTTCATAAGAAAAAAATTAGAGAAAATATGTTAATTCAGGAAAACTTGGCTTATTAGGCAAATCGGGCCTTGCATAGTAGGCTGAGAAGTGCGTTCTGGCTACTAGGTACGACATATATATATATATATATATATATATATATATATATATATATATATATATATATATATATATATATATATATATATATATATGCACACACATATATATATATATATATGTATACACACACGAGTAGCTATATATATATATATATATGTCGTACCTAGTAGCCAGAACTCACTTCTCAGCCTATTATGCAAGGCCCGATTTGCCTAATAAGCCAAGTTTTCATGAATTAATTGTTTTTCGACTACCTAACCTACCTAACCTAACCTAACCTACCTTTTTGGGCTACCTAACCAAACCTAATCTATAAAGATAGGTTAGGTTAGGTTAGGTAGGGTTGGTTAGGTTCGGTCATATATCTACGTTAATTTTAACTCCAATAAAAAAAAATTGACCTCATACTAATGAAATGGGTAGCTTTATCATTTCATAAGAAAAAAATTAGAAAAAATATATTAATTCAGGAAAACTTGGCTTATTAGGCAAATCGGGCCTTGCATAGTAGGCCAAAAAGTGAGTTCTGGCTACTAGGTACGACATATATATATATATATATATATGTCGTACCTAGTAGCCAGAACGCACTTCTCAGCCTACTATGCAAGGCCCGATTTGCCTAATAAGCCAAGTTTTCCTGAATTAACATATTTTCTCTAATTTTTTTCTTATGAAATGATAAAGCTACCCATTTCATTATGTATGAGGTCAATTGTTTTTTTATTGGAGTTAAAATTAACGTAGATATATGACCGAACCTAACCAACCCTACCTAACCTAACCTAACCTATCTATCCAGGTTAGGTTAGGTAGCCGAAAAAGTTAGGTTAGGTTAGGTAGGTTAGGTAGTCGAAAAACAATTAATTCATGAAAACTTGGCTTATTAGGCAAATTGGGCCTTGCATAGTAGGCTGAGAAGTGCGTTCTGGCTACTAGGTACGATATATATATATATATATCTATATATATATATATATATATATATATATATATATATATATATAGCTACTCGTGTGTGTATACATATATATATATATATATATATGTGTGTGCATATATATATGTCGTACCTAGTAGCCAGAACGCACTTCTCAGCCTACTATACAAGGCCCAATTTGCCTAATAAGCCAAGTTTTCATGAATTAATTGTTTTTCGACTACCTAACCTACCTAACCTAACCTAACCTAACTTTTTTGGTTAAATAACCTAACCTAACCTATAAAGATAGGTTAGGTTAGGTTAGGTAGGGTTGGTTAGGTTCGGTCATATATCTACGTTAATTTTACCTCCAATAAAAAAAAATTAACCTCATACATAATGAAATGGGTAGCTACATCATTTCAAAGGAAAAAAATTAGAGAAAATATATTATTTCAGGAAAACTTGGCTTATTAGGCAAATCGGGCCTTGCATAGTAGGCTGAGAAGTGCGTTCTGGCTACTAGGTACGACATATATTATATATATATAATAAATTTATATATATATATATATATATATATATATATATATATATATATATATATATATATATATATATATATATATATGCGAACAAGCCTGAATGGTCCCCAGGACTATATGCGAATGAAAACTCACACCCCAGAAGTGACTCGAACCCATACTCCCAGGAGCAACGCAACTGGTAGCTACAGGGCGCCTTAATCCACTTGACCATCACTTCCTTTTGGCGGCCGTGATGGTCAAGTGGATTAAGGCGCCCTGTAGTTACCAGTTGCGTTGCTCCTGGGAGTATGGGTTCGAGTCACTTCTGGGGTGTGAGTTTTCATTCATATATATATATATATATATATATATATATATATATATATATATATATATATATTTCATTGAATATGACCGCATATTCTGTATTTATTATTTTCTGGTTTAGGGCTTCTATCCCTCTAACTATTTTCTTAGCATCAGGGCTTAATTGAAATAGGAGTTCTCCAAAACTCATTTTCGTACTTTTAAGGTGAAGAAAAGAAGTGATTTACTATAGAGTGTATTACACTTATTTGTATAATTTGCACGACGTTTCGAACCTCCATGGTTCATTCTCAAGTGAACAGATCTTACAATACTAGTTGATTTTATACCCGCATTAGGTCAGGTGATAATACAATGAAGGTGAAAACATGGGGGGATACATAAGGGATAAATCTTTGTGTTTAGATAGGAGATGCCTCGTATGGGCCAATAAGCCTTCTGCAGCCCCTATGTTTATCCCTTATGTATCCCCCCATGTTTTCACCTTCATTGTATTATCACCTGACCTAATGCGGGTATAAAATCAACTAGTATTGTAAGATCTGTTCACTTGAGAATGAACCATGGAGGTTCGAAACGTCGTGCAAATTATACAAATAAGTGTAATACACTCTATAGTAAATCACTTCTTTTCTTCACCTTAAAAGTACGAAAATGAGTTTGGAGAACTCCTATTTCAATTAAGCCCTGATGCTAAGAAAATAGTTAGAGGGATAGAAGCCCTAAACCAGAAAATAATAAATACAGAATATGCGGTCATATTCAATGAAACATGTTTGAAAGAAAACCTGCTGCCAGTATACACCAATATATATATATTATATATATATATATATATATATATATATATATATATATATATATATATATATATATATATATATATATATATATATATATATATATATTATTAAATATGACCGAAAAAGTAAGATTAATAATTCTAACACGAATTTTCTCAATCTTTCGTACAGTACGCTTTACTGTTGGAGGTAAATCAAAAATCACTTCTCCAAAATTCATTTTTATTTCTAGTCTGACGCGACACGGGCGCGTTTCGTAAAACTTATTACATTTTCAAAGACTTCACAAATACACAACTGATTAGAACTTGCGTTTCCCTGATTTTATATCTACATTTTGAGTGAGGTGGGAAGGGTGATGTGGCATTACATTTGAGTGAGGTGGGAAGGGTGATGTGGCATTAACACAAGATAGAACACTAGGGGATATTAATAGGGTATTAAAAGTATCAACACAAGACAGAACAGAAACAATGGGTGTTGAATAGAAGTGTTTGTAGAAAGCCTATTGGTCCATATTTCTTGATGCTTCTATATTGGAGCGGAGTCTTGAGGTGGGTAGAATATAGTTGTGCAATAATTGGCTGTTGATTGCTGGTGTTGACTTCTTGATGTGTAGTGCCTCGCAAACGTCAAGCCGCCTGCTATCGCTGTATCTATCGATGATTTCTGTGTTGTTTACTAGGATTTCTCTGGCGATGGTTTGGTTATGGGAAGAGATTATATGTTCCTTAATGGAGCCCTGTTGTTTATGCATCGTTAAACGCCAAGAAAGAGATGTTGTTGTCTTGCCTATATACTGGGTTTTTTGGAGCTTACAGTCCCCAAGTGGGCATTTGAAGGCATAGACGACGTTAGTCTCTTTTAAAGCGTTCTGTTTTGTGTCTGGAGAGTTTCTCATGAGTAGGCTGGCCGTTTTTCTGGTTTTATAGTAAATCGTCAGTTGTATCCTCTGATTTTTGTCTGTAGGGATAACGTTTCTATTAACAATATCTTTCAGGACCCTTTCCTCTGTTTTATGAGCTGTGGAAAAGAAGTTCCTGTAAAATAGTCTAATAGGGGGTATAGGTGTTGTGTTAGTTGTCTCTTCGGAGGTTGCATGGCTTTTCACTTTCCTTCTTATGATGTCTTCGATGAAACCATTGGAGAAGCCGTTATTGACTAGGACCTGCCTTACCCTACAGAGTTCTTCGTCGACTTGCTTCCATTCTGAGCTGTGGCTGAGAGCACGGTCGACGTATGCGTTAACAACACTCCTCTTGTACCTGTCAGGGCAGTCGCTGTTGGCATTTAGGCACATTCCTACGTTTGTTTCCTTTGTGTAGACTGCAGTGTGGAAACCTCCGCCCTTTTCCATGACTGTTACATCTAGAAAAGGCAGCTTCCCATCCTTTTCCGTCTCGTAAGTGAAACGCAGCACGGAACTCTGCTCAAATGCCTCCTTCAGCTCCTGCAGATGTCTGACATCAGGTACCTGTGTAAAAATGTCGTCAACATACCTGCAGTATATGGCCGGTTTCAAGTTCATGTCGACTAAGACTTTTTGCTCGATGGTACCCATGTAGAAGTTTGCAAACAGGACACCTAGGGGAGAACCCATGGCGACCCCATCTACTTGCTTATACATGTGCCCATCCGGGCTCAAGAAGGGTGCCTCTTTAGTACAAGCTTGGAGTAGTTTCCTCAGAATACTTTCTGGCATGTCAAGAGGAGTACAGGCTGGATCACGATACACTCTGTCGGCTATCATTCCGATTGTCTCGTCCACAGGTACGTTGGTAAACAGCGATTCTACGTCCAACGAGGCTCTTATCCCTGTGGCCCGTGCGCCCCGCAGTAAGTCCACAAATTCCTTTGGAGACTTCAGGCTGAAGGCGCAAGGAACATAAGGAGTCAGCAGGCCGTTGAGTCGCTTCGCCAGTCTGTACGTGGGTGTGGGTATCTGGCTAATGATTGGCCGAAGTGGGTTTCCAGGCTTGTGCGTCTTGACATTTCCATACGCATATCCAGGTTTATATTCCCCAATGATCTTTGGCAGGTGGAGTCCGGATTTCTTGGCGTTCACAGTTTCGATCAGTTTGTTGACCTTTGCTTTCAATTCGGCTGTAGTGTCCTTCGTTACCCTTTGGAACTTAGTTTGGTCAGAGAGTATGATGTTCATTTTCGCCAGATATTCGTCTTTTTTAAGAATGACATATATTGGCGACTTGTCACCTCTCCTGACAACTATCTCCTTGTTCTCACGAAGGCTTTTAGCTGCCGCTTTAAGCTCGGGGGACAGTATGGTGCTTCTGTAGTTGCCTCGATTCTTTCCTCCTTCTGCAATAAGTTCTGCTTGTAAGGTATCTTTGGTAGTGACCTTCTTTTGTGTCTCGAGGTCGAATATGTCGTCCAACAGAATTTCCAACTCTACTTTCCGGGCCATTTCACTCGGTCTGGACATAACATGACAGTTTATGCCCAGATTTAGGAGAGTGACTTGGTCCTCAGTGAGGTTAATTCCTGCAAGGTTCAGGAAGCCATCTCTTGGTCGTGGAATTGCCATAGGTCCTCCATATAATGTTGTTAGTTTCTTGATAATCCTTGTTTCAGTGCTGAGGTGATGTTGGTCTGTGAGGATGTCGAGGTGTTGTTCAATGCGGGTACGGATACTATGGTCGATGTTGCTATTTCTCCACTCGTTTGTTGCATGAAGTAGTTGCGTTTTGTTGTCTTTGATTTCATTCTCTGCCTTGTATATCTGATCACGAATCAGATCCTGGCGATATTTTATCGTGAGGATACAACTGACGATTTACTATAAAACCAGAAAAACGGCCAGCCTACTCATGAGAAACTCTCCAGACACAAAACAGAACGCTTTAAAAGAGACTAACGTCGTCTATGCCTTCAAATGCCCACTTGGGGACTGTAAGCTCCAAAAAACCCAGTATATAGGCAAGACAACAACATCTCTTTCTAGGCGTTTAACGATGCATAAACAACAGGGCTCCATTAAGGAACATATAATCTCTTCCCATAACCAAACCATCGCCAGAGAAATCCTAGTAAACAACACAGAAATCATCGATAGATACAGCGATAGCAGGCGGCTTGACGTTTGCGAGGCACTACACATCAAGAAGTCAACACCAGCAATCAACAGCCAATTATTGCACAACTATATTCTACCCACCTCAAGACTCCGCTCCAATATAGAAGCATCAAGAAATATGGACCAATAGGCTTTCTACAAACACTTCTATTCAACACCCATTGTTTCTGTTCTGTCTTGTGTTGATACTTTTAATACCCTATTAATATCCCCTAGTGTTCTGTCTTGTGTTAATGCCACATCACCCTTCCCACCTCACTCAAATGTAATGCCACATCACCCTTCCCACCTCACTCAAAATGTAGATATAAAATCAGGGAAACGCAAGTTCTAATCAGTTGTGTATTTGTGAAGTCTTTGAAAATGTAATAAGTTTTACGAAACGCGCCCGTGTCGCGTCAGACTAGAAATAAAAATGAATTTTGGAGAAGTGATTTTTGATTTACCTCCAACAGTGAAGCGTAATGTACGAAAGATTGAGAAAATTCGTGTTAGAATTATTAATCTTACTTTTTCGGTCATATTTAATAATATATGTCTACAGGAAAGACTGCTACCAAAATATACTAATATATATATATATATATATATATATATATATATATATATATATATATATATATATATATATATATATATATATATATATATATATATATATTGTGACGAGAAATGTAGGTGTTAAGGCAGTCTTCTCTATGACTGGTGGAAATGCCAATCACATTAGAAAAAAAAGAGAAAAAAAAATGTTTATAAAAAAATTAGTAAATGGTGCTGATAATATTGGCTAGCTGAAACCTCCACTTATTATACAGGACGTATGTTTAGATAGAAGCGTCAGCTCTAGAGCACAAACAATATTCTGAAGCCAACTGCTTGTACAAGACTATATATAGCGATGCAGATGGCGCTGGAGTCGGGTGAAGTCGCTGATTCACCAATGGGGAGAGCGTTGGCTTGAAGTGGTAGTTTGGTGATCGACGAGGGTGGTGCGACGACAGCGAGGAGGGGGGAGTGGAGTGAATGTACCTCCCTGTAGAGACGTCTGTTATTCCACTTCTATAATTTTCTTGAATGTGGTATCTTGATGTTGCAGACGTAAAGAAGTAACGAGATGTAGGAAAGAACAGGTTAAATCTATCTTTAGAGAGATTACTGTCACAGCTCTCCCCCGAAGCCTGCTCTTACGGGTTAAGTTACTTCATTAGACGGTAGAGTGGTAGGAGTAGCTGCCTCTACCTCGTAGACTCTGGAGAGGGCGTCGGCTATGATGTTATCCGAGCCCTTAATGAAGATCTCCAGGTTAAAGTTCTGCAAGTACAGAGCCCAGCGTAGAAGACGTTGATTGCTGAAATGGGCTTGTTGCAGAAATCGTAGGGGATTCTGGTCTGAGTAGATGGTAATAGACTGATTACCCTCTAGGTAAGGCGTGATAGGTTTTATTAAAACCGTAGTGAGAAAGTGTTCCGTGGGCCAGGTGTAGAATATCGGGCCGTAGGCTGGTGGGAGCTACTAGTAGGTCGACATTAGTCCAGTCGTCATCCTCTGCTAGTTTACTGGGTCGGTACCTGCGGTAGAGCAACTGATTCTCTATAAAGAACCCAGGAATACTATCAGATTGAGTCTCGGCCTGGAAGAATAATGGTGTTAATGAGGGATTCTCCCTCTGCACCTTACGGAACTCCAGCATAGTAGATTCGGTGGTAGATTCTGATGGTCTTGAGGGACAGCTGTTGAAGCAGAGTCAGCTGGTTGCGGGCGTGCAGCTTGTGCACGGGTTGTCACCAAAACCGGATGAGAAACTTCATCACTTTCTTGGACCTCTGCTGGAATATACTTCAAGATGGGGTTTTCCACGACAGTCACATATCTGGGGTTTGTCCATGATGATCAAGTAGGAAGGCTGTAGATCTTCGGCCAAGTCGTTGCCCAGGAGTAGTTGTACCCCTGATATGGGAAAATGCTTTTCCCGGATGGCTACTTGGACTTCACCTTGTACGAAATGACAATCCACGTGGACACTGGCGAGTGGATACTGAGTGGTAGCAGTGAGGTCAGTGATAAGGACCGTCTCCCCGGTGTAGGTGATGTTAGGCACAGCCGATTTCAAAATTATAGACTGAAGAGCAGCTGTGTCCCTCAAGATCTTCACTTTGAAACGTCCCTCCGAATCTGTACTGTTGGCAAAGACAGTTCCAGGGTATAGGTGTTTGATGACGAGAGAAAGATCATTAACAGGAACACCAATATTCATCACAGGCTTACCGGACTTAGGAGGAGTCGGTTTGGGTTTAGGAGTTTCACTATTGGGTTTTTCCACATTTATCTATGATATGTCCATAGAGCTTGCAATACTTACAATATAATTGAGAGTTTGCTCGATTGGTACTCACTTTGTCATAATCAGACCAAGACTTCTTACTGGAAAATGTGTCAGCTGTTAACCTGTGTATAAGACTGTAGGTGTCAGCCGACTTCGCACATCTGATGAGGTCAGTTTCTTCTTTGTCTGCTAAGTGAAGACGGATGGGAGCAGGAACACGTCGAAAGAATTCCTCGACTAGAATGAGGTTGACGAGTTCTGAAAATGTAGAAACATATGCTGCTTCCAGCCATTTCATGAAATATCTTTTCTTATTATTGGCAAATTCTAAATAGGTAGTGACACTTGCCTTTAGATAATCACGGAATCTTCGTCTGTAGCTTTCGGTGGAGAGAAGGTAGGCGTCTAGAACGGCTTGCTTTAGGGTCTGGTAGTCATTCTCAGACGCTAAGGTACTGAGAGTAACCGCAGCTCTACCTGTGAGATGCACTCTGAGAAGTATAGACCATTGATCATCAGGCCAGCTAAGTTTTTTAGCTAGGGCCTCAAAAATAGTAAAAAACACATCTATCTCTGTCTCAACGAATGATGGCATTAACTTACTTGCCTGGGAGATGCTAAAGCTTACTGGAAGTTTAGCTTCAGCTTGTTGGCGCCGAGTGAGGTGTGTAGTTTCCAAGTCGAGTTCTCTTCTACGGTATTCTAGAGCATTATCGGTTTGCTTCTTATCGTGTTTACGTTGTATCTCCAGATCACGTTTTCTTAATTCAACCTGCTCACTTTGTAGGGCCGCTTGGCGTTCTTTTAGAGCAGCCTCGTGTTCCTGTTCTTCTTTCTTTAGGGCAGCCTCGCGTTCCTGTTCTTTCTTTAGGGCAGCCTCGCGTTCCTGTTCTCCTTTCTTTAGGGCAGCCTGAAATTGTAGAACTTCTTTTTGGTGTTCACGTTCTACTTTCACTAGTTATAACTTTAACTTCATAGCTGCCAGAGCATGCCGATCCGCAGTGGAATAGTTTTCGTGAGAATCAGAGTTTATAATTTCATTATCAAAGAGGTGGTCAAGGATAAGGTTATGCAATTCACTTTTGTTGGCTCCATGGGGAACATCTAGGTGGTACTCATGTGCTAGAGTTTGTAATTCTGTCTTCTTGGCACGAATTAAGTTCTCTACTTCATTTGCTGGATCACTACGAAATGCTGAGAGACGATACATTGTGAGATATCAAACAGACGTATAGAGAATATACCTGTGTTATTATAAGTGTCAGTAACAGGATGACGTGGCAACTGGTGACTATCCTTTGGGAATTCAATCGTTAATGTGAAAGCAATTAACGTTAATATTAGATGTTAAGTGATTATTTAATCAAAATGCAGGAAAATCTTGTACCCGGCACTCAATATACGAGAATAAGGGCAAGAAAATCCTACTAAAATAAATGAAAATTGATAGTTTGAAAAGTGAAAGGTAGTCCAAAAACGTGAGGATACCTTGCCGGGTCTCTATAGGACAGAAACAAGGGGTTTCCTACTTAACTAGATGACACTTACAGAATTAGCGTTCTTTGTGCTCTGAAAAAGAACGCCAATTCCCTACCTGTGTAAGTATCATAATCTCTGACCGACGCGTAGGGGTGCGAGTGTCAACTGGTGACGAGAACTGCTGTTGAGGTCCCATTTCAACAGCGTAGTCCGTGCGAGAGGAACTATGGCCCTTTATATCCTCCTTCGGTCGGATTGCAGAAGATAGGGTACGTGTCCCGAAGACAAACCAAAGTACCAGGGTACCAAAGAGGGTGATCTGCCGTAAATGGGAAATGCTCTAAGGACGAGAATAAGGCGGAATACACAAGTAATAACACCGAGGGATGAACAACCAATCAAGAGAGTGACTGGCCACCAGACACCACGTAATCCACAGTCATCCAACACTCATAAAATGTTACACTCGGAAAGCACAAAATACACAGCACCATAAAAAATATTGAAAGTTTTGAAATTAGTGAAAAAGCAACGTGCAACAAAGCCAAGTACACTTACCACAAATTGAAATGACTGTTCTAGTATCAGTACCTGAGTGAAGCTCCTAGGACAGGCCCCCATTAATGTGTGAGAAATGTAGGTGTTAAGGCAGTCTTCTCTAGGGCTGGTGGAAAGTGAGAGGGAAAAAAACGCAAAACAAATTTTACAAATAATGAACTTTAATTTACTTTAAACAAACAGAAACAAAATAAAGATAATCCCTTGGCTATATACAGTGCGGATCAAAAATATGATGACAAAACACAATATAAAATAATATAACGGTTACGTTACTCTACAATTAGCAAGACAAAAAATTAGTAAACGGTGCTGAGAATATTGGCTGGCTGAAACCTCCACTTAGTATACAGGTCGTATGCTTAGATAGAAGCGTCAGCTCTAGAGCACAAACAATATTCTGAAGCCAACTGCTCGTACAGACTATATATAGCGATGCAGATGGCGCTGGAGTCGGGTGAAGTCGCTGATTCACCAATGGGGAGAGCGTTGGCTTGAAGTTTTTTTTATTTTCATTTTGATAAAAGAAATATACAAAGTATAGCACAATATATACATGACATGAACTTAAGAACAGAACATAACAACAAAAACATAATCATAAACAGGCATAGAAGAGAACATTGCATAATAAGACCCCAGAAACTCCAGAGACACAAGTCCGAATACACATAAACATAGAAACGGACATACAACAAACGGACGCATACGGACATGGAAAGACACAACTAACATATAAAGAATAAACCAGACACACATATAAATACACAATGCACACAAGTACAGAAATAACACAAAGCCTAAGCACATCGCACACAAATCATATAAGTAACATAAAAACAAACCATGGCCAAGGCCCAGGCACTACTATATGACAACCCCAAGAAAGAATCCGGGGCGAACAATGAAACACAGAGATACATGTACCCTAAACAAACACACTTCCAGAAGAACAGCAATCAAACCAACAAAATGAGTAACAAAACAGCCGCATGCAACTCACTCAAGGTACAAGCAATGGCCCACGCAGGACCCAACATAGAAGCAAACCCACACTCGCACACAACCCCACACACCAAACCGAACACACAACCACAGGAGCAACCACACACACACCCAGCACAACTCCCCCGAGGAGGCCCACCGGAGGGCCGGGGATCTAGGATGAAAACAGAAGACCACTCGCCCAAAAGCAACCCCACGCACATACCCACCCGTGAACCAACCACGGAATTCGCTCGGAAACGCACGCTGCACCCACCACCACGTGAACCGCAAACGACCCCTCAAAAACCCCAAAAGCCTAGCAACCCCATAACCCTCCCTCCGACCCACCCACACACAATACACAAAGTCAGCAACAAGAAGGCAAAGCGTATTACGAACACGGCGCGACCTCCGCGGAAAGGACAAAAACAAAAACCTCAAAAGGTCACCCCGACACTCAGGTCCACAAACTCCAACCAACTCGTCCCGAAACCAATCAAGCAAACCCCGCAACCGCCCGCAAAAATAAAAGACATGAAACGGCGTCTCAGGGAGACCACAGTGCACACACGCATCAGAGGCACGCAAACCCAGCATGCACAACCGCGCATTAGTCGCCAACGACAAATGCAAGAGCTGAAACAACAATTCCCGCTGTTGCGGAGCCAGAAACCGAGCCCCCAGCGCCGCCCACACATCCCCCCAATCCCAACACGGGAACAAACCCTCCACCCGCGGTGGAACACGACGAAACAAAACCCGATACACCGATTTGACCGACAAGGACAGGAACCCCGGACAACGGCATACCTCCCGAAGAATCGCCACCGCCCAAGAGTAAACCGGGGGGGGGGGGGGTACAGACCGCCGCCTCCCGACAAACACCAAAATCCACCAAATAGCTAAACCTAACAGAGCAATAATAAACACACAAACCATTGAGCCCCCCACCCAACTCAAACCCCTGACACAACGAGACCCAAAAGAGCGCCCGAACCCTCGTGAACACATCAGGAATGCCCACCCCACCCTCCCGCACAGCCAACACCAACGTCGACCGGCGAATCGGGTGGTAACGACCACACCACACATAACGATAAACCTGGCGTTCCAACCCGAAAGCCAGCTTACGATCCAGGGGGAAAACCCGAGCCACGAACCAGACCCGGGACAAAACTTTGCAATTCACAAGCAACGCCCGCTGATAAAGCGTCAACGGGCGCACAGCCAGCAACCCAATCGCAACACCGACACTCCGGGAAACCATATCCCAATTGCAAGCCAAGGACCTCTCATAGGAAGCAAACCAGGTAAGCCCCAAAACCCGCATAGAAGTGACAACCGGAAACCATGACCCCACCCACACAAGGCGAGAGGACCACCCACCAAGACCCATAAGACCGGATTTCGCACGATTTACCTGCGCCCCAGTGGCCAACTCAAACCTCTCAACCACAACCTGGACCACCCCAACCGACCCCTCCGAGGCCAGGAACAGGACGGTATCATCTGCATAACCGCAGATAGGCAACCGAAGACCCGACGGCAAACGGGGGGGGGGGGGGACGATCAACGGGCATCCCTTGATCGCCCGAAAAAACGGCTCCTGAAAGACGATATACAGGAGCATCGAAAGCGGACAACCCTGCCGCACCGAACGACGCACAGGGAAAGAATCACTCAAAAACCCATTTACACAGACCCGACTACAACATTGAGCGTACAACATACGCACCCAACGAACAAACAAGGGCAGAAATCCCAGCCTCCCCAACACACGAAACACAAAATCGAGCGACACACGGTCGAAAGCCTTCGACCAATCCAGACAAAGCATCGCTGCCGACACGTGAGAGTCGGACACGCGAGAGTCGGACACGTACAAGAGCACATCTCGAAACAATGCATTGCAATGCAACAAGGAACGACCCGGAACACCACAAAACTGCTCCACAGAGACAACAGACGCAACAACACTGCGACACCGACCAGCCAAGACCTTAGACAGGATCTTGTAGTCGACATTCAACAAAGTAATGGGCCGCCAGTTTGAGAATCACCGTAGATCGCCCGACTTCGGGAGAAGCCGCACAATCCCAACGCACTGAGACATAGGCAGAACACACTCCCGAAGACAAGACTGGACCACCTCCAGCAGAACATCCCCCAACACATCCCAAAAGGCGACGTAGAACTCAATAGGAAGACCATCCGAACCCGGCACCTTCCCGGAACGAAACGACCGCACCACCACAAGCAGCTCCGCCAAGGAGACCTCTTTCACCAGACCAGCACACTCCGCAACCGACAACCCAGGAAGGCACCGACCCAAGAAATCCTCCGCAAGTGTGGCGTCCCCAGCCACCTCCGCATACAGCGCAGCCAACTCCTGCCGAACATAGTGCAACACCCCACCAGTGTCCGAAACAACCGTCCCATCTGGCCGTTGCAAGGCCGTAAAAAGAACAGAGTCCCGCGCGGCCCGTACCTTACTTAAAAGAAATGGAGAAATCCGTTCCCCGTCTTTTTAAGTAGGCATCCTTCAGTCTCGGGAGACTATGGAGTTGCGCCCTAGTTGTCAATCCTGGTGCAGCGTCTGGTGTGACTGATGAGGCCAATCCGAGAGTGGCAGTCCTTCCCACACCGAGCACAAACGAAGTCCGATTCTGGTCTGTCTTCCTGGTTACCGGCTTTCCTTCTCTGTCTCTTTGCCTCCGATTCCTTGGCAAGTGACTCCTCGAACTTGGAGAGACCTCGTTGAACAGACTGCCTCCAGGCTGAACGGTCTGCAGCCAGTGTCTCCCATATAGCAAGATCGACGTCCATGGCTTTCAGGTCCCTTTTGCATACGTCTTTGTACCGTAGCTGGGGCTTGCCTACTGGACGCTTTCCCTGCCTCAGATCTCCATATAGGAGATCCTTGGGGATCCTGCCGTCGCCCATTCGCACAACGTGCTCGAGCCAGCGCATTCGTCTCTGTTTCAGCATTGTGTACATGCTGGTGATTCTTGCTCTCCCCAAGACGTTGTTTGTCACCTTGTCCTGCCAGGTGATGTCCAAGATGTGTCTAAGGCAGCGCATGTGGTAGGCATTCAGCCGTCTTTCCTGACGGGCGCGGAGTGTCCAAGACTCACTGCCATAAAGGAGAGTGCTCAGGACACAGGATCTGTAAACCTGAATCTTAGTATACTCAGTTAGCCTATTGTTGGCCCACACTCTCTTTGTCAGTTTGGACATGGTAGTAGATGCCTTACCGATGCGTTTGTTTAGCTCCGTATCAAGAGAGAGGGAGTCAGAGATTGTGGAGCCCAGGTACACGAAGTCGTGAACAACTTCCAGTTTGGAATCTGAGATGCCGATGTCAGGTGGGGAGTCCACTCCTTGTCCCATGACTTGTGTTTTCTTCAGACTGATGGTGAGTCCGAAAGCCTGAGAGGCTACCCGTCTACCCTCTCACTTACACGAGCCCTCACACGCACACCCTCCACCCACTCACTCCGCAACCCGCATATACGCGCCTTGCAGTCCACAATCTTATCAAAACAATCAACACCAGCATCGTACGTCACATACAACCTCGACAGCTGCGCCTGCAACAACCGCAGCAACCCAAAGCGCCCAGCAGCCTCGCGCTTAGCAACCACGCGAAAAAACAAACGACACTGCACTTTACACCACTCCAAGACAGACAGAAACTCACAACGCCGGGCTCGAATCCCGACCCACCAACACCGAAACTGACGACAAACACGCGGAGAACGCAACAACCCACAGTTTAGCTTCCACCACCCCGCACCGACCCGCACTTGACTGGGTACCCCAACCCGGACCACCACCAAACTGTGGTCGGAGAATGCAACCGGGACAGTGCGAAAATCATACACCGTACATTCCCCACCATTGACATACACCCTATCGATGCGCGAACGCACCCCACGTGCAGCAAAAGTAAACGACAACCCTCCATCAAAGAGCACGGCAGCGTCTCGGAAACCACATGAACGCACCACCTCCAGCAGCGCACCCGAGACATTCTGCGGACGAGCGCTACAACAATCCCGTGCACTCGTCACACAATTGAAGTCCCCTCCAAAAATCATGCCCCGCGTATCATGGCGCAAGAAAGGAAGAAGCCCCACCCGAAAAAACTCCTCCCTCTCCCGACGACGCGCTGCACCCGAGGGGGCGTACACCGTCAAAAACGGAATCACGACCCTCAAAAACTCCACCCGCACAAACAACACCCGCCCATCCTCGTCCAACTCCGTGTGAAGCACGGAGAAGGAGGCCTTACGAGAGAATAACATAAGGGTCCCCCCGAAAGGCGTCCTCGGCGAGTTGAGCACCACATGATAATGCACGCTTAGACACTGCAACACAGACACATCATGAACATTATGCTCCTGTATGAGAGCCACATCCACACGTTGCTCCTGCAAAACATCCAACAGGCCCAACTGGACCCCAAGAGCATTCAAACCCCGAACATTCAAGGACGCACAAACTACAGAGGGCGCCATCGGGACAACCTCAGGACACCCCCAACCCGTCGCGACACACAGGCCGCACTTCATCCTGGACCCCAGGGCGATCACAGTGAACACCGCCAGTCGCCGTACCCAGCCCCACGGACGAGCCCTCTGCCGGATCCGCAGAGCCCCCACCAACCGGAACTAGGGCCGAAGACCCCCGACAGTTACTCTTAGACAACACGACCACCAGGTCCCGGTCACCGCGATGAGCCACCCACCCAGAGGTGCCACCATCAGGAGGCGCAGCTGCCGTCACTGGAGGCACCACAGAAGAAACCTCCTCGATGTCCTCGCCCGCAACCTCCATCGCAACACCGCCCTCCGCCCACAACCGACGAGGCGATGTATCCTGAGCCGAACGACGGCGCTTCACATGAGGCTGCTGATCGTCGGTACAACGACCCCCAGCAAGGGGTGCTCCAGAAGAACCCGACGTGGGCGGGCCCAAAGCCGAAGCAGCACGGACACACACAGCAGCAACCTCCACAGCATGCGGCCACAGCCTACCACCACGCCCAGAGACCGGAGCAGAAGGAGCAGGTCCAGAAAGCGGGAGAGCACACACACTCCAGCTCACAGGGGGCATCCACCACGGACGCCGAGGCAATCGCAGCTGACGAACCACTGGACAAGGCGACCTTCGTAGACGACGAGGGAGTCGACGCAGAGTCAGAGGGCAGGGAGGAGGACACACACCCCACCACCCCAGCATCCCCGGGCAGCAGACAATCTTCAGCAGGGGAAGCAGGCACCACACCAACAGCAGCAGCCGAGGACCGCACAGAAGCCTCCGGCCGCGGATGCACCTCCGCCACCACCGAACGAGGAACCCCCGAGGTAGGAGCTCCCGTTCCCACAGAGCACACCGGGGAAGCAGACATACTATGTCCCGACCAAACAGGGACAGAGGGAGCACTTGCTGAACCCGCCGCAGGAACCACCCCAGGCACCTCGCCAGGGCGAGAAGGCGATGAGGAAGCCCCCCGCGTCTCCAAAGGGGGTAAGTCACCCTCCAAGAAAACGGAGGGAGCCTCAGCCCGAGGAGTATCACAGCTCGCTGCCACATGGCCCTCAGCACCACACCGGAAACAAGTGCGAGTCTGTCCCTGATAAAATACTCTGAGCGAGAGCCCACGATACAGAAGACGAGACGGTACCGGTGACGTAATCTTCATACCTAGCATACGAATGCCCGTACGCAGCCCGCTCAGCCGACCTGTACGCAGATGGTTGAAACGATGAAACTGCACCTCTCCATACTTTCCAAACACAACCCGCAGCTCATCCTCAGAGAACGTCACCGGTACACCATGCACACTCACGTACTACACGGCCCCCCAGGGATCCGAAACGGCCACAGACACAGCCGTGTCGGTGACTGGAACCGAGTGGCCGGCCCAACGCGCCACAAACTCCTTGTACAGCGAGCTCCTGCCGAAGGTCACCGCCACTCGCGCAGGGGAAAGCTTTTCCAGCCCTATCAAATCCTGGACATCCGCTTGAAGCACATCGACGACAGCAACTTCCACACTCGCCCAGTCCACATCCCCTGAGAAGTCAAGGCACGCCGTGTCCACCCGCCGTACGCGGGACACACCACCAACCACCATACCACCAGCCAGGCCCTCCGGCCAGCGGGCGCACCACACCACAATCCACACCCGCCTCCACTCAGCACCAGGCGACAACTGGCAGGTCAAACGAGCACGTCCTGGCCCTCTGGCGGCCAGTGAGCGAATCACCAATGTGTGAGAAATGTAGGTGTTAGGGCAGTCTTCTCTATGGCTGGTGGAAAGTGAGAGGGAAAAACACGCAAAACAAATTTTACAAATAATGAACTTTAATTTACCTTAAACAAACAGAAAAAAAATAAAGATAATCCCTTGGCTATATACAGTGCGGATCAAAAATACGATGACAAAACACAATATAAAATAATATAACGGTTACGTTACTCTACAATTAGCAAGACAAAAAATTAGTAAACGGTGCTGAGAATATTGGCTGGCTGAAACCTCCACTTAGTATACAGGTCGTATGCTTAGATAGAAGCGTCAGCTCTAGAGCACAAACAATATTCTGAAGCCAACTGCTCGTACAAGACTATATATAGCGATGCAGATGGCGATGGAATCGGGTGAAGTCGCTGATTCACCAATGGGGAGAGCGTTGGCTTGAAGTGGTAGTTTGGTGATCGACGAGGGTGGTGCGGCGACAGCGAGGAGGGGGGAGTGGAGTGAATGTACCTCCCTGTAGAGACGTCTGTTATTCCACTTCTATAATTTTCTTGAATGTGGTATCTTGATGTTGCAGACGTAAAGAAGTAACGAGATGTAGGAAAGAGCATGTTAAATCTCTCTTGAAAGAGATTACTGTCACAATATGTTGTTAAATATGACCGAAAAAGTAAGATTAATAATTCTGATACGAATTTCTCAATATTTCTTATGTTTCTTTTTACTGTCGATGGTAATTGAAAAATCAATATTCCATAAATCATTTTTATTTCTAGTCTGACGCGACGCTTGAACGCGTTTCGTAATAACGTATTACATTTTCAAAGACTTTAGTTTACACAAACACACAACTGTAACCTGAAAACACTTAAAAGAGTTTTACTAATTCTAACACTTAACAGCTTGTCTTATATACTCGCATTTCGGTGAGGTGATATGTTGAAACAGTTTTGGATGAGGTGAACAAACTTTTGACCAACACAAGACAGAACACGGTTCAATGGGGATAAATTGGATAAGTGAAAGGGAAGAATGGAAGTAACTGCAAAGGGCCTATTGGCCTATGCTTCCTCTTGATGCTTCTATATTGGTACGGAGTCTTGAAGTGGGTAGAATATAGTTGTGCATTAATTGGCTGTTGATTGCTGGTGTTGACTTTTTGATGTGTAGTGCCTCGCAGATGTCAAGCCGCCTGCTATCGCTGTATCTATTGATGATTTCTGTATTGTTTGTTACGACTTCTCTGGTGATAGTCTGGTTATGGGAAGAGATCACGGATTCAGCAACTTGCAACCGTCACGGCCGGACGTGTTCTCGTTGCTCCAGCTCTTCTCTCTCGCACCTATCACTGCAGAGTGGGTAAATAATTGGCAGAAGACTTGCGTCTCTCTAGATGGTCAGACCCCACTCCTAACTTGGTATTTTATGCCGAGTAAAGACAGGAGGCCATCTCCATCTCCAGTCTTTGAGAGAGACTCATCGGCCACCAGGAAGTTCACCATGCGCCACAAACGCTACAAGATCCGGGGAACGCCTCTTAACGAGCAACCATTCTCCAAGACATCACTCCTGAAGCTTTTTAAAGACATTGCAGGAGTGACACCTAACGACATCAAACAGGAAGGCACGGACATCCTCTTCTTCTATTATAGTGAGGAGGAAGTCGACAAACTTCTGTTTTTTCAGCGTCAATTTCTCCAATCAACATCTTTATCTGAACTTCCCATGCCAGTACCGGCTGCACGCTCTGTCGTTATTCATGATCTCAGCCAATGGATCGTGGAACAAGATGAAGCAGATGAAAGCGCATTCATGCACGACTTCAAGGAATCAAACCCGAACTTAGGGCTTCACGAAGCTCACTTCTTCAACAGAAATCACTCCCTGAAGCTGACCTTCGAGACCGTAGCTGCGGCTACTATGGCTACCAGAAATGGTGTTTACAGCTTTGGTATTCACATTCCGTCATTCCGTGTGAAGATGGAACGTTTTCACATCGTCAACCAGTGCCTCCGGTGCTACGAGTACACCCACTCCACCAGCAAATGTACCCAGCGTATTCAGAAGTGGAGCCTCTGCTCAGCTGACCACCATTACTCCATCTGCAAGTCAGAAACACTATGCTGTTTACTTTGCAAAAGCGACCATCCTGCAATCTCCATACGTTGTCCTCATAGACAAGATGTCATCAAAAACATGGAGAAATCCACATCTTCTACCGGAGCCAGTACCTCTGAAGCAACAAGCCAATCAGCGACCACCTCTACTTCAGGTTTCAACGCCCAAGCCACCATTTTCCCGGAGCTTCCGGGAGGACGTCCCACTGCTACTACCAGCCAATGGGGAGCCAGTTCCCAAACACCAGCCAGCAACTCATCGAGCCAGCCGACGCCACCTCCGGCTCACACCGACCAACCACTGTACAGCACAGTTCAAGCGTTAACATCAGCGGCCAGCATGATAGCTTGCAATAACCTCCAGGAATACGTAAGAATATTAAATATTCTATACAAAGCAAATGGTTTTCCAGCTTTCATAGTTCCAGAGGAAGTCTTCACCAACACCACTTCAAGTTCTCAAGATACAGTTTCGGTCCCTGACATCACCGTGAACGCCGCCGTGCTCACGGATCTACTATCAACAGCTGCAAAGCCTGCTCCTCCAGCAACTTTATCACAAGACACCCAGACGCCGACGCCTCCTCTATCGACAACTGCCACAGTTCCACCTCTCGTGTGCGAACCCTCTCAACGTCCTAAATCAGCTGCAGGTCCCATTAAGCCTCAACAGGCAAGAACTCATCCCTCAAGATTCCCTGCATCTACTTCTGAGTCAGCTGACTCGTCAGATGAGGACATCCCGGTTGGAACACTACCTCCTCCACTGAAGGACTCCTACACAACTAAAGATTTCAGGCTGGAAGCTACCTCCAACGATAGCCTCACCGTACCAACGCGAAGCAAGACCAACAAACAGGCCAGGAGGCCTGGGAAGAAGTACACCGACGATCTGCGCCCGAGTAAATCAAGTAATCAGTAGAACACCAACGTAATGCTGTAAAGAACACCGCGACGAGAAGCCCTGCCTCCTACAAGACACACCAGCGAGCACCCATGAGAACTCCACTCTACCACCACACCACAGCATCAGCTGCAATTCTTACCCACGGTGGTTGGGCCACCGATCTTTCATCTCCCCTCTTCACCTCGTCTCCAGTTCCTAGCTCAAGATTTCTGCATCCTCGCCCCTGTCTTCAACCCCCTGCTTGCCAGTTCTAGGGCCATGAAACTTAAACCTAATGGAGCCCTGTTGCTTATGCATTGTTAATCGCGTGGAAAGAGATGTTGTTGTCTTGCCTATACACTTAGTTCTTTGTGGCTTACAGTCCCCAAGTGGACATTTGAAGGCATAGACGACGTTAGTCTCCTTTAAGGCGTTGTGCTCTTTGTCTGGAGAGTTTTTCATGAGTAGGTTGGCCGTTTTTATGGTTTTATAGTAAATGGTCAATTGTATCTTCTGATTTTTGTCTGTAGGACAAAACGACATATATATGTCGTACCTAGTGGCCAGAACGCACTTCTCGACCTACTATGCAACGCCGGATTTGCCTAATAGGCCGAGTGATTTTCTTTATTTCCAATAATTTTTTTCCAAATAGTTTATTTGAATTATTATTATTATTATTTTATATTAAGACCATAATTTATTTACTTGTGTTACTTTAGGTTCGGTTAAGATAGGTTAGGTTAGGTTAGGTAGGGTTGGTTAGATTAGGTTGGGTAGGGTTGGTTAGGTTAGGTTAGGTAGGGTTGGTTAGGTTCGGTCATATATCTAGATTAATTTTAACTCCAATAAAAAAAATTGACCTCATACATAACGAAATAGGTAGCTTTATCATTTCATAAGAAAAAAAATAGAGAAAATATATTAATTCAGGAAAACTTGGCTTATTATGCAAATCGGGCCTTGCATAGTAGGCTGAGAAGTGCGTTCTGGCTACTAGGTACGACATATACTATATATATATATATATATATATATATATATATATATATATATATATATATATATATATATATATATATATATATATATATATATATATATATATATATATATATATATATATATATATGTATATATATATATATGTCGTACCTAATAGCCAGAACGCACTTGTCAGCCTACTATGCAAGGCCCGATTTGCCTAATAAGCCAAGTTTTCCTGAATTAATATATTTTCTCTAATTTTGCTCTTATGAAATGATAAATCTACAAATTTCATTATGTATGAGGTCAATTTTTTTTTATTGGAGTTTAAATTAACGTAGATATATGACCAAACCTAACCAACCCTACCTAACCTAACCTAACCTATCTTTATAGGTTAGGTTAGGTTAGGTTAGGTAGCCGAAAAAGTTAGGTTAGGTTAGGTAGGTTAGGTAGCCGAAAAACAATTAATTCATGAAAACTTGGCTTATTAGTCAAATTGGGCCTTGCATAGTAGGCTGATAAGCGAGTTCTGGCTACTAGGTACGACATATATATATATATATATATATATATATATATATATATATATATATATATATATATATATATATATATGTATGTATATATATATATATATATATATATATATATATATATATATATATATATATATATATATATATATATATATATATGTCGTACCTAGTAGCCAGAACGCACTTCTCGGCCTACTATGCAAGGCCCGATTTGCCTAATAAGCCAAGTTTTCCTGAATTAATATATTTTCTCAATTTTTTTTCTTATGAAATGATAAAGCTACACATTTCATTATGTATGAGGTCAATATTTTTTTATTGGAGTTAAAATTAACGTAGATATATGACCGAACCTAACCAACCCTACCTAACCTAACCTAACCTATCTTTATAGATTAGGTTAGGTTAGGTAGCCGAAAAGGTTAGGTTAGGTTAGGTTAGGTAGGTTAGGTAGTTGAAAAACAATTAATTCATGAAAACTTGGCTTATTAGGCAAATCGGGCCTTGCATATTAGGCAGAGAAGTGCGTTCTGGCTACTAGGTACGACATATATATATATATATATATATATATATATATATATATATATATATATATATATATATATATATATATATATATATGTCGTACCTAGTAGCCAGAACGCTATTCTCAGCTACTACTATGCAAGGCCCGATTTGCCTAATAAGCCAAGTTTTCCTGAATTAATATATTTTCTCTAAATATTTTCTCATGAAATGATAAAGCTACCCATTTCATTATGTATGAGGTCAATTTTTTTTTATTGGAGTAAAAATTAACGTAGATATATGACCGAACCTAACCAACCCTACCTAACCTAACCTATCTTTATAGGTTAGGTTAGGTTAGGTAGCCGAAAAAGTTAGGTTAGGTTAGGTTAGGTAGGTTTGGTAGTCGAAAAAACATTAATTCATGAAAACTTGGCTTATTAGGCAAATCAGGCCTTGCATAGTAGGCTGAGAAGTGAGTTCTGGCTACTAGGTACGACATATATATATATATATATATATATATATATATATATATATATATATATATATATATATATATATATATATAATGGAGAAATATATATATTTCTCCATTATATATATATATATATATATATATATATATATATATATATATATATATATATATATATATATATATATAATGGAGAAATTAAGGAACATATAATCTCTTCCCACAACCAAACCATCGCCAGAGAAATCCTAGTAAACAACACAGAAATCATCGATAGATACAGCGATAGCAGGCGGCTTGACGTTTGCGAGGCACTACACATCAAGAAGTCAACACCAGTAATCAACAGCCAATTATTGCACAACTATATTCTGCCCACCTCAAGACTCCGCTCCAATATAGAAGCATCAAGAAATATGGACCAATAGGCTTTCTACAAACACTTCTATTCAATATCCATTGTTTCGTGTTCTGTCTTGTGTTGATGAAATTAATACCCTATTAATACTCTTGTTCTGTCTTGTGTTGATGAAATTAATACCCTATTAATACCACATCTTGTTCTGTCTTGTGTTAATGCCACATCACCCCTTTCACCTCACTCAAATGTAGATATAAAATCGGAGATGCGTAAGTTCTATTCAGTTGTGTATTTGTGAACTAAAGTCTTTGAAAATGTAATAAGTTTTACGAAACGCGCTCGTGTCGCGTCAGACTAGAAATAAAAATGAATTTTGGGGAATTGATTTTTATTTACCTCCAACAGTGAAGCGAAATGTACGAAAGATTGAGAAAATTCGTGTTAGAATTATTAATCTTACTTTTTCGGTCATATTTAATAATATATATATATATATATATATATATATATATATATATATATATATATATATATATATATATATATATATATATATATATATATATACATATATATATATATATATATATATATATATATATATATATATATATATATATATATATATATATATATATATATATATATATATATATATATATTAATACCTAGAAGGGGTACCACCTCTGGTGCAAGTGTAGGGACCCATAGCCTCGGAGAAGAAAATAAAGAGTACTCAGAGAAGAACTTGTGGATCTTCACTGAACACTTATATTTTCTTCTCTTACCACCCCTATTCTTTTAGTATGTGTGTATATTTATCTAACTTTATTTGAAAATGTCATTACACAAAAAAGTTACAATTTTGATTACATGCAGGGTACAAGGCTGCTTGTCACAAGTTGTATAGCTCTTTCAGCTCCTCAGATGGCGGGCAGGAACCATGGATGCAGTGAGCATTTCCTCTCTGGATTGCCACACTAAGGCGCTGAAAAAGAAAACTGGCAGCTCTAGGGTCTCTGGTTGTTTCGATTAGCTTAGGATCCGAACTCCTTCAAAAAGCTAGCAGCACTTTTACCCCAGGCACCAAGTGTCTCTGAAGCAATGGGGACAAAATTGTAGTGGTGCTCAAGGTCTCTGTATTTACGTGACTTTGCTGCTTCCCGGTGATTGGCAGCTCCTGCTTGTGTAGCACTGAAGTCAACATAGGTATTGGCTGAAGTTGAAACGCAAGTGAAGTCCCACACCAACTATCTACCATTCTTCCAGGGGTTCACCGTGATTCCGTCTGGGCGGCCGACAGGTTCATCAGAGTTGCAGGACATTAGGTAACAGGGCTCTCTCTCTGCTGGACAACCGGCTGTTGTAATGCTTCTATTAATAATGTCATTGACCTCGCTGTGTCTTTCATGCCATCCTCCTGTCCTTTGGCAGAGAAGGACATGCCGTCCGTACCTGTCGGCCTCTGCCTCGCCGCAAATACACCTGTATTCGGTGTGGATTGGGGCAGCATGGCGGAGAAACACGGCAATTCGGAGGGCCTGCGGTGTGAGACGGGTGCCAGTTGCTGACATTAGGGTTGCTAATAGGAAATCACCTGCATGGGGAGCTGCTACATCTCCAAATCGGGCAGTGTCATGTGGTGTTGTCGCAGCTTCTAGCAAAGTCGCAGCTTCTTGGTCGGCAATGGGGCGATCCCAGCTGGATTGCTTATGGGCTTCAGAAGGCGGAGGTTGGGGTGCTGGTCCTGCAAGAGAGACCCATTTGGTTGTGCAGTCTGTGAAGCTGGGATCATGTACCCTGCCTGTTGAACTAGGTGCTCAGGTAGGATTTCCTTCACCAAGTTGTCAGACCCCACTGAAGAGGACAGAAACGCTGGTACAGCAATTTGTGTTGCTGTGCGCACGCCAAGGCCCCCGAGTCTGACAGGAAGGGAGGCCTGTTTCCACTGTGAGTCGCTGAAGGAAAGATTGAGGGCTTTTTCTATTGTTGATTTCAGCAAGCTGTCGCACTCTTCTAATTTAATATTGTTGAAAGATGGCGAACATCTTAGAAAGTAGGTCAGCCTGGGGAGGGACAAGCGTCTGGTGATGAGGTAAAGTGCATCATGAGCATCGATGTCTTCAGTCCTCTCGTTCATCCTCTTCGGGTCAGTGATCTTCTTACGAAGGACCCCGTCGATGGCATTCCTTCCAAGAGGAGCATCTAGGAGTGTGCTGTCCTCAGGGTTGGTTGTATGAATGTCAGGCAAAACAACCTTTATTTGCTCTATTATGCGCTGGTTGGTGGAGGTTATTTCGCACTTGCAAGGGTTCAGGGTAAGACCTAGGCTTGCTCCTTGCTCCTGAATTATTCTTATGTCGTCCAAGAGTGAGGCTGGGGAGCCAGTTAGAGTACCATCGTCCATAAACCAAATGTTGAGCTCACTGGACAGGTTATCGGTGACTTCCTTGATGACTAGGCATAAAAGAAAAGGAGCAAGGGGGTCACCCTGTTGGACACCTTCTTGTGATTCAATTTCATGTTCCCCAAAAAGCAGAGTTAGATTCTTGCTGTAGCATGAGTTTACAAACGGGTAGAGGGAAGGAAAAAGGCGATGAACCGCACTGAGTACTGCATCCCTTCTAACCAGATTGAAAGCATTTTTGAAGTCTAGCTTAATCAGGGCTTTTTCATCCGTAATGTTGGCAATGTAGGCTCTAGCTTATATATATATATATATATATATATATATATATATATATATATATATATATATATATATATATATATATATATATATATATATATATATATATATATATATATATAACTGAAAACTCACACCCCAGAAGTGACTCGAACCCATACTCCCAGAAGCAACGCAACTGGTATGTACAAGACGCCTTAATCCACATGACCATCACGACCGGACATAATGAGGTGATAGCCGAGGCTATATGAACCACCCCACCGCCGGCACTCGGATAGTTATCTTGGGCATAGCATTTTACCAAATCACCTCATTCTTTGGGGCACACGTGAGGAACACAAATGCGAACAAGCCTGAATGGTCCCCAGGACATATGCAACTGAAAACTCACACCCCAGAAGTGACTCGAACCCATACTCCCAGAAGCAACGCAACTGGTATGTACAAGACGCCTTAATCCACTTGACCATCACGACCGGACATAATGAGGTGATAGCCGAGGCTATATGAACCACCCCACCGCCGGCACTCGGATAGTTATCTTGGGCATAGCATTTTACCAAATCACCTCATTCTTTGGGGCACACGTGAGGAACACAAATGCGAACAAGCCTGAATGGTCCCCAGGACATATGCAACTGAAAACTCACACCCCAGAAGTGACTCGAACCCATACTCCCAGAAGCAACGCAACTGGTATGTACAAGACGCCTTAATCCACTTGACCATCACGACCGGACATAATGAGGTGATAGCCGAGGCTATATGAACCACCCCACCGCCGGCACTCGGATAGTTATCTTGGGCATAGCATTTTACCAAATCACCTCATTCTTTGGGGCACACGTGAGGAACACAAATGCGAACAAGCCTGAATGGTCCCCAGGACATATGCAACTGAAAACTCACACCCCAGAAGTGACTCGAACCCATACTCCCAGAAGCAACGCAACTGGTATGTACAAGACGCCTTAATCCACTTGACCATCACGACCGGACATAATGAGGTGATAGCCGAGGCTATATGAACCACCCCACCGCCGGCACTCGGATAGTTATCTTGGGCATAGCATTTTACCAAATCACCTCATTCTTTGGGGCACACGTGAGGAACACAAATGCGAACAAGCCTGAATGGTCCCCAGGACATATGCAACTGAAAACTCACACCCCAGAAGTGACTCGAACCCATACTCCCAGAAGCAACGCAACTGGTATGTACAAGTGGATTAAGGCGTCTTGTACATACCAGTTGCGTTGCTTCTGGGAGTATGGGTTCGAGTCACTTCTGGGGTGTGAGTTTTCAGTTGCATATGTCCTGGGGACCATTCAGGCTTGTTCGCATTTGTGTTCCTCACGTGTGCCCCAAAGAATGAGGTGATTTGGTAAAATGCTATGCCCAAGATAACTATCCGAGTGCCGGCGGTGGGGTGGTTCATATAGCCTCGGCTATCACCTCATTATGTCCGGTCGTGATGGTCAAGTGGATTAAGGCGTCTTGTACATACCAGTTGCGTTGCTTCTGGGAGTATGGGTTCGAGTCACTTCTGGGGTGTGAGTTTTCAGTTGCATATGTCCTGGGGACCATTCAGGCTTGTTCGCATTTGTGTTCCTCACGTGTGCCCCAAAGAATGAGGTGATTTGGTAAAATGCTATGCCCAAGATAACTATCCGAGTGCCGGCAGTGGGGTGGTTCATATAGCCTCGGCTATCACCTCATTATGTCCGGTCGTGATGGTCAAGTGGATTAAGGCGTCTTGTACATACCAGTTGCGTTGCTTCTGGGAGTATGGGTTCGAGTCACTTCTGGGGTGTGAGTTTTCAGTTGCATATGTCCTGGGGACCATTCAGGCTTGTTCGCATTTGTGTTCCTCACGTGTGCCCCAAAGAATGAGGTGATTTGGTAAAATGCTATGCCCAAGATAACTATCCGAGTGCCGGCGGTGGGGTGGTTCATATAGCCTCGGCTATCACCTCATTATGTCCGGTCGTGATGGTCAAGTGGATTAAGGCGTCTTGTACATACCAGTTGCGTTGCTTCTGGGAGTATGGGTTCGAGTCACTTCTGGGGTGTGAGTTTTCAGTTGCATATGTCCTGGGGACCATTCAGGCTTGTTCGCATATATATATATATATATATATATATATATATATATATATATATGTCGTACCTAGTAGCCAGAACGCACTTCTCAGCCTACTATGCAAGGCCTGATTTGCCTAATAAGCTAAGTTTTCATGAATTAATTGTTTTTCGACTACCTAACCTACCTAACCTAACCTCACCTAACTTTTTCGGCTACCTAATCTAACCTAACCTATAAAGATAGGTTAGGTTTGGTTAGGTAGGGTTGGTTAGGTTCGGTCATATATCTACGTTAATTTTAACTCCAATAAAAAAAAATTGGCCTCATACATAATGAAATGGGTAGTTTTATCATTTCATAAGAAAAAATTAGGGAAAATATATTAATTCAGGAAAACTTGGCTTATTAGGCAAATTGGGCCTTGCATAGTAGTCTGATAAATGCGTTCTGGCTATTAGGTACGACATATATATATTTATAATATACATATAATATATATATATATATATATATATATATATATATATATATATATATATAAATATATATATATATATATATATATATATATATATATATATATATATATATATATATATATATATATACATATATATATATATATATATATATATATATATATATATATATATATATATATATATATATATATATATATATATATATATATATATATATTATGATATGTTTGCCCGAAACGCTATGCGTATTAGTGGCTTTAGGTATTGTATGTACCAGCTCTATCTATAAATCCAACATTATGTTTGTAAATCAACAACGTATGTACTTTTCCGGAATAAAAATTTATTATTTATTATTATTATTATTATTATTATTATTATATAATAATAATAATTCCTTGTGTCAGTGGACAGTCCAAAAATGTCCAAAACCTTTGGACATTATTCAGAAGTAGAGGAAACCTAAATGATGTTATTCTAGCAGTAGTAACGAAGGTCCTGGGAAGCAGAGCGAATGTAAATTGTATTTAAATTAGCTCAAGGTACATAAAACTGCATGAGAGAAACAAGCAGATTCTACTGGACGCGGGACAGAGATGCGACGTTAATGAGAGAGTGATCTTACCTCTCTTGTAATTTTCCAGGAATTGCATGCCCCCTACAACAGAATAAGAGATATGTGGGAATGGCTTAAAAACATGTATAGAGAACATCCCGCATGGCTTATCGTTCCACAGAGGCCTCCAATGTTAGCATTAAGGAAGAATAAATCTTTAAAGGATCATCTGGTTAGAGCAAGCTTTCTTTTATATTAAAACTTTTCAGTCGACGCTTCGACCCACTGACCTATGTCAGCTGAGTTTCAATCTATCCAGAGTGACTATGTAGGGGGTTAGGAAGGCCCTTCGATAAAACTAGGCAGAGTTATGGAGGACCTTTTAATAGAACTATGCAGAGTTATGGAGGACCTTTGATAAAACTATGTAGAGTTATGGAGGACCTTTTAATAGAACTATGCAGAGTTATGGAGGACCTTTGAGAAAACTATCCAGGGATTAAAAGACCCTTCATTTAAAAAAATTGAAACTTACCCAGTTTATACCCATTGTTTTGTATTTCATTATGTGTTTACACTCCTTATACCTTTCTAATATTCCCTTTGGCATATTACTTCATTCATCCATATGTGCACTTCTATTATGTCACCCTAAATCTTCTTTTCTTTCTTTGTTGGTGGTTAAGGAGACTGAACTTCTTTTAACAGAGACTGAACATTCTTGTCTACTACATTAGTTTGCAAATTTTCAAAAGTGCAATAACGTGGGCTTAAAATTTTGGAAATTGTTTAAATATTGATATTGTATTAATAAGTAGACATAATTAATTTTGTTTAATAAATAACATGTTATAACTCTTCTTCAACAGTTCCTGCATTTTGTTTAATTAGCTTTCTTACTTAATTTCTCCTTATCTCTATCTCTCTGTTTACCTTCTCTCTCTCTCATATTCAATTTACAGTAATAGCCTAGAACACGTTTAATAATATAAAATGGCATTAAATATTGTTACAGACTGTAAAATCTCGACCAGCGCGTGTTTAGCCAGGGGAGGCCACTGCAGCGACACATGCAACGCAGATGAGGACACAGTCAACAATATCTGCAGTAGTCCAGGCTGCTCCTGTTGCGTTAAAAGTAAGATTTTCCTTGTAAATCGTATTTATAAAGATAATATTTTATGTAATAACTTCACTGATATTTTTCCTGAATTTAACAGCAATTATTCTGAATACGCAGGTGAAAAAAAAATCAATGAAAAATTTAAATTAAATATAAAATTTAAATGTCGATTCAATGATTTGGTGTCTCAACAAAATATTATAATGAAATAATTTATGCTTGTAATACATTAAATAAGTTATTTTTGTAATTGAATTATTAATCAAGTAGTTTTATTCATTAAGCAGTATAATGAAAAGTTGAAAGCTGTTTAAAGAACCTTCATGTCTCTCTTTAAAGAAAAGTTGTTTGAAATAATCATGAATCATGCAAGTGCATTTCATAGATTCTTGGTTTCCATTAATGAACATTTGAAGTTTTATTAACATTTTCTTTGAAGAGTTAAATGTTTGTTTGGTACATTAGTTAACAAATGCCAACATTGCAATTCCCGTTGTTTACGTTAATAAATGAAAATGTTTTATTAAATTAGTTCATGTCATAAAAAAATCCATATTATCGTCTCATTGAAGCTTTGCACCTTTGAATAAAAAGTTCTCTCTGTCTTTCTGTCTCTATTTATCTCTCTCTCTCTGTCTCTCTCTCTCTGTCTCTCTCTCTCTGTCTCTCTCTCTCTGTCTCTCTGTCTCTCTCTGTCTCTCCCTCTCTCTCTCTCTCTCTCTCTCTCTCTCTCTCTCTCTCTCTCTCTCTCTCTCTCTCTCTCTCTCTCTCTCTCTCTCTCTCTCTCTCTCTCTCTCTCTCTCTCTCTCTCTCTTTCTTTCACTCTGTTTTTTAACTTGAACTAGGGTTTATTGGGAATGTCATTGATGTTCCCGAGCTAATAACCCTTAATATGGGGATTAATGATTCTCCAATCTATGAGGTATTATTATCCTCCATCAGGTCATCTTGAGATTTATCTCAGAAACTCATTTAATAATAAGCTTATTAATAGATCTCATCAGGAATAAACAAAATGTAATGATATATTGCTCTGACATATGATAGAGAATGAACCAGGAGTCGGCTGTGTGCTACAGAACTCATTTGTTCGGTTAAATTCATTTCACGTGTATGTCCATGTTAAGTGAACATGTTCCAACTGCGAGTCAGTCTAGGCACGAATGATCGCTGATACAGCGATGTTCTATAGAAAGGCACAGCCAGCATGAGACTGTTGGTTACTGAACACCTTGTTTTGTGTTTGTCAACTTCTGGTTGACCTCGATGGTGGGACAGCTGAGGAGTCTTTTGAGCGTTGGCCTTGAAGATAATAATACGTTCACACATCTTTCCTGTATTGAGCAATATTCCAACCAGAATGGGTCAAAACCCTAGATGAGCCATCTTTCACCGGAGAAGACCAAATTGAAGAGCGGTGCATACTCAAGACAGGAGCAAACTGGTCCTTCATATTAGGTTTTGCAATCCCTGCTGTCAAAAATGTATGGGGATGCAAAATAAGACTGGAAGTATCTTTACTGCCTTGTCTGTACAGCTGTTTTTTCCTATATGTAAATATTACAGTATAATTACAGTACAGTGCTTGAAGATATGTAGAACTCTGAAGTGATAAACCCAATCAAAGTCGTCTGTAGTGTTCAGGTCTATGGCACAACTAGTCTTGGAGTCCTCCAATGACTGATGCTACTTTGTGAAGAGTATTAGCAAAAGATCAGAAGCCGAATGATCTTTCCTGAAACAGTAATCTATGTTGGTAATAAAAAAGTTATTTGTTTTTGAGATTTTGTCACAAGAACTTTGCTAATAATTGAATGATTTTTTGCTTTGTGACTTGCAACTATATGCACCATCAACATTGCGAGGGCAAAAATTCCTTCAGCTAGAGAGATTTGTGTGAATCCAGCAGATCTGCACAAATATGTAACAGTTGTTGATGTGCTTATCTGGCCCCATTGTTTGGGGCCAGATAAGCACAGGTGTTTAAGGAAATGGTTGACTTCATCCTTTTGAATAACACTTCAGACAACTTTGACACAGCTTGGATCACTCTGATCATGTTTCCTTCTTGATCAGGGACCTGCGTCTAAGCAGTAAAAACACTAGAAGGTCTCTCCCTGGCCTTCTTTGATTCCTTCTATACCTCTCTCTCTCTTTTATCTTCTTCAACTGTCTACAACACTTTCTTAATTAAAATGCAATTAAACATTTTTGTCACAGACTGCAAAACTCCGACCAGCGCGTGTACAGCCAGGGGAGGCCACTGCAGCGACAAATGTAACACAGATGAGGACACAATAAAAAATATCTGCACCACTCCAGGCTGCTCCTGTTGCGTTAAAAGTACAGATTATTCTTTAATTCAGAGATGGCATATTTAGAATTGTAATTCCACTGCTGCTCATTCTACTATAGTAAAAAATAATTGTTCATGCAGTTCCAATGATAGGAAAACAAAATACTATAAAACTATTGACTAATCATTAACAAAACAATCTTGGAGATATACAGTAAACTTGTTTAAAAATAAATTTTTCAATACATTAAAAAATAAATGCCAAACACTACAGATTTTACTTTCGTAACATATATTTTGAGTCTCATACTGTTGTTCTGAGTATGAAGATGTTACATGGTGTGTGGGACATTAAAGATTTACTTATATGACTGTGATAAATTATGTGCTTAAAAAAGTAATCAATTGACTAAGAATATTATTTAAAGCATTTGATTCAATAAATATACTAATTGAGCAAAATCAAGGGCAGTTAATTACAACGATATATATATATATATATATATATATATATATATATATATATATATATATATATATATATATATATATATATATATATATATATATATATATATATATATATTTTTTTTTTTTCTGGAATTTAGTGTGGGTGTTTAATAGATATTGTTACGCAGACTTCGTAACTTACTATGTATTCAAGTATGTAATTTTCCAATTTAGTCACTGGTTTTTATCTTTAATAATTGCCAAAACACTTTTGTTTATAGAGTGTTTATAGAGTATATGGACACCTATAGAGTATTAATTATTATAACTTAATTTTTTCAGACTGCAAAACTCCAACCAGCGCGTGTACAGCCAGGGGAGGCCACTGCAGCGACAAATGTAACACAGATGAGGACACAATCTACAATATCTGCCTAGTCCAAGCTGCTCCTGTTGCGTTAAGAGTAAGTTGTTTATGTAAATCATTATGCCATTGTGATAATACTTAAGCTATTAACTTAACTGCTCATCTTCCTACTGAAAAAAGAAATTATTCTAAAACGGAACATGACTGACGAAAAAAGTTAAATATAAATTTATATATTATCATAACACGATCTGGAGTTATATATATATATATATATATATATATATATATATATAGTATATATATATATATATATATATATATATATATATATATATATATATATATATATATATATATATATATACTTCTTTTCCGCAGCTCATAAAACGGAGGAAAGGGTCCTGAAAGATATTGTTAATATTGATATTTAATAATATATATATATATATATATATATATATATATATATATATATATATATATATATAATAAAATATATATATATATATATATATATATATATATATATATATATATATATATATATATATATATATATATATATATATATATATATATATTATTAAATATGACCGAAAAAGTAAGATTAATAATTCTAACACGAATTTTCTCAATCTTTCGTACATTTCTTTTCACTGTTAGAGGTAAATCAAAAATCAATTCTCCAAAATTCATTTTTGTTTCTAGTCTGACGCGACACGAGCGCGTTTCGTAAAACTTATTACATTTTCAAAGACTTTAGTTTACAAATACACAACTGAATAGAACTTACGCATCTCCGATTTTATATCTACATTTGAGTGAGGTGGAAGGGTGGATGTGGCATTAATCAACACAAGACAGAACAAGGGTGGTATTAATAGGGTATTAATTTCATCAACACAAGACAGAACAAGAGGTGACATTAATAGGGTATTAATTTCATCAACACAAGACAGAACACGAAACAATGGGTATTGAATAGAAGTGTTTGTAGAAAGCCTATTGGTCCATATTTCTTGATGCTTCTATATTGGAGCGGAGTCTTGAGGTGGGTAGAATATAGTTGTGCAATAATTGGCTGTTGATTGCTGGTGTTGACTTCTTGATGTGTAGTGCCTCGCAAACGTCAAGCCGCCTGCTATCGCTGTATCTATCGATGATTTCTGTGTTTTTACTAGGATTTCTCTGGCGATGGTTTGGTTGTGGGAAGAGATTATATGTTCCTTAATGGAGCCCTGTTGCTTATGCATCGTTAAACGCCTAGAAAGAGATGTTGTTGTCTTGCCTATATACTGGGTTTTTTGGAGCTCACAGTCCCCAAGAGGGCATTTGAAGGCATAGACGACGTTAGTCTCTTTTAAAGCGTTCTGTTTTGTGTCTGGAGAGTTTCTCATGAGTAGGCTGGCCGTTTTTCTGGTTTTATAGTAAATCGTCAGTTGTATCCTCTGATTTTTGTCTGTAGGGATAATTTTCTATTAACAATATCTTTCAGGACCCTTTCCTCCGTTTTATGAGCTGTGGAAAATAAGTTCCTGTAAAATAGTCTAATAGGGGGTATAGGTGTTGTGTTAGTTGTCTCTTCAGAGGTTGCATGGCTTTTCACTTTCCTTCTTATGATGTCTTCGACGAAACCATTGGAGAAGCCGTTGTTGACTAGGACCTGCCTTACCCTACAGAGTTCTTCGTCGACTTGCTTCCATTCTGAGCTGTGGCTGAGACACGGTCGACATATGCGTTAACAACACTCCTCTTGTACCTGTCTGGGCAGTCGCTGTTGGCATTTAGGCACATTCCTATGTTCGTTTCCTTAGTGTAGACTGCAGTGTGGAAACCTCCGCTCTTTTCCATGACTGTTACATCTAGAAAGGGCAGCTTCCCATCCTTTTCCATCTCGTAAGTGAAACGCAGCACGGAACTCTGCTCAAATGCCTCCTTCATCTTCTGCAGATGTCTGACATCAGGTACCTGTGTAAAAATGTCGTCAACATACCTGCAGTATATGGCCGGTTTCAAGTTCATGTCGACTAAGACTTTTTGCTCGATGGTACCCATGTAGAAGTTTGCAAATAGGACACCTAGGGGAGAACCCATGGCGACCCCATCTACTTGCTTATACATGTGCCCATCCGGGCTCAAGAAGGGTGCCTCTTTAGTACAAGCTTGGAGTAGTTTCCTCAGAATATTTTCTGGTATGTCGAGAGGAGTACAGGCTGGATCACGATACACTCTGTCGGCTATCATTCCGATTGTCTCGTCCACAGGTACGTTGGTAAACAGCGATTCTACGTCCAACGAGGCTCTTATCCCTCTGGCCCGTGTGCCCCGCAGTAAGTCAACAAATTCCTTTGGAGACTTCAGGCTGAAGGCGCAAGGAACAAGGAGTCAGAGGCCGTTGAGTCGCTTCGCCAGTCTGTACATGGGTGTGGGTATCTGGCTAATGATTGGCCGAAGTGGGTTTCCAGGCTTGTGTGTCTTGACATTTCCATACGCATATCCAGGTTTATATTCCCCAATGATCTTTGGCAGGTGGAGTCCGGATTTCTTGGCGTTCACAGTTTCGATCAGTTGTTGACCTTTGCTTTTAATTCGGCTGTAGTGTCCTTCGTTACCCTTTGGAACTTAGTTTGGTCATAGAGTATGATGTTATTTTCGCCAGATATTCGTCTTTTTTAAGAATGACATATATTGGCGACTTGTCACCTCTCCTGACAACTATCTCCTTGTTCTCACGAAGGCTTTAGCTGCCGCTTTAAGCTCGGGGGACAGTATGGTGCTTCTGTAATTGCCTCGATTCTTTCCTCCTTCTGCAATAAGTTCTGCTTGTAAGGTATCAAAACTGCTACCAAAATATACTAATATTAAAGCGCACGACCCAGCAGCAAGGAATCAAGCCTTCACGATAAAATATCGCGAGGATCTGATTCGTGATCAGATATACAGGCAGAGAATGAAATCAAAGACAACAAAACGCAACTACTTCATGCTACAAACGAGTGGAGAAATAGCAACATCGACGAAAGAATCCGTACCCGCATTGAACAACACCTCGACATCCTCACATACTGTCCCCCGAGCTTAAAGCGGCAGCTAAAAGCCTTCGTGAGAACAAGGAGATAGTTGTCAGGAGAGGTGACAAGTCGCCAATATATGTCATTCTTAAAAAAGACGAATATCTGGCGAAAATGAACATCATACTCTATGACCAAACTAAGTTCCAATATATATATATATATATATATATATGTCGAACCTAGTAGCCAGAACGCACTTCTCAGCCTACTATGCAAGGCCCGATTTGCCTAATAAGCCAAGTTTTCATGAATTAATATATTTTCTCTAATTTTTTTCTTATGAAATGATAAAGCTACCCATTTCATTATGTATGAGGTTAATTTTTTTTTATTGGAGTTAAAATTAACGTAGATATATGACCGAACCTAACCAACCCTACCTAACCTAACCTAACCTATCTTTATAGGTTAGGTTAGGTTAGGTAGCGGAAAAAGTTAGGTTAGGTTAGGTTAGGTAGGTTAGGTAGTCGAAAAACAATTAATTCAAGAAAACTTGGCTTATTTGGCAAATCGGGCCTTGCATAGTAGGCTGAGAAGTGCGTTCTGGCTACTAGGTACGACATATATATATATATATATATATATATATATATAATATATATATATATATATATATATATATATATATATATATATTTATATATATATATATATATATATATATATATGTCGTACCTAGTAGCCAGAACTCACTTCTCAGCCTACTATGCAAGGCCCGATTTGCCTAATAAGCCAAGTTTTCATGAATTAATATATTTTCTCTAATTTTTTTCTTATGAAATGATAAATCTACCCATTTCATTATGTATGAAGTCAATTTTTTTTTATTGGAGTTAAAATTAACGTAGATATATGACCGAACCTAACCAACCCTACCTATCCTAACCTAACCTATCTTTATAGGTTAGGTTAGGTTAGGTAGCCGAAAACGTTAGGTTAGGTTAGGTTAGCTAGGTTAGGTAGTCGAAAAACAATTAATTCATGAAAACTTGGATTATTAGGCAAATCGGGCCGTGCATAATAGGCTGAGAAGTGCGTTCTGGCTACTAGGTACGACATATATATATATATATTATATTATATATATATATATATGTCGTACCTAATAGCCAGAACGCACTTCTCAGCCTACTACATATATATATATATATATATATATATATATATATATATATATATATATATATATATATATATGTCGTACCTAATAGCCAGAACGCACTTCTCAGCCTACTATTCAAGGCCCGATTTGCCTAATAAGCCAAGTTTTCATGAATTAATGTTTTTTCGTCTACCTAACCTACCTAACCTAACCTAACCTAGCTTTTTTTGGCTACCTAACCTAACCTTACCTATAAATATAGGTTAGGTTAGGTTAGGTAGGGTTGGTTAGGTTCGGGCACATATCTACGTTAATTTTAACTCCAATAAAAAAAAATTGACCTCATACATAGAGAAAATGGTTGCTTTATCATTTCATAAGAAAAAAATTATAGTAAATATATTAATTCAGGAAAACTTGGCTTATTAGGCAAATCGGGCCTTGAATAGTAGGCTGAGAAGTGAGTTCTGGCTACTAGGTACGACATATATATATATATATATGTCGTACCTAATAGCCAGAACGCGCTTCTCAGCCTACTATGCAAGGCCCGATTTGCCTAATAAGCCAAGTTTTCCTGAATTAATATGTTTTCTCTAATTTTTTTCTTATGAAATGATAAAGTTACCCATTTCATTATGTATGAGGTCAATTTTTTTTTATTGGAGTTAAAATTAACGTAGATATATGACCGAACCTAACCAACCTTACCTAACCTAACCTATCCTTATAGGTTAGGTTAGGTTAGGTAACCGAAAAAGTTAGGTTAGGTTGACATAGGGGTACGACATATATATATATATATATATATATATTATATTATATAATATATATATATATATATATATATATATATATATATTACATATATATATATATATATATATATATATATATATATATATATATATATATATATATATGTTGTACCCCGTTACGCAGGGTGCAGTCGCACCTCCACAGATCTCCAGTATCATCTATTGATACTGGTGATGGTTCAAAAGGGGCCACCACGTACGGGCTATTCATGCCCGTGCCACCTTTTGGATGGCTTCATCTTCATCTTAACACATTCACAAGGGAGACATCTCCCGTCATGCAGGGTGCATTCCCACCTCCACTGATCTCCAGTATCAGCTCTTGATACTGGTAATGGCTCAAAAGGGCCACCACTTACGGACTATTCATGCCCGTGTCACCTTTTGGGTGGCTTAATCTTCATCAATCAGTGTTTAGCATTTTTTATTGTGATTCATTGCACAGGTTCCTGAAGGATGTTTTGATGTTAGCCAGCCTCGTGTATGTTGCAGATGTAACTTCTAGATATTTCTCTCTGTCCGTTTCATGAAGTACTTCATCTTCTATTCTGTATCTTGTGTCTGATCTTCTGTTTCCACTGCCTAGTATCATTACTTTACATTTACTTGGGTTGAAATTTAATAGCCATTTGTTGGACCATTCATTCAGTCTGTTTGAATATTTGCATCATCATCAAACAGTGAGAGAAACGAGTCTATACCATCTGGGAAATCATTTACATATATCAGAAACAGTATAGGTCCAATGACTGACTCCTGCGGGACTCCACTGGTGACGTCTCACCAATCTGAGACCTCACCCCTCACAGTGACTCGCTGTCTCTGTTACTTAGCTACTCCCTTATCCAATGGAGTACCTTTCCTTTCACTCCAGCCTGCATCCTGAACACAGTGTGAGTGTGTGTGTGTGTGTGTATTCACCTAGTTGTGCTTGCGGGGTTGAGCTCTGCTCTTTTGGCCCGCTTCTCAACTGTCAATCAACTGTTTCTACTACTTTTTTTCAACACCACTCACACCCCAGGCAGCAGCCCGTGACAGCTGACTAACTCCTAGGTACCTATTTACTGCTAGGTAACAGGTGCATAGGGTGAAAGAAACTCTGCCCATCGTTTCTCGCCGGCGCCCGGGGATCGAACCCAGGACCACAGGATCACGTGTCCAGCGTGCTGTCCGCTCGGCCACCGGCTGTGTGTGTGTGTGTGTGTGTGTGTGTGTGTGTGTGTGTGTGTGTGTGTGTGTGTGTGTGTGTGTGTGTGTGTGTGTGTGTACTCACCTATTTGTACTCACCTATTTGGGCTTGCAGGATCGAGCATTGATTCTTGGATCATGCCTTTCTAGCCATCGGTTGTTTACAGCAATGACTCCTATCCCTTTTCCCTATCATATCTAGTTTTAAAATTATAAATAGAGTTTGCTTCCTCAACCTGTTCCTTAAGTGCATTCCATTTTTCCACTACTCTCACGCTGAAAGAAAACTTCATAACATCTCTGTGACTCTTCTGAGTTTTCAGGTTCCACCCATGTCCCCTCCTTCTATTGCTATTATGTGTGAACATTTCATCTATTTCCACTTTGTCTGTTCTCCTGAGTATTTTATACGGTCTTATCATAATCCCCCGCTTCCCTCTTTTTTCTAGTGTCGTAAGGTTCAGTTCTTCAAATGCTCTTCATATCCCATCCCTCGTAACTTTGGGACAAGCCTCGTCACAAACTTCTGAACCTTTTCCAGTTTACTTATGTGTTTCTTCAGGTGAGGACTCCATGATGGGGCGGCATAATCTAAGACTGGTCTCACGTAGGCAGTGTAAAGCGCCCTAAAAGCCTCCTCACTTAGATTTCTGAATGATGTCCTAACTTTTGCCAGTACAAAGTACGCTGCTGTCGTTATCCAATTTATATGTGCCTCAGGAGTTAGATTAGGTGTTACGTCCACGCCCAGGTCTCTTTCTCGAAACGTCACAGGTAGGCAGTTCCTCTTTATTGTGAACTGGCCCTTTGGTCTCCTATCACCTAGTCCCATTTCCATAACTTTACATTTACTCGTGTTGAACTCCAGTAGTTATTTCTCTGATCATCTTTGCAACCTGTTCAGGTCCTCTTGGAGGATCCTACAATCCTCATCTGTCACAACTCTTCTCGTTAATTTTTCGTCATCCACGAACATTGACATGTATGATTTCACTCCTGTAAACATACCATTTACGTAAATTAAAAATAGAATTAATCCCAGCACCGATCCTTGTGGTATTCCACTCGTTACTGTTCGTCAGTCCGACTTCTCACCTCTTACCAATACTCTCTGGCTCCTTCCTGTAAGGTAGTTCCTTACCCATGCTAGGGTCTTTCTGCTTACTCCTGCCTGCCTCTCAAGTTTGATTAGCAGTCTCATGTGCGGTACTGTATCAAAGGCCTTTTGGCAGTCTAGAAATATGCAGTTTGCCCAACCATCTCTGTCCTGCCTTATCCTTGTTATTTTATCATAAAATTCCTAAAGGTTTGTTAGGCATGATTTCCCTGTCCAGAACCCATGTTGGTGCTTGTTTACAAACCTAATGCTCTCCAGGTGTGCAACAAGTCTTGACCTAATTATTCTTTCAAGTATTTTGCAGGGGATGCTTGTCAGAGATACGGGTCTGTAGTTAAGTGCCTCCTCTCTATCTCCTTTCTTGAAAATCGGTACGACATTTGCTTTCTTCCAGCAACTGGGCAATTCTCCCGACATAATGACTCATTAAAGATCATTGCTAGAGGCACACTGAGGGCCTGCGCTGCCTCTTTTAGTATCCACGGTGATACTTTGTCTGGTCCAACCGCCATAGTTGCATCCAGTGTTGTCAAATGTTTCATTACCTCCTCTTCTGTCACATTTATATCTGATAGTCTTTCATCTAGGGTAATCTCTTCTAACAATGGGAACTGCTCAGGCTCGGTTGTGAACACTCCATGGAAACTAACATTCAGTGCCTCGCAGATTTCCTTGTCACTTTCTGAATATGACCCTTCGGTTTTCCTTAATCTTGTCACTTGATCGTTTACCGACATCTTCATTCTTATATGGATATGTAGTAATTTAGGTAGTTTTTATCGCTTTGATTGCAATATCATTCTAATAATTTATTTCCGATACTCGTCTTATGTTAATGTAATCGTTCCTAGCTCTCTTAAATGTAATCCTGTTGTTCTCTGTCCTTTGTCTTCTGTACTTCCTACACTCCCTCCTGCTTCTCATTTTTGCTTCCTGACACTGTCTATTAAACCATGGGTTATTATATTCCCCTCCTGCATATTTCCTTTGCTGTTGGGATCAATCTCTCTTCGGCCTCCTTGCATTTCCATATGACTTGGTTCATCATATCCTGCAGTCTTTCCCCTAATTTCCTCCTCCCACTGCACTTCTCCCAGGTAGTCCCTTATCCTTCGGTAGTCCCCTTTTCTGTAATCAACTCTCCTTTCCCATACCTCTTGTCCTTTGGTCTCAATTTTGAGCTCCATCATGTAGTCAAAGACTAGGACACAATGGTCACTGGCTCCTAGTGGTATTTCATGTTCCAAATTCTCGACGTCTTCCACATTCTGGATGAAAATCAGGTCTAATAGGCTCGGCGTATCCCCTCCTTTTTCCCCTTGTGTCTTCCTTCACATGTTGTGTTAGGAAATCCTGTCTAAAACGTCTACTAACTTCGCTCCCCACGTTTTCTCCCAGCAATGGGGATTTCTTGTTTCCCCAGTTTTTCTCTCCGTGATTTAGGTCCCTCATGACCAGCAGTTTCGCTCTCATTCTATGCGCTATTGTTGCTGCCCTCTGCAGTTCATCTATACATGCCCTGATGCTGCCATCATACTCCAGCCTGGGCCTTCTACTGTTTAGTGGGGGGATTGTAGATGATCAAGATCACAATCTTCTTCCCATTCGCTGTCAGAATTCTATGTATGGAGCTTGTGCTTTCATTGGTACCCTGATTTTCCAGGTCATGAAACTTCCATTTCCGCTTTATTAGGAGTGCCACTCCCCTTCCCTGTCTCTGTGTCCTTTCTTTTCTTATCACCTGGTACCTCTCTGGAAAGATTGCATCCGAGAACATGCCATTTATTTTAGTTTCCACTATTGCAACTATGTCGGGATCTGCCTCACTAACTCTTTCTTTTATCTCTTCTGCTTTATTGGATACCCCATCAGCATTGGTGTACCAAACCTTGAGACTCTTCTTGAAAACTCTGGTACCAGAGTTCGCTCATTCTCTGGGGTCTAAGGGGTGGATGGGGGCTGGGGGGTGCCTTGGAGGGGTGCTGGTGGCTGCCTTGGGGTGCCTGGGAGGCGAATGGTGTCTGGGCATCTAGGGGGTTAGGAAGGGCATAGTGGGTCTGAAAATTAGGGAGGAGTCTAAATGGCATAGAGGGGTTGAGAAGTAGAGTGAGGCTGAGTGTCTGATAAAGATTGAGAGATTGGGTGGGAGAAGGATAGTGGAGACACAGGGCTGAGGGGAGAATGGAGCATGGGTGTTGGGAGTGGAAGACAGGGTGTATCAGTCAAAGGGGGGAATCAGGGGTAGGTGGGGGTTTTGGGGTAGAATAGGGGAGGAGGGAGATGGGGGAAGGGGTTACCCTGGAAACACAAACCGAAACTGTCTCTATTTTCCGCTTGTTACAACTTGTAATAAAGTTGTTACATCTTGGCTTAACGTGTTTATGACGTATTAGAACGTTGTTACAACTTGATATATTGGTTGTTATAACTGGTTAGGAGGTGTTAAAACTTGCTCGAACGTTGTAGCAACGTCGTAGTTTCGGTGTGTGTTTGGCGGGTAGGAGGTCACAAGGTGAGGGGGTTATATGGGAGATGGGGGGTGCAGAGCAGGATGGGGGGTGCAGAGCAGGGATGGAGCAGATGGAATTGAAGGCAATGGGGTAGAAAGGGTAGGGAAGCTGGAGGGGGTAGTAGAGAAGGAGGGATCAGAAGGTGGGTTTGAGGAGGGTATGGCTTGGCCCGATAGGGTCATTGAAGGGTGCAATGCAAGTGTGGAAGGGGCAGGGAAGTTGTTGGGGGTTGAAGCAGGGGAAAGGGATGGGAGGGCAGAGTTGGGGAGGGTGTGACCTGGGAAAGAATGGTGGGGACTACTTGGGAGACTAGGGTTTCGGTGTCTTGCAGGCCATTTCGCCTTGCGGGCTGTTTGTTCATCTTTCGTCATATACCTCTCAATAAACACAATGTAATGAGCTTCGATGCCTCTGAGTTTGTTCTTCATTATGTAATCCATTGCCTCTTCGTTAGAGAATTGTACCAGAACAGGTCTATTCTTGGTACAATTGTAAGGTCCAACCCGGCGGCTGAGTTCCACTTCGTTTCCTGCCATCTCGGTCTTAATACATCTCAAAATCTCATGCAATTCATATTTTTTTTTTCATTTTTATCCTTTTTTGTCTTGATGTTGCTCCAGATTTGAATAATCCTTAGAGTATAATTGAGCGCCTTCTCAGTGATTCACTCTCATGCTGGTAGCCCCTCCCCTGGATACCCCCCATCTCTCCCACACTCACTAATCCATTCCACTAATCCACTGTCCCTAGACATGCTGTTAATCCTTCCTAATTCATTTGGGAGCCGAGCACATTCACTCTCTCATTCGTCCCTGCTCTTCCTGATTTCTTCCTGAATATAGTGCATAAGCTCTTGTTTCTGTCTCTCAACCTCGTCCTGTATTTGTTGAAATATCTCACTTTTAATCTCTTGGATTAGATCCTCCATCCAAATGCTCCTCCTCTCTACAAATTTCCCTATTAACTTGTCTACAAATCTATCCTCCTCATCTTCCTTGCTGGTGGTTGATCGTGAGACCCTTCCTGATTTTGTCATTGCAAAAACAACCTAACCAACAGGCGCTCCAAAATACCTTGCACGATCTGCTACACAAACGGCGAGCAAGTACTCCACACGGTGCGTCAGGTGTGAGGTCCTGATCGGTCACAGATTGAGGTTGGTGAGGTCGCGGCCACCACGAGGTCTGCTCCACTATTCCACAATACCACAGAATGTTCAACACTTATTATCGATGGTGCTATTGCTACTTTTTTTCTTCACTTTCTTGTGGTTTGAGTCAGTTTACTAGTTATTCATTCACTTATATACACTTTTTTCACTTCAATGTAATCTGATTATCCCTCCCTATTCACTAGTAGTCCAAGAGCTTCCCAGACCTCACTTTTGTCCATCACGGCTGACTGACCACGACTGTGAGTGCGTGTGTGAGTGTGTGTATTCACCTAGTTGTGTTTGCGGGGGTTGAGCTTTGCTCTTTCGGCCCGCCTCTCAACTGTCAATCAACTGTTTACTAACTACTTTTTGTTTTTTCTACACCACACACACACACACACACACCAGGAAGCAGCCCGTGACAGCTGACTAACTCCCAGGTACCTATTTACTGCTAGGTAACAGGGGCATTCAGGGTGAAAGAAACTTTGCCCATTTGTTTCTGCCTCGTGTGGGAATCGAACCCGCGCCACAGAATTACGAATCCTGCGCGCTATCCACCAGGCTACGAGACCCCTGTAAACACACACACCCCCCTGTGTGTGTGTGTGTGTGTGTGTGTGTGTGTGTGTGTGTGTGTGTGTGTGTGTGTACTCACCTAATTGTGCTTGCGGGGGTTGAGCTCTGGCTCTTTGGTCCCGCCTCTCAACCGTCAATCAACTGGTGTACAGATTCCTGAGCCTACTGGGCTCTATCATATCTACATTTAAAACTGTGTATGGAGTCAGCCTCCACCACATCACTTCCTAGTGCATTCCATTTACTAACAACTCTGACACTGAAAAAGTTCTTTCTAATATCTCTGTGGCTCATTTGGGTACTCAGCTTCCACCTGTGTCCCCTTGTTCGCGTCCCTCCAGTGTGGAATCCTTGTTTATCCGGTCGATTCCCCCTAGGATTTTGTAGGTTGTGATCATGTCCCCTCTTACTCTTCTGTCTTCCAGTGTCGTAAGGTGCATTTCCCGCAGCCTTTCCTCATAACTCATGCCTCTTAGTTTTGGGACTAGTCTAGTAGCATACCTTTGGACTTTTTCCAGCTTCGTCTTGTGCTTGACAAGGTACGGGCTCCATGCTGGGGTCGCATACTTGATCGTGAGACCCTTCCGGGCGCACCCGAAGCAGGAGCCGCGAGAGCATCAGAGTCAACAGACAGAGCAGAGGACCCAGCAGCAGACGGAGAGGTAGGGACAGCTGGGGACGACGCCTCCAGAGGCACACCCACAGAGCCCGGGCCCACTGGGGGCGCCCCAGCCTCCGGCAGAAGTGGAAAATCATCCGCATGGAAAACCGATGGGTCCTCCGGGCGAGGGGCACGGCAAGCTGCAGCGAAATGGCCTACCTCACCACACCGGAAACAGGAGCGAGTCTGCCCTGGTAGAACACACGCACATAAAACCCACACACAGCCACCCGAGAGGGAATAGCCCCAGAGAGCCGCATGCGCAAAGTACGGGCACCCATACGGAGCCCCTTCAGGCGCCCACTAAGCAGACAGGCATGACGCTGCCCCACCACCTCACCATACCGACGGAACGCGGCGGACAGCTCATCCTCAGGAAACTGCACCGGCGCACCATGAACGCTCCCATACGTCAGGGGGCCCCACGGATCGGAGACCTCCATCGTCACAGCAGAACCTGGAAGTACATGCGTCCGTGTACCCCATCGACGCACAAACAGCTGATACACCTGCGCCGAGGAGAACGTCACCGCCACCCGGGTAGGGGAAAGTTCCTCAACACCGTAGAGATCTTGGTACTCCACACGCATGACGTCCATAAGGGCAACCTCCACCAAGGGCCAGTCAACGGAGGCCGAGAAATCAAGCCGGGCGGTGTCGACCCGGCGAACACGGCCACCACTAGTCGACGCCATGACACCCGCCAGGCCCCGGCCAATGGCCGCACCACACCGGCAACAAGACGACCACCACGCAGCAGTTACAGGTCAACACTGACAGCCCGGGCCGAACGTCAGCGCCCTCCGGTAGCAGAGCGGCGAATCATGATTGAATTTGTTAAGATAGGGTATTTATGTCACGTTGGCTTGAAGTGGTAGTTTGGTGATCGACGAGGGTGGTGCGGCGACAGCGAGGAGGGGGAGTGGAGTGAATGTACCTCCCTGTAGAGACGTCTGTTATTCCACTTCTATAATTTTCTTGAATGTGGTATCTTGATGTTGCAGACGTAAAGAAGTAACGAGATGTAGGAAAGAGCATGTTAAATCTCTCTTGAAAGAGATTACTGTCACAATATGTTGTTAAATATGACCGAAAAAGTAAGATTAATAATTCTGATACGAATTTCTCAATATTTCTTATGTTTCTTTTTACTGTCGATGGTAATTGAAAAATCAATATTCCATAAATCATTTTTATTTCTAGTCTGACGCGACGCTTGAACGCGTTTCGTAATAACGTATTACATTTTCAAAGACTTTAGTTTACACACACACACAACTGTAACCTGAAAACACTTAAAAGAGTTTTACTAATTCTAACACTAAACAGCTTGTCTTATATACTCGCATTTCGGTGAGGTGATATGTTGAAACAGTTTTGGATGAGGTGAACAAACTTTTGACCAACACAAGACAGAACACGGTTCAATGGGGATAAATTGGATAAGTGAAAGGAAAGAATGGAAGTAACTGCAAAGGGCCTATTGGCCTATGCTTCCTCTTGATGCTTCTATATTGGTACGGAGTCTTGAAGTGGGTAGAATATAGTTGTGCATAAATTGGCTGTTGATTGCTGGTGTTGACTTTTTGATGTGTAGTGCCTCGCAGATGTCAAGCCGCCTGCTATCGCTGTATCTATTGATGATTTCTGTATTGTTTGTTACGACTTCTCTGGTGATAGTCTGGTTATGGGAAGAGATCACGGATTCAGCAACTTGCAACCGTCACGGCCGGACGTGTTCTCGTTGCTCCAGCTCTTCTCTCTCGCACCTATCACTGCAGAGTGGGTAAATAATTGGCAGAAGACTTGCGTCTCTCTAGATGGTCAGACCCCACTCCTAACTTGGTATTTTATGCCGAGTAAAGACAGGAGGCCATCTCCATCTCCAGTCTTTGAGAGAGACTCATCGGCCACCAGGAAGTTCACCATGCGCCACAAACGCTACAAGATCCGGGGAACGCCCCTTAACGAGCAACCATTCTCCAAGACATCACTCCTGAAGCTTTTTAAAGACATTGCAGGAGTGACACCTAACGACATCAAACAGGAAGGCACGGACATCCTCTTCTTCTATTATAGTGAGGAGGAAGTCGACAAACTTCTGTTTTTTCAGCGTCAATTTCTCCAATCAACATCTTTATCTCAACTTCCCATGCCAGTACCGGCTGCACGCTCTGTCGTTATTCATGATCTCAGCCAATGGATCGTGGAACAAGATGAAGCAGATGAAAGCGCATTCATGCACGACTTCAAGGAATCAAACCCGAACTTAGGGCTTCACGAAGCTCACTTCTTCAACAGAAATCGCTCCCTGAAGCTGACCTTCGAGACCGTAGCTGTGGCTACTATGGCTACCAGAAATGGAGTTTACAGCTTTGGTATTCACATTCCGCCATTCCGTGTGAAGATGGAACGTTTTCACATCGTCAACCAGTGCCTCCGGTGCTACGAGTACACCCACTCCACCAGCAAATGTACCCAGCGTATTCAGAAGTGGAGCCTCTGCTCAGCTGATCACCATTACTCCATTTGCAAGTCAGAAACACTATGCTGTTTACTTTGCAAAAGCGACCATCCTGCAATCTCCATACGTTGTCCTCATAGACAAGATGTCATCAAAAACATGGAGAAATCCACATCTTCTACCGGAGCCAGTACCTCTGAAGCAACAAGCCAATCAGCGACCACCTCTACTTCAGGTTTCAACGCCCAAGCCGCCATTTTCCCGGAGCTTCCGGGAGGACGTCCCACTGCTACTACCAGCCAATGGGGAGCCAGTTCCCAAACACCAGCCAGCAACTCATCGAGCCAGCCGACGCCACCTCCGGCTCACACCGACCAACCACTGTACAGCACAGTTCAAGCGTTAACATCAGCGGCCAGCATGATAGCTTGCAATAACCTCCAGGAATACGTAAGAATATTAAATATTCTATACAAAGCAAATGGTTTTCCAGCTTTCATAGTTCCAGAGGAAGTCTTCACCAACACCACTTCAAGTTCTCAAGATACAGTTTCGGTCCCTGACATCACCGTGAACGCCGCCGTGCTCACGGATCTACTATCAACAGCTGCAAAGCCTGCTCCTCCAGCAACTTTATCACAAGACACCCAGACGCCGACGCCTCCTCTATCGACAACTGCCACAGTTCCACCTCTCGTGTGCGAACCCTCTCAACGTCCTAAATCAGCTGCAGGTCCCATTAAGCCTCAACAGGCAAGAACTCATCCCTCAAGATTCCCTGCATCTACTTCTGAGTCAGCTGACTCGTCAGATGAGGACATCCCGGTTGGAACACTACCTCCTCCACTGAAGGACTCCTACACAACTAAAGATTTCAGGCTGGAAGCTACCTCCAACGATAGCCTCACCGTACCAACGCGAAGCAAGACCAACAAACAGGCCAGGAGGCCTGGGAAGAAGTACACCGACGATCTGCGCCCGAGTAAATCAAGTAATCAGTAGAACACCAACGTAATGCTGTAAAGAACACCGCGACGAGAAGCCCTGCCTCCTACAAGACACACCAGCGAGCACCCATGAGAACTCCACTCTACCACCACACCACAGCATCAGCTGCAATTCTTACCCACGGTGGTTGGGCCACCGATCTTTCATCTCCCCTCTTCACCTCGTCTCCAGTTCCTAGCTCAAGATTTCTGCATCCTCGCCCCTGTCTTCAACCCCCTGCTTGCCAGTTCTAGGGCCATGAAACTTAAACCTAATGGAGCCCTGTTGCTTATGCATTGTTAATCGCGTGGAAAGAGATGTTGTTGTCTTGCCTATACACTTAGTTCTTTGTGGCTTACAGTCCCCAAGTGGACATTTGAAGGCATAGACGACGTTAGTCTCCTTTAAGGCGTTGTGCTCTTTGTCTGGAGAGTTTTTCATGAGTAGGTTGGCCGTTTTTATGGTTTTATAGTAAATGGTCAATTGTATCTTCTGATTTTTGTCTGTAGGACAAAACGACATATATATGTCGTACCTAGTGGCCAGAACGCACTTCTCGACCTACTATGCAACGCCGGATTTGCCTAATAGGCCGAGTGATTTTCTTTATTTCCAATAATTTTTTTCCAAATAGTTTATTTGAATTATTATTATTATTATTTTATATTAAGACCATAATTTATTTACTTGTGTTACTTTAGGTTCGGTTAAGATAGGTTAGGTTAGGTTAGGTAGGGTTGGTTAGATTAGGTTGGGTAGGGTTGGTTAGGTTAGGTTAGGTAGGGTTGGTTAGGTTCGGTCATATATCTAGATTAATTTTAACTCCAATAAAAAAAATTGACCTCATACATAACGAAATAGGTAGCTTTATCATTTCATAAGAAAAAAAATAGAGAAATATATTAATTCAGGAAAACTTGGCTTATTATGCAAATCGGGCCTTGCATAGTAGGCTGAGAAGTGCGTTCTGGCTACTAGGTACGACATATACTATATATATATATATATATATATATATATATATATATATATATATATATATATATATATATATATATATATATATATATATATATATATATATATATATATATATATATATGTATATATATATATATGTCGTACCTAATAGCCAGAACGCACTTGTCAGCCTACTATGCAAGGCCCGATTTGCCTAATAAGCCAAGTTTTCCTGAATTAATATATTTTCTCTAATTTTGCTCTTATGAAATGATAAATCTACAAATTTCATTATGTATGAGGTCAATTTTTTTTTATTGGAGTTTAAATTAACGTAGATATATGACCAAACCTAACCAACCCTACCTAACCTAACCTAACCTATCTTTATAGGTTAGGTTAGGTTAGGTTAGGTAGCCGAAAAAGTTAGGTTAGGTTAGGTAGGTTAGGTAGCCGAAAAACAATTAATTCATGAAAACTTGGCTTATTAGTCAAATTGGGCCTTGCATAGTAGGCTGATAAGCGAGTTCTGGCTACTAGGTACGACATATATATATATATATATATATATATATATATATATATATATATATATATATATTATATATATATATATGTATGTATATATATATATATATATATATATATATATATATTATATTATATATATATATATATATATATATATATGTCGTACCTAGTAGCCAGAACGCACTTCTCGGCCTACTATGCAAGGCCCGATTTGCCTAATAAGCCAAGTTTTCCTGAATTAATATATTTTCTCAATTTTTTTTCTTATGAAATGATAAAGCTACACATTTCATTATGTATGAGGTCAATATTTTTTTTGGAGTTAAAATTAACGTAGATATATGACCGAACCTAACCAACCCTACCTAACCTAACCTAACCTATCTTTATAGATTAGGTTAGGTTAGGTAGCCGAAAAGGTTAGGTTAGGTTAGGTTAGGTAGGTTAGGTAGTTGAAAAACAATTAATTCATGAAAACTTGGCTTATTAGGCAAATCGGGCCTTGCATATTAGGCAGAGAAGTGCGTTCTGGCTACTAGGTACGACATATATATATATATATATATATATATATATATATATATATATATATATATATATATATATATATATATATATATGTCGTACCTAGTAGCCAGAACGCTATTCTCAGCTACTACTATGCAAGGCCCGATTTGCCTAATAAGCCAAGTTTTCCTGAATTAATATATTTCTCTAAATATTTTCTCATGAAATGATAAAGCTACCCATTTCATTATGTATGAGGTCAATTTTTTTTATTGGAGTAAAAATTAACGTAGATATATGACCGAACCTAACCAACCCTACCTAACCTAACCTATCTTTATAGGTTAGGTTAGGTTAGGTAGCCGAAAAAGTTAGGTTAGGTTAGGTTAGGTAGGTTTGGTAGTCGAAAAAACATTAATTCATGAAAACTTGGCTTATTAGGCAAATCAGGCCTTGCATAGTAGGCTGAGAAGTGAGTTCTGGCTACTAGGTACGACATATAATATATATATATATATATATATATATATATATATATTATATATATATATATATATATATATATAATGGAGAAATATATATATTTCTCCATTATATATATATATATATATATATATATATATATATATATAATATATATATATATATATATATATATAATGGAGAAATTAAGGAACATATAATCTCTTCCCACAACCAAACCATCGCCAGAGAAATCCTAGTAAACAACACAGAAATCATCGATAGATACAGCGATAGCAGGCGGCTTGACGTTTGCGAGGCACTACACATCAAGAAGTCAACACAGTAATCAACAGCCAATTATTGCACAACTATATTCTGCCCACCTCAAGACTCCGCTCCAATATAGAAGCATCAAGAAATATGGACCAATAGGCTTTCTACAAACACTTCTATTCAATATCCATTGTTTTCGTGTTCTGTCTTGTGTTGATGAAATTAATACCCTATTAATACTCTGTTCTGTCCTTGTGTTGATGAAATTAATACCCTATTAATACCACATCTTGTTCCTGTCTTGTGTTAATGCCACATCACCCCTTTCACCTCCCTCAAATGTAGAATATAAATCGAGATGCGTAGTTCTATTCAGTTGTGTATTTGTGAACTAAAGTCTTGAAAATGTAATAAGTTTTACGAAACGCGCTCGTGTCGCGTCAGACTAGAAATAAAAATGAATTTTGGGGAATTGATTTTTTATTTACCTCCAACAGTGAAGCGAAATGTACGAAAGATTGAGAAAATTCGTGTTAGAATTATTAATCTTACTTTTTCGGTCATATTTAATAATATATATATATATATATATATATATATATATATATATATATATATATATATATATATATATATATATATATATATATATATATATACATATATATATATATATATATATATATATATATATATATATATATATATATATATATATATATATATATATATATATATATATATATATATATTAATACCTAGAAGGGGTACCACCTCTGGTGCAAGTGTAGGGACCCATAGCCTCGGAGAAGAAAATAAAGAGTACTCAGAGAAGAAACTTGTGGATCTTCACTGAACACTTATATTTTCTTCTCTTACCACCCCTATTCTTTTAGTATGTGTGTATATTTATCTAACTTTATTTGAAAATGTCATTACACAAAAAAGTTACAATTTTGATTACATGCAGGGTACAAGGCTGCTTGTCACAAGTTGTATAGCTCTTTCAGCTCCTCAGATGGCGGGCAGGAACCATGGATGCAGTGAGCATTTCCTCTCTGGATTGCCACACTAAGGCGCTGAAAAGAAAACTGGCAGCTCTAGGGTCTCTGGTTGTTTCGATTAGCTTAGGATCCGAACTCCTTCAAAAAGCTAGCAGCACTTTTACCCCAGGCACCAAGTGTCTCTGAAGCAATGGGGACAAAATTGTAGTGGTGCTCAAGGTCTCTGTATTTACGTGACTTTGCTGCTTCCCGGTGATTGGCAGCTCCTGCTTGTGTAGCACTGAAGTCAACATAGGTATTGGCTGAAGTTGAAACGCAAGTGAAGTCCCACACCAACTATCTACCATTCTTCCAGGGGTTCACCGTGATTCCGTCTGGGCGGCCGACAGGTTCATCAGAGTTGCAGGACATTAGGTAACAGGGCTCTCTCTCTGCTGGACAACCGGCTGTTGTAATGCTTCTATTAATAATGTCATTGACCTCGCTGTGTCTTTCATGCCATCCTCCTGTCCTTTGGCAGAGAAGGACATGCCGTCCGTACCTGTCGGCCTCTGCCTCGCCGCAAATACACCTGTATTCGGTGTGGATTGGGGCAGCATGGCGGAGAAACACGGCAATTCGGAGGGCCTGCGGTGTGAGACGGGTGCCAGTTGCTGACATTAGGGTTGCTAATAGGAAATCACCTGCATGGGGAGCTGCTACATCTCCAAATCGGGGCAGTGTCATGTGGTGTTGTCGCAGCTTCTAGCAAAGTCGCAGCTTCTTGGTCGGCAATGGGGCGATCCCAGCTGGATTGCTTATGGGCTTCAGAAGGCGGAGGTTGGGGTGCTGGTCCTGCAAGAGAGACCCATTTGGTTGTGCAGTCTGTGAAGCTGGGATCATGTACCCTGCCTGTTGAACTAGGTGCTCAGGTTAGGATTTCCTTCACCAAGTTGTCAGACCCCACTGAAGAGGACAGAAACGCTGGTACAGCAATTTGTGTTGCTGTGCGCACGCCAAGGCCCCCGAGGTCTGACAGGAAGGGAGGCCTGTTCCACTGTGAGTCGCTGAAGGAAAGATTGAGGGCTTTTTCTATTGTTGATTTCAGCAAGCTGTCGCACTCTTCTAATTTAATATTGTTGAAAGATGGCGAACATCTTAGAAAGTAGGTCAGCCTGGGGAGGGACAAGCGTCTGGTGATGAGGTAAAGTGCATCATGAGCATCGATGTCTTCAGTCCTCTCGTTCATCCTCTTCGGGTCAGTGATCTTCTTACGAAGGACCCCGTCGATGGCATTCCTTCCAAGAGGAGCATCTAGGATGTGTGCTGTCCTCAGGGTTGGTTGTATGAATGTCAGGCAAACAACCTTTATTTGCTCTATTATGCGCTGGTTGGTGGAGGTTATTTCGCACTTGCAAGGGTTCAGGGTAAGACATAGGCTTGCTCCTTGCTCCTGAATTATTCTTATGTCGTCCAAGAGTGAGGCTGGGGAGCCAGTTAGAGTACCATCGTCCATAAACCAAATGTTGAGCTCACTGGACAGGTTATCGGTGACTTCCTTGATGACTAGGCATAAAAGAAAAGGAGCAAGGGGGTCACCCTGTTGGACACCTTCTTGTGATTCAATTTCATGTTCCCCAAAAAGCAGAGTTAGATTCTTGCTGTAGCATGAGTTTACAAACGGGTAGAGGGAAGGAAAAAGGCGATGAACCGCACTGAGTACTGCATCCCTTCTAACCAGATTGAAAGCATTTTTGAAGTCTAGCTTAATCAGGGCTTTTTCATCCGTAATGTTGGCAATGTAGGCTCTAGCTTATATATATATATATATATATTATATATATATATATATATATATATATATATATATATATATATATATATATATATATATATATATATACTATATATATATATATAACTGAAAACTCACACCCCAGAAGTGACTCGAACCCATACTCCCAGAAGCAACGCAACTGGTATGTACAAGACGCCTTAATCCACATGACCATCACGACCGGACATAATGAGGTGATAGCCGAGGCTATATGAACCACCCCACCGCCGGCACTCGGATAGTTATCTTGGGCATAGCATTTTACCAAATCACCTCATTCTTTGGGGCACACGTGAGGAACACAAATGCGAACAAGCCTGAATGGTCCCCAGGACATATGCAACTGAAAACTCACACCCCAGAAGTGACTCGAACCCAATACTCCCAGAAGCAACGCAACTGGTATGTACAAGACGCCTTAATCCACTTGACCATCACGACCGGACATAATGAGGTGATAGCGAGGCTATATGAACCACCCCACCGCGGCACTCGGATAGTTATCTTGGGCATAGCATTTTACCAAATCACCTCATTCTTTGGGGCACACGTGAGGAACACAAATGCGAACAAGCCTGAATGGTCCCCAGGACATATGCAACTGAAAACTCACACCCCAGAAGTGACTCGAACCCATACTCCCAGAAGCAACGCAACTGGTATGTACAAGACGCCTTAATCCACTTGACCATCACGACCGGACATAATGAGGTGATAGCCGAGGCTATATGAACCACCCCACCGCCGGCACTCGGATAGTTATCTTGGGCATAGCATTTTACCAAATCACCTCATTCTTTGGGGCACACGTGAGGAACACAAATGCGAACAAGCCTGAATGGTCCCCAGGACATATGCAACTGAAAACTCACACCCCAGAAGTGACTCGAACCCATACTCCCAGAAGCAACGCAACTGGTATGTACAAGACGCCTTAATCCACTTGACCATCACGACCGGACATAATGAGGTGATAGCCGAGGCTATATGAACCACCCCACCGCCGGCACTCGGATAGTTATCTTGGGCATAGCATTTTACCAAATCACCTCATTCTTTGGGGCACACGTGAGGAACACAAATGCGAACAAGCCTGAATGGTCCCCAGGACATATGCAACTGAAAACTCACACCCCAGAAGTGACTCGAACCCATACTCCCAGAAGCAACGCAACTGGTATGTACAAGTGGATTAAGGCGTCTTGTACATACCAGTTGCGTTGCTTCTGGGAGTATGGGTTCGAGTCACTTCTGGGGTGTGAGTTTTCAGTTGCATATGTCCTGGGGACCATTCAGGCTTGTTCGCATTTGTGTTCCTCACGTGTGCCCCAAAGAATGAGGTGATTTGGTAAAATGCTATGCCCAAGATAACTATCCGAGTGCCGGCGGTGGGGTGGTTCATATAGCCTCGGCTATCACCTCATTATGTCCGGTCGTGATGGTCAAGTGGATTAAGGCGTCTTGTACATACCAGTTGCGTTGCTTCTGGGAGTATGGGTTCGAGTCACTTCTGGGGTGTGAGTTTTCAGTTGCATATGTCCTGGGGACCATTCAGGCTTGTTCGCATTTGTGTTCCTCACGTGTGCCCCAAGAATGAGGTGATTTGGTAAAATGCTATGCCCAAGATAACTATCCGAGTGCCGGCAGTGGGGTGGTTCATATAGCCTCGGCTATCACCTCATTATGTCCGGTCGTGATGGTCAAGTGGATTAAGGCGTCTTGTACATACCAGTTGCGTTGCTTCTGGGAGTATGGGTTCGAGTCACTTCTGGGGTGTGAGTTTTCAGTTGCATATGTCCTGGGGACCATTCAGGCTTGTTCGCATTTGTGTTCCTCACGTGTGCCCCAAAGAATGAGGTGATTTGGTAAAATGCTATGCCCAAGATAACTATCCGAGTGCCGGCGGTGGGGTGGTTCATATAGCCTCGGCTATCACCTCATTATGTCCGGTCGTGATGGTCAAGTGGATTAAGGCGTCTTGTACATACCAGTTGCGTTGCTTCTGGAGTATGGGTTCGAGTCACTTCTGGGGTGTGAGTTTTCAGTTGCATATGTCCTGGGGACCATTCAGGCTTGTTCGCATATATATATATATATATATATATATATATATATATATATATATGTCGTACCTAGTAGCCAGAACGCACTTCTCAGCCTACTATGCAAGGCCTGATTTGCCTAATAAGCTAAGTTTTCATGAATTAATTGTTTTTCGACTACCTAACCTACCTAACCTAACCTCACCTAACTTTTTCGGCTACCTAATCTAACCTAACCTATAAAGATAGGTTAGGTTTGGTTAGGTAGGGTTGGTTAGGTTCGGTCATATATCTACGTTAATTTTAACTCCAATAAAAAAAAATTGGCCTCATACATAATGAAATGGGTAGTTTTATCATTTCATAAGAAAAAATTAGGGAAAATATATTAATTCAGGAAAACTTGGCTTATTAGGCAAATTGGGCCTTGCATAGTAGTCTGATAAATGCGTTCTGGCTATTAGGTACGACATATATATATTTATAATATACATATAATATATATATATATATATATATATATATATATATATATATATATATAAATATATATATATATATATATATATATATATATATATATATATATATATATATATATATATATATATATATACATATATATATATATATATATATATATATATATATATATATATATATATATATATATATATATATATATATATATATATATATATATATATTATGATATGTTTGCCCGAAACGCTATGCGTATTAGTGGCTTTAGGTATTGTATGTACCAGCTCTATCTATAAATCCAACATTATGTTTGTAAATCAACAACGTATGTACTTTTCCGGAATAAAAATTTATTATTTATTATTATTATTATTATTATTATTATTATTATATAATAATAATAATTCCTTGTGTCAGTGGACAGTCCAAAAATGTCCAAAACCTTTGGACATTATTCAGAAGTAGAGGAAACCTAAATGATGTTATTCTAGCAGTAGTAACGAAGGTCCTGGGAAGCAGAGCGAATGTAAATTGTATTTAAATTAGCTCAAGGTACATAAAACTGCATGAGAGAAACAAGCAGATTCTACTGGACGCGGGACAGAGATGCGACGTTAATGAGAGAGTGATCTTACCTCTCTTGTAATTTTCCAGGAATTGCATGCCCCCTACAACAGAATAAGAGATATGTGGGAATGGCTTAAAAACATGTATAGAGAACATCCCGCATGGCTTATCGTTCCACAGAGGCCTCCAATGTTAGCATTAAGGAAGAATAAATCTTTAAAGGATCATCTGGTTAGAGCAAGCTTTCTTTTATATTAAAACTTTTCAGTCGACGCTTCGACCCACTGACCTATGTCAGCTGAGTTTCAATCTATCCAGAGTGACTATGTAGGGGGTTAGGAAGGCCCTTCGATAAAACTAGGCAGAGTTATGGAGGACCTTTTAATAGAACTATGCAGAGTTATGGAGGACCTTTGATAAAACTATGTAGAGTTATGGAGGACCTTTTAATAGAACTATGCAGAGTTATGGAGGACCTTTGAGAAAACTATCCAGGGATTAAAAGACCCTTCATTTAAAAAAATTGAAACTTACCCAGTTTATACCCATTGTTTTGTATTTCATTATGTGTTTACACTCCTTATACCTTTCTAATATTCCCTTTGGCATATTACTTCATTCATCCATATGTGCACTTCTATTATGTCACCCTAAATCTTCTTTTCTTTCTTTGTTGGTGGTTAAGGAGACTGAACTTCTTTTAACAGAGACTGAACATTCTTGTCTACTACATTAGTTTGCAAATTTTCAAAAGTGCAATAACGTGGGCTTAAAATTTTGGAAATTGTTTAAATATTGATATTGTATTAATAAGTAGACATAATTAATTTTGTTTAATAAATAACATGTTATAACTCTTCTTCAACAGTTCCTGCATTTTGTTTTAATTAGCTTTCTTACTTAATTTCTCCTTATCTCTATCTCTCTGTTTACCTTCTCTCTCTCTCATATTCAATTTACAGTAATAGCCTAGAACACGTTTAATAATATAAAATGGCATTAAATATTGTTACAGACTGTAAAATCTCGACCAGCGCGTGTTTAGCCAGGGGAGGCCACTGCAGCGACACATGCAACGCAGATGAGGACACAGTCAACAATATCTGCAGTAGTCCAGGCTGCTCCTGTTGCGTTAAAAGTAAGATTTTCCTTGTAAATCGTATTTATAAAGATAATATTTTATGTAATAACTTCACTGATATTTTTCCTGAATTTAACAGCAATTATTCTGAATACGCAGGTGAAAAAAAATCAATGAAAAATTTAAATTAAATATAAAATTTAAATGTCGATTCAATGATTTGGTGTCTCAACAAAATATTATAATGAAATAATTTATGCTTGTAATACATTAAATAAGTTATTTTTGTAATTGAATTATTAATCAAGTAGTTTTATTCATTAAGCAGTATAATGAAAAGTTGAAAGCTGTTTAAAGAACCTTCATGTCTCTCTTTAAAGAAAAGTTGTTTGAAATAATCATGAATCATGCAAGTGCATTTCATAGATTCTTGGTTTCCATTAATGAACATTTGAAGTTTTATTAACATTTTCTTTGAAGAGTTAAATGTTTGTTTGGTACATTAGTTAACAAATGCCAACATTGCAATTCCCGTTGTTTACGTTAATAAATGAAAATGTTTTATTAAATTAGTTCATGTCATAAAAAAATCCATATTATCGTCTCATTGAAGCTTTGCACCTTTGAATAAAAAGTTCTCTCTGTCTTTCTGTCTCTATTTATCTCTCTCTCTCTGTCTCTCTCTCTCTGTCTCTCTCTCTCTGTCTCTCTCTCTCTGTCTCTCTGTCTCTCTCTGTCTCTCCCTCTCTCTCTCTCTCTCTCTCTCTCTCTCTCTCTCTCTCTCTCTCTCTCTCTCTCTCTCTCTCTCTCTCTCTCTCTCTCTCTCTCTCTCTCTCTCTCTCTCTCTCTCTCTCTCTTTCTTTCACTCTGTTTTTTAACTTGAACTAGGGTTTATTGGGAATGTCATTGATGTTCCCGAGCTAATAACCCTTAATATGGGGATTAATGATTCTCCAATCTATGAGGTATTATTATCCTCCATCAGGTCATCTTGAGATTTATCTCAGAAACTCATTTAATAATAAGCTTATTAATAGATCTCATCAGGAATAAACAAAATGTAATGATATATTGCTCTGACATATGATAGAGAATGAACCAGGAGTCGGCTGTGTGCTACAGAACTCATTTGTTCGGTTAAATTCATTTCACGTGTATGTCCATGTTAAGTGAACATGTTCCAACTGCGAGTCAGTCTAGGCACGAATGATCGCTGATACAGCGATGTTCTATAGAAAGGCACAGCCAGCATGAGACTGTTGGTTACTGAACACCTTGTTTTGTGTTTGTCAACTTCTGGTTGACCTCGATGGTGGGACAGCTGAGGAGTCTTTTGAGCGTTGGCCTTGAAGATAATAATACGTTCACAACATCTTTCCTGTATTGAGCAATATTCCAACCAGAATGGGTCAAAACCCTAGATGAGCCATCTTTCACCGGAGAAGACCAAATTGAAGAGCGGTGCATACTCAAGACAGGAGCAAACTGGTCCTTCATATTAGGTTTTGCAATCCCTGCTGTCAAAAATGTATGGGGATGCAAAATAAGACTGGAAGTATCTTTACTGCCTTGTCTGTACAGCTGTTTTTTCCTATATGTAAATATTACAGTATAATTACAGTACAGTGCTTGAAGATATGTAGAACTCTGAAGTGATAAACCCAATCAAAGTCGTCTGTAGTGTTCAGGTCTATGGCACAACTAGTCTTGGAGTCCTCCAATGACTGATGCTACTTTGTGAAGAGTATTAGCAAAAGATCAGAAGCCGAATGATCTTTCCTGAAACAGTAATCTATGTTGGTAATAAAAAAGTTATTTGTTTTTGAGATTTTGTCACAAGAACTTTGCTAATAATTGAATGATTTTTTGCTTTGTGACTTGCAACTATATGCACCATCAACATTGCGAGGGCAAAATTCCTTCAGCTAGAGAGATTTGTGTGAATCCAGCAGATCTGCACAAATATGTAACAGTTGTTGATGTGCTTATCTGGCCCCATTGTTTGGGGCCAGATAAGCACAGGTGTTTAAGGAAATGGTTGACTTCATCCTTTTGAATAACACTTCAGACAACTTTGACACAGCTTGGATCACTCTGATCATGTTTCCTTCTTGATCAGGGACCTGCGTCTAAGCAGTAAAAACACTAGAAGGTCTCTCCCTGGCCTTCTTTGATTCCTTCTATACCTCTCTCTCTCTTTTATCTTCTTCAACTGTCTACAACACTTTCTTAATTAAAATGCAATTAAACATTTTTGTCACAGACTGCAAAACTCCGACCAGCGCGTGTACAGCCAGGGGAGGCCACTGCAGCGACAAATGTAACACAGATGAGGACACAATAAAAAATATCTGCACCACTCCAGGCTGCTCCTGTTGCGTTAAAAGTACAGATTATTCTTTAATTCAGAGATGGCATATTTAGAATTGTAATTCCACTGCTGCTCATTCTACTATAGTAAAAAATAATTGTTCATGCAGTTCCAATGATAGGAAAACAAAATACTATAAAACTATTGACTAATCATTAACAAAACAATCTTGGAGATATACAGTAAACTTGTTTAAAAATAAATTTTTCAATACATTAAAAAATAAATGCCAAACACTACAGATTTTACTTTTCGTAACATATATTTTGAGTCTCATACTGTTGTTCTGAGTATGAAGATGTTACATGGTGTGTGGGACATTAAAGATTTACTTATATGACTGTGATAAATTATGTGCTTAAAAAAGTAATCAATTGACTAAGAATATTATTTAAAGCATTTGATTCAATAAATATACTAATTGAGCAAAATCAAGGGCAGTTAATTACAACGATATATATATATATATATATATATATATATATATATATATATATATATATATATATATATATATATATATATATATATATATATATATATATATATATATATTTTTTTTTTTTTCTGGAATTTAGTGTGGTGTTTAATAGATATTGTTACGCAGACTTCGTAACTTACTATGTAATTCAAGTATGTAATTTTCCAATTTAGTCACTGGTTTTTATCTTTAATAATTGCCAAAACACTTTTGTTTATAGAGTGTTTATAGAGTATATGGACAACCTATAGAGTATTAATTATTTATAACTTAATTTTTTCAGACTGCAAAACTCCAACCAGCGCGTGTACAGCCAGGGGAGGCCACTGCAGCGACAAATGTAACACAGATGAGGACACAATCTACAATATCTGCACTAGTCCAAGCTGCTCCTGTTGCGTTAAGAGTAAGTTGTTTATGTAAATCATTATGCCATTGTGATAATACTTAAGCTATTAACTTAACTGCTCATCTTCCTACTGAAAAAAGAAATTATTCTAAAACGGAACATGACTGACGAAAAAAGTTAAATATAAATTTATATATTTATCATAACACGATCTGGAAGTTATATATATATATATATATATATATATATATATATATATATATATATATATATATATATATATATATATATATATATATATATATATATATATATATATATATATATATATACTTCTTTTCCGCAGCTCATAAAACGGAGGAAAGGGTCCTGAAAGATATTGTTAATATTGATATTTAATAATATATATATATATATATATATATATATATATATATATATATATATATATATATATATAAATATATATATATATATATATATATATATATATATATATATATATATATATATATATATATATATATATATATATATATATATATATATATTATTAAATATGACCGAAAAAGTAAGATTAATAATTCTAACACGAATTTTCTCAATCTTTCGTACATTTCTTTTCACTGTTAGAGGTAAATCAAAAATCAATTCTCCAAAATTCATTTTTGTTTCTAGTCTGACGCGACACGAGCGCGTTTCGTAAAACTTATTACATTTTCAAAGACTTTAGTTTACAAATACACAACTGAATAGAACTTACGCATCTCCGATTTTATATCTACATTTGAGTGAGGTGGAAGGGGTGATGTGGCATTAATCAACACAAGACAGAACAAGGGGTGGTATTAATAGGGTATTAATTTCATCAACACAAGACAGAACAAGAGGTGACATTAATAGGGTATTAATTTCATCAACACAAGACAGAACACGAAACAATGGGTATTGAATAGAAGTGTTTGTAGAAAGCCTATTGGTCCATATTTCTTGATGCTTCTATATTGGAGCGGAGTCTTGAGGTGGGTAGAATATAGTTGTGCAATAATTGGCTGTTGATTGCTGGTGTTGACTTCTTGATGTGTAGTGCCTCGCAAACGTCAAGCCGCCTGCTATCGCTGTATCTATCGATGATTTCTGTGTTTTTACTAGGATTTCTCTGGCGATGGTTTGGTTGTGGGAAGAGATTATATGTTCCTTAATGGAGCCCTGTTGCTTATGCATCGTTAAACGCCTAGAAAGAGATGTTGTTGTCTTGCCTATATACTGGGTTTTATGGAGCTCACAGTCCCCAAGAGGGCATTTGAAGGCATAGACGACGTTAGTCTCTTTTAAAGCGTTCTGTTTTGTGTCTGGAGAGTTTCTCATGAGTAGGCTGGCCGTTTTTCTGGTTTTATAGTAAATCGTCAGTTGTATCCTCTGATTTTTGTCTGTAGGGATAACGTTTCTATTAACAATATCTTTCAGGACCCTTTCGTCCGTTTTATGAGCTGTGGAAAATAAGTTCCTGTAAAATAGTCTAATAGGGGGTATAGGTGTTGTGTTAGTTGTCTCTTCAGAGGTTGCATGGCTTTTCACTTTCCTTCTTATGATGTCTTCGACGAAACCATTGGAGAAGCCGTTGTTGACTAGGACCTGCCTTACCCTACAGAGTTCTTCGTCGACTTGCTTCCATTCTGAGCTGTGGCTGAGAACACGGTCGACATATGCGTTAACAACACTCCTCTTGTACCTGTCTGGGCAGTCGCTGTTGGCATTTAGGCACATTCCTATGTTCGTTTCCTTAGTGTAGACTGCAGTGTGGAAACCTCCGCTCTTTTCCATGACTGTTACATCTAGAAAGGGCAGCTTCCCATCCTTTTCCATCTCGTAAGTGAAACGCAGCACGGAACTCTGCTCAAATGCCTCCTTCATCTTCTGCAGATGTCTGACATCAGGTACCTGTGTAAAAATGTCGTCAACATACCTGCAGTATATGGCCGGTTTCAAGTTCATGTCGACTAAGACTTTTTGCTCGATGGTACCCATGTAGAAGTTTGCAAATAGGACACCTAGGGGAGAACCCATGGCGACCCCATCTACTTGCTTATACATGTGCCCATCCGGGCTCAAGAAGGGTGCCTCTTTAGTACAAGCTTGGAGTAGTTTCCTCAGAATATTTTCTGGTATGTCGAGAGGAGTACAGGCTGGATCACGATACACTCTGTCGGCTATCATTCCGATTGTCTCGTCCACAGGTACGTTGGTAAACAGCGATTCTACGTCCAACGAGGCTCTTATCCCTGTGGCCCGTGTGCCCCGCAGTAAGTCAACAAATTCCTTTGGAGACTTCAGGCTGAAGGCGCAAGGAACATGAGGAGTCAGCAGGCCGTTGAGTCGCTTCGCCAGTCTGTACGTGGGTGTGGGTATCTGGCTAATGATTGGCCGAAGTGGGTTTCCAGGCTTGTGTGTCTTGACATTTCCATACGCATATCCAGGTTTATATTCCCCAATGATCTTTGGCAGGTGGAGTCCGGATTTCTTGGCGTTCACAGTTTCGATCAGTTTGTTGACCTTTGCTTTTAATTCGGCTGTGGTGTCCTTCGTTACCCTTTGGAACTTAGTTTGGTCATAGAGTATGAGGTTCATTTTCGCCAGATATTCGTCTTTTTTAAGAATGACATATATTGGCGACTTGTCACCTCTCCTGACAACTATCTCCTTGTTCTCACGAAGGCTTTTAGCTGCCGCTTTAAGCTCGGGGGACAGTATGGTGCTTCTGTAATTGCCTCGATTCTTTCCTCCTTCTGCAATAAGTTCTGCTTGTAAGGTATCAAAACTGCTACCAAAATATACTAATATTAAAGCGCACGACCCAGCAGCAAGGAATCAAGCCTTCACGATAAAATATCGCGAGGATCTGATTCGTGATCAGATATACAGGGCAGAGAATGAAATCAAAGACAACAAAACGCAACTACTTCATGCTACAAACGAGTGGAGAAATAGCAACATCGACGAAAGAATCCGTACCCGCATTGAACAACACCTCGACATCCTCACATAGTGTCCCCCGAGCTTAAAGCGGCAGCTAAAAGCCTTCGTGAGAACAAGGAGATAGTTGTCAGGAGAGGTGACAAGTCGCCAATATATGTCATTCTTAAAAAAGACGAATATCTGGCGAAAATGAACATCATACTCTATGACCAAACTAAGTTCCAAATATATATATATATATATATATATATGTCGAACCTAGTAGCCAGAACGCACTTCTCAGCCTACTATGCAAGGCCCGATTTGCCTAATAAGCCAAGTTTTCATGAATTAATATATTTTCTCTAATTTTTTTCTTATGAAATGATAAAGCTACCCATTTCATTATGTATGAGGTTAATTTTTTTTTATTGGAGTTAAAATTAACGTAGATATATGACCGAACCTAACCAACCCTACCTAACCTAACCTAACCTATCTTTATAGGTTAGGTTAGGTTAGGTAGCGGAAAAAGTTAGGTTAGGTTAGGTTAGGTAGGTTAGGTAGTCGAAAAACAATTAATTCAAGAAAACTTGGCTTATTTGGCAAATCGGGCCTTGCATAGTAGGCTGAGAAGTGCGTTCTGGCTACTAGGTACGACATATATATATATATATATATATATATATATATATATATATATATATATATATATATATATATATATATATATATATATTTATATATATATATATATATATATATATATATATATGTCGTACCTAGTAGCCAGAACTCACTTCTCAGCCTACTATGCAAGGCCCGATTTGCCTAATAAGCCAAGTTTTCATGAATTAATATATTTTCTCTAATTTTTTTCTTATGAAATGATAAATCTACCCATTTCATTATGTATGAAGTCAATTTTTTTTTATTGGAGTTAAAATTAACGTAGATATATGACCGAACCTAACCAACCCTACCTATCCTAACCTAACCTATCTTTATAGGTTAGGTTAGGTTAGGTAGCCGAAAACGTTAGGTTAGGTTAGGTTAGCTAGGTTAGGTAGTCGAAAAACAATTAATTCATGAAAACTTGGATTATTAGGCAAATCGGGCCGTGCATAATAGGCTGAGAAGTGCGTTCTGGCTACTAGGTACGACATATATATATATATATATATATATATATATATATATATATATGTCGTACCTAATAGCCAGAACGCACTTCTCAGCCTACTACATATATATATATATATATATATATATATATATATATATATATATATATATATATATATATATATATGTCGTACCTAATAGCCAGAACGCACTTCTCAGCCTACTATTCAAGGCCCGATTTGCCTAATAAGCCAAGTTTTCATGAATTAATGTTTTTTCGTCTACCTAACCTACCTAACCTAACCTAACCTAGCTTTTTTGGCTACCTAACCTAACCTTACCTATAAATATAGGTTAGGTTAGGTTAGGTAGGGTTGGTTAGGTTCGGGCACATATCTACGTTAATTTTAACTCCAATAAAAAAAAATTGACCTCATACATAGAGAAAATGGTTGCTTTATCATTTCATAAGAAAAAAATTATAGTAAATATATTAATTCAGGAAAACTTGGCTTATTAGGCAAATCGGGCCTTGAATAGTAGGCTGAGAAGTGAGTTCTGGCTACTAGGTACGACATATATATATATATATATATGTCGTACCTAATAGCCAGAACGCGCTTCTCAGCCTACTATGCAAGGCCCGATTTGCCTAATAAGCCAAGTTTTCCTGAATTAATATGTTTTCTCTAATTTTTTTCTTATGAAATGATAAAGTTACCCATTTCATTATGTATGAGGTCAATTTTTTTTTATTGGAGTTAAAATTAACGTAGATATATGACCGAACCTAACCAACCTTACCTAACCTAACCTATCCTTATAGGTTAGGTTAGGTTAGGTAACCGAAAAAGTTAGGTTAGGTTGACATAGGGGTACGACATATATATATATATATATATATATATATATATATATATATATATATATATATATATATATATATATATATATATATATATATACATATATATATATATATATATATATATATATATATATATATATATATATATATATATATATATATGTTGTACCCCGTTACGCAGGGTGCAGTCGCACCTCCACAGATCTCCAGTATCATCTATTGATACTGGTGATGGTTCAAAAGGGGCCACCACGTACGGGCTATTCATGCCCGTGCCACCTTTTGGATGGCTTCATCTTCATCTTAACACATTCACAAGGGAGACATCTCCCGTCATGCAGGGTGCATTCCCACCTCCACTGATCTCCAGTATCAGCTCTTGATACTGGTAATGGCTCAAAAGGGCCACCACTTACGGACTATTCATGCCCGTGTCACCTTTTGGGTGGCTTAATCTTCATCAATCAGTGTTTAGCATTTTTTATTGTGATTCATTGCACAGGTTCCTGAAGGATGTTTTGATGTTAGCCAGCCTCGTGTATGTTGCAGATGTAACTTCTAGATATTTCTCTCTGTCCGTTTCATGAAGTACTTCATCTTCTATTCTGTATCTTGTGTCTGATCTTCTGTTTCCACTGCCTAGTATCATTACTTTACATTTACTTGGGTTGAAATTTAATAGCCATTTGTTGGACCATTCATTCAGTCTGTTTGAATATTTGCATCATCATCAAACAGTGAGAGAAACGAGTCTATACCATCTGGGAAATCATTTACATATATCAGAAACAGTATAGGTCCAATGACTGACTCCTGCGGGACTCCACTGGTGACGTCTCACCAATCTGAGACCTCACCCCTCACAGTGACTCGCTGTCTCTGTTACTTAGCTACTCCCTTATCCAATGGAGTACCTTTCCTTTCACTCCAGCCTGCATCCTGAACACAGTGTGAGTGTGTGTGTGTGTGTGTATTCACCTAGTTGTGCTTGCGGGGTTGAGCTCTGCTCTTTTGGCCCGCTTCTCAACTGTCAATCAACTGTTTCTACTACTTTTTTTCAACACCACTCACACCCCAGGCAGCAGCCCGTGACAGCTGACTAACTCCTAGGTACCTATTTACTGCTAGGTAACAGGTGCATAGGGTGAAAGAAACTCTGCCCATCGTTTCTCGCCGGCGCCCGGGGATCGAACCCAGGACCACAGGATCACGTGTCCAGCGTGCTGTCCGCTCGGCCACCGGCTGTGTGTGTGTGTGTGTGTGTGTGTGTGTGTGTGTGTGTGTGTGTGTGTGTGTGTGTGTGTGTGTGTGTGTGTGTGTGTGTACTCACCTATTTGTACTCACCTATTTGGGCTTGCAGGATCGAGCATTGATTCTTGGATCATGCCTTTCTAGCCATCGGTTGTTTACAGCAATGACTCCTATCCCTTTTCCCTATCATATCTAGTTTTAAAATTATAAATAGAGTTTGCTTCCTCAACCTGTTCCTTAAGTGCATTCCATTTTTCCACTACTCTCACGCTGAAAGAAAACTTCATAACATCTCTGTGACTCTTCTGAGTTTTCAGGTTCCACCCATGTCCCCTCCTTCTATTGCTATTATGTGTGAACATTTCATCTATTTCCACTTTGTCTGTTCTCCTGAGTATTTTATACGGTCTTATCATAATCCCCCGCTTCCCTCTTTTTTCTAGTGTCGTAAGGTTCAGTTCTTCAAATGCTCTTCATATCCCATCCCTCGTAACTTTGGGACAAGCCTCGTCACAAACTTCTGAACCTTTTCCAGTTTACTTATGTGTTTCTTCAGGTGAGGACTCCATGATGGGGCGGCATAATCTAAGACTGGTCTCACGTAGGCAGTGTAAAGCGCCCTAAAAGCCTCCTCACTTAGATTTCTGAATGATGTCCTAACTTTTGCCAGTACAAAGTACGCTGCTGTCGTTATCCAATTTATATGTGCCTCAGGAGTTAGATTAGGTGTTACGTCCACGCCCAGGTCTCTTTCTCGAAACGTCACAGGTAGGCAGTTCCTCTTTATTGTGAACTGGCCCTTTGGTCTCCTATCACCTAGTCCCATTTCCATAACTTTACATTTACTCGTGTTGAACTCCAGTAGTTATTTCTCTGATCATCTTTGCAACCTGTTCAGGTCCTCTTGGAGGATCCTACAATCCTCATCTGTCACAACTCTTCTCGTTAATTTTTCGTCATCCACGAACATTGACATGTATGATTTCACTCCTGTAAACATACCATTTACGTAAATTAAAAATAGAATTAATCCAGCACCGATCCTTGTGGTATTCCACTCGTTACTGTTCGTCAGTCCGACTTCTCACCTCTTACCAATACTCTCTGGCTCCTTCCTGTAAGGTAGTTCCTTACCCATGCTAGGGTCTTTCTGCTTACTCCTGCCTGCCTCTCAAGTTTGATTAGCAGTCTCATGTGCGGTACTGTATCAAAGGCCTTTTGGCAGTCTAGAAATATGCAGTTTGCCCAACCATCTCTGTCCTGCCTTATCCTTGTTATTTTATCATAAAATTCCTAAAGGTTTGTTAGGCATGATTTCCCTGTCCAGAACCCATGTTGGTGCTTGTTTACAAACCTAATGCTCTCCAGGTGTGCAACAAGTCTTGACCTAATTATTCTTTCAAGTATTTTGCAGGGGATGCTTGTCAGAGATACGGGTCTGTAGTTAAGTGCCTCCTCTCTATCTCCTTTCTTGAAAATCGGTACGACATTTGCTTTCTTCCAGCAACTGGGCAATTCTCCCGACATAATGACTCATTAAAGATCATTGCTAGAGGCACACTGAGGGCCTGCGCTGCCTCTTTTAGTATCCACGGTGATACTTTGTCTGGTCCAACCGCCATAGTTGCATCCAGTGTTGTCAAATGTTTCATTACCTCCTCTTCTGTCACATTTATATCTGATAGTCTTTCATCTAGGGTAATCTCTTCTAACAATGGGAACTGCTCAGGCTCGGTTGTGAACACTCCATGGAAACTAACATTCAGTGCCTCGCAGATTTCCTTGTCACTTTCTGAATATGACCCTTCGGTTTTCCTTAATCTTGTCACTTGATCGTTTACCGACATCTTCATTCTTATATGGATATGTAGTAATTTAGGTAGTTTTTATCGCTTTGATTGCAATATCATTCTAATAATTTATTTCCGATACTCGTCTTATGTTAATGTAATCGTTCCTAGCTCTCTTAAATGTAATCCTGTTGTTCTCTGTCCTTTGTCTTCTGTACTTCCTACACTCCCTCCTGCTTCTCATTTTTGCTTCCTGACACTGTCTATTAAACCATGGGTTATTATATTCCCCTCCTGCATATTTCCTTTGCTGTTGGGATCAATCTCTCTTCGGCCTCCTTGCATTTCCATATGACTTGGTTCATCATATCCTGCAGTCTTTCCCCTAATTTCCTCCTCCCACTGCACTTCTCCCAGGTAGTCCCTTATCCTTCGGTAGTCCCCTTTTCTGTAATCAACTCTCCTTTCCCATACCTCTTGTCCTTTGGTCTCAATTTTGAGCTCCATCATGTAGTCAAAGACTAGGACACAATGGTCACTGGCTCCTAGTGGTATTTCATGTTCCAAATTCTCGACGTCTTCCACATTCTGGATGAAAATCAGGTCTAATAGGCTCGGCGTATCCCCTCCTTTTTCCCCTTGTGTCTTCCTTCACATGTTGTGTTAGGAAATCCTGTCTAAAACGTCTACTAACTTCGCTCCCCACGTTTTCTCCCAGCAATGGGGATTTCTTGTTTCCCCAGTTTTTCTCTCCGTGATTTAGGTCCCTCATGACCAGCAGTTTCGCTCTCATTCTATGCGCTATTGTTGCTGCCCTCTGCAGTTCATCTATACATGCCCTGATGCTGCCATCATACTCCAGCCTGGGCCTTCTACTGTTTAGTGGGGGGATTGTAGATGATCAAGATCACAATCTTCTTCCCATTCGCTGTCAGAATTCTATGTATGGAGCTTGTGCTTTCATTGGTACCCTGATTTTCCAGGTCATGAAACTTCCATTTCCGCTTTATTAGGAGTGCCACTCCCCTTCCCTGTCTCTGTGTCCTTTCTTTTCTTATCACCTGGTACCTCTCTGGAAAGATTGCATCCGAGAACATGCCATTTATTTTAGTTTCCACTATTGCAACTATGTCGGGATCTGCCTCACTAACTCTTTCTTTTATCTCTTCTGCTTTATTGGATACCCCATCAGCATTGGTGTACCAAACCTTGAGACTCTTCTTGAAAACTCTGGTACCAGAGTTCGCTCATTCTCTGGGGGTCTAAGGGGTGGATGGGGGCTGGGGGGTGCCTTGGAGGGGTGCTGGTGGCTGCCTTGGGGTGCCTGGGAGGCGAATGGTGTCTGGGCATCTAGGGGGTTAGGAAGGGCATAGTGGGTCTGAAAATTAGGGAGGAGTCTAAATGGCATAGAGGGGTTGAGAAGTAGAGTGAGGCTGAGTGTCTGATAAAGATTGAGAGATTGGGTGGGAGAAGGATAGTGGAGACACAGGGCTGAGGGGAGAATGGAGCATGGGTGTTGGGAGTGGAAGACAGGGTGTATCAGTCAAAGGGGGGAATCAGGGGTAGGTGGGGGTTTTGGGGTAGAATAGGGGAGGAGGGAGATGGGGGAAGGGGTTACCCTGGAAACACAAACCGAAACTGTCTCTATTTTCCGCTTGTTACAACTTGTAATAAAGTTGTTACATCTTGGCTTAACGTGTTTATGACGTATTAGAACGTTGTTACAACTTGATATATTGGTTGTTATAACTGGTTAGGAGGTGTTAAAACTTGCTCGAACGTTGTAGCAACGTCGTAGTTTCGGTGTGTGTTTGGCGGGTAGGAGGTCACAAGGTGAGGGGGTTATATGGGAGATGGGGGGTGCAGAGCAGGGGTGCGGGTTGGGTGGGGTTTGGGGGTGAGGGGAAGAGGGGGAGCAGGGATGGAGCAGATGGAATTGAAGGCAATGGGGTAGAAAGGGTAGGGAAGCTGGAGGGGGTAGTAGAGAAGGAGGGATCAGAAGGTGGGTTTGAGGAGGGTATGGCTTGGCCCGATAGGGTCATTGAAGGGTGCAATGCAAGTGTGGAAGGGGCAGGGAAGTTGTTGGGGGTTGAAGCAGGGGAAAGGGATGGGAGGGCAGAGTTGGGGAGGGTGTGACCTGGGAAAGAATGGTGGGACTACTTGGGAGACTAGGGTTTCGGTGTCTTGCAGGCCATTTCGCCTTGCGGGCTGTTTGTTCATCTTTCGTCATATACCTCTCAATAAACACAATGTAATGAGCTTCGATGCCTCTGAGTTTGTTCTTCATTATGTAATCCATTGCCTCTTCGTTAGAGAATTGTACCAGAACAGGTCTATTCTTGGTACAATTGTAAGGTCCAACCCGGCGGCTGAGTTCCACTTCGTTTCCTGCCATCTCGGTCTTAATACATCTCAAAATCTCATGCAATTCATATTTTTTTTTTTCATTTTTATCCTTTTTTGTCTTGATGTTGCTCCAGATTTGAATAATCCTTAGAGTATAATTGAGCGCCTTCTCAGTGATTCACTCTCATGCTGGTAGCCCCTCCCCTGGATACCCCCCATCTCTCCCACACTCACTAATCCATTCCACTAATCCACTGTCCCTAGACATGCTGTTAATCCTTCCTAATTCATTTGGGAGCCGAGCACATTCACTCTCTCATTCGTCCCTGCTCTTCCTGATTTCTTCCTGAATATAGTGCATAAGCTCTTGTTTCTGTCTCTCAACCTCGTCCTGTATTTGTTGAAATATCTCACTTTTAATCTCTTGGATTAGATCCTCCATCCAAATGCTCCTCCTCTCTACAAATTTCCCTATTAACTTGTCTACAAATCTATCCTCCTCATCTTCCTTGCTGGTGGTTGATCGTGAGACCCTTCCTGATTTTGTCATTGCAATAAACAACCTAACCAACAGGCGCTCCAAAATACCTTGCACGATCTGCTACACAAACGGCGAGCAAGTACTCCACACGGTGCGTCAGGTGTGAGGTCCTGATCGGTCACAGATTGAGGTTGGTGAGGTCGCGGCCACCACGAGGTCTGCTCCACTATTCCACAATACCACAGAATGTTCAACACTTATTATCGATGGTGCTATTGCTACTTTTTTTCTTCACTTTCTTGTGGTTTGAGTCAGTTTACTAGTTATTCATTCACTTATATACACTTTTTTCACTTCAATGTAATCTGATTATCCCTCCCTATTCACTAGTAGTCCAAGAGCTTCCCAGACCTCACTTTTGTCCATCACGGCTGACTGACCACGACTGTGAGTGCGTGTGTGAGTGTGTGTATTCACCTAGTTGTGTTTGCGGGGGTTGAGCTTTGCTCTTTCGGCCCGCCTCTCAACTGTCAATCAACTGTTTACTAACTACTTTTTGTTTTTTCTACACCACACACACACACACACACACCAGGAAGCAGCCCGTGACAGCTGACTAACTCCCAGGTACCTATTTACTGCTAGGTAACAGGGGCATTCAGGGTGAAAGAAAACTTTGCCCATTTGTTTCTGCCTCGTGTGGGAATCGAACCCGCGCCACAGAATTACGAATCCTGCGCGCTATCCACCAGGCCTACGAGACCCCTGTAAACACACACACCCCCCTGTGTGTGTGTGTGTGTGTGTGTGTGTGTGTGTGTGTGTGTGTGTGTGTGTGTGTGTACTCACCTAATTGTGCTTGCGGGGGTTGAGCTCTGGCTCTTTGGTCCCGCCTCTCAACCGTCAATCAACTGGTGTACAGATTCCTGAGCCTACTGGGCTCTATCATATCTACATTTAAAACTGTGTATGGAGTCAGCCTCCACCACATCACTTCCTAGTGCATTCCATTTACTAACAACTCTGACACTGAAAAAGTTCTTTCTAATATCTCTGTGGCTCATTTGGGTACTCAGCTTCCACCTGTGTCCCCTTGTTCGCGTCCCTCCAGTGTGGAAATCCTTGTTTATCCGGTCGATTCCCCCTAGGATTTTGTAGGTTGTGATCATGTCCCCTCTTACTCTTCTGTCTTCCAGTGTCGTAAGGTGCATTTCCCGCAGCCTTTCCTCATAACTCATGCCTCTTAGTTTTGGGACTAGTCTAGTAGCATACCTTTGGACTTTTTCCAGCTTCGTCTTGTGCTTGACAAGGTACGGGCTCCATGCTGGGGTCGCATACTTGATCGTGAGACCCTTCCGGGCGCACCCGAAGCAGGAGCCGCGAGAGCATCAGAGTCAACAGACAGAGCAGAGGACCCAGCAGCAGACGGAGAGGTAGGGACAGCTGGGGACGACGCCTCCAGAGGCACACCCACAGAGCCCGGGCCCACTGGGGGCGCCCCAGCCTCCGGCAGAAGTGGAAAATCATCCGCATGGAAAACCGATGGGTCCTCCGGGCGAGGGGCACGGCAAGCTGCAGCGAAATGGCCTACCTCACCACACCGGAAACAGGAGCGAGTCTGCCCTGGTAGAACACACGCACATAAAACCCACACACAGCCACCCGAGAGGGAATAGCCCCAGAGAGCCGCATGCGCAAAGTACGGGCACCCATACGGAGCCCCTTCAGGCGCCCACTAAGCAGACAGGCATGACGCTGCCCCACCACCTCACCATACCGACGGAACGCGGCGGACAGCTCATCCTCAGGAAACTGCACCGGCGCACCATGAACGCTCCCATACGTCAGGGGGGCCCCACGGATCGGAGACCTCCATCGTCACAGCAGAACCTGGAAGTACATGCGTCCGTGTACCCATCGACGCACAAACAGCTGATACACCTGCGCCGAGGAGAACGTCACCGCCACCCGGGTAGGGGAAAGTTCCTCAACACCGTAGAGATCTTGGTACTCCACACGCATGACGTCCATAAGGGCAACCTCCACCAAGGGCCAGTCAACGGAGGCCGAGAAATCAAGCCGGGCGGTGTCGACCCGGCGAACACGGCCACCACTAGTCGACGCCATGACACCCGCCAGGCCCCGGCCAATGGCCGCACCACACCGGCAACAAGACGACCACCACGCAGCAGTTACAGGTCAACACTGACAGCCCGGGCCGAACGTCAGCGCCCTCCGGTAGCAGAGCGGCGAATCATGATTGAATTTGTTAAGATAGGGTATTTATGTCACGTTGGCTTGAAGTGGTAGTTTGGTGATCGACGAGGGTGGTGCGGCGACAGCGAGGAGGGGGGAGTGGAGTGAATGTACCTCCCTGTAGAGACGTCTGTTATTCCACTTCTATAATTTTCTTGAATGTGGTATCTTGATGTTGCAGACGTAAAGAAGTAACGAGATGTAGGAAAGAGCATGTTAAATCTCTCTTGAAAGAGATTACTGTCACAATATGTTGTTAAATATGACCGAAAAAGTAAGATTAATAATTCTGATACGAATTTCTCAATATTTCTTATGTTTCTTTTTACTGTCGATGGTAATTGAAAAATCAATATTCCATAAATCATTTTTATTTCTAGTCTGACGCGACGCTTGAACGCGTTTCGTAATAACGTATTACATTTTCAAAAGACTTTAGTTTACACACACACACAACTGTAACCTGAAACACTTAAAAGAGTTTTACTAATTCTAACACTAAACAGCTTGTCTTATATACTCGCATTTCGGTGAGGTGATATGTTGAAACAGTTTTGGATGAGGTGAACAAACTTTTGACCAACACAAGACAGAACACGGTTCAATGGGGATAAATTGGATAAGTGAAAGGAAAGAATGGAAGTAACTGCAAAGGGCCTATTGGCCTATGCTTCCTCTTGATGCTTCTATATTGGTACGGAGTCTTGAAGTGGGTAGAATATAGTTGTGCATAAATTGGCTGTTGATTGCTGGTGTTGACTTTTTGATGTGTAGTGCCTCGCAGATGTCAAGCCGCCTGCTATCGCTGTATCTATTGATGATTTCTGTATTGTTTGTTACGACTTCTCTGGTGATAGTCTGGTTATGGGAAGAGATCACGGATTCAGCAACTTGCAACCGTCACGGCCGGACGTGTTCTCGTTGCTCCAGCTCTTCTCTCTCGCACCTATCACTGCAGAGTGGGTAAATAATTGGCAGAAGACTTGCGTCTCTCTAGATGGTCAGACCCCACTCCTAACTTGGTATTTTATGCCGAGTAAAGACAGGAGGCCATCTCCATCTCCAGTCTTTGAGAGAGACTCATCGGCCACCAGGAAGTTCACCATGCGCCACAAACGCTACAAGATCCGGGGAACGCCCCTTAACGAGCAACCATTCTCCAAGACATCACTCCTGAAGCTTTTAAAGACATTGCAGGAGTGACACTAACGACATCAAACAGGAAGGCACGGACATCCTCTTCTTCTATTATAGTGAGGAGGAAGTCGACAAACTTCTGTTTTTTCAGCGTCAATTTCTCCAATCAACATCTTTATCTCAACTTCCCATGCCAGTACCGGCTGCACGCTCTGTCGTTATTCATGATCTCAGCCAATGGATCGTGGAACAAGATGAAGCAGATGAAAGCGCATTCATGCACGACTTCAAGGAATCAAACCCGAACTTAGGGCTTCACGAAGCTCACTTCTTCAACAGAAATCGCTCCCTGAAGCTGACCTTCGAGACCGTAGCTGTGGCTACTATGGCTACCAGAAATGGAGTTTACAGCTTTGGTATTCACATTCCGCCATTCCGTGTGAAGATGGAACGTTTTCACATCGTCAACCAGTGCCTCCGGTGCTACGAGTACACCCACTCCACCAGCAAATGTACCCAGCGTATTCAGAAGTGGAGCCTCTGCTCAGCTGATCACCATTACTCCATTTGCAAGTCAGAAACACTATGCTGTTTACTTTGCAAAAGCGACCATCCTGCAATCTCCATACGTTGTCCTCATAGACAAGATGTCATCAAAAACATGGAGAAATCCACATCTTCTACCGGAGCCAGTACCTCTGAAGCAACAAGCCAATCAGCGACCACCTCTACTTCAGGTTTCAACGCCCAAGCCGCCATTTTCCCGGAGCTTCCGGGAGGACGTCCCACTGCTACTACCAGCCAATGGGGAGCCAGTTCCCAAACACCAGCCAGCAACTCATCGAGCCAGCCGACGCCACCTCCGGCTCACACCGACCAACCACTGTACAGCACAGTTCAAGCGTTAACATCAGCGGCCAGCATGATAGCTTGCAATAACCTCCAGGAATACGTAAGAATATTAAATATTCTATACAAAGCAAATGGTTTTCCAGCTTTCATAGTTCCAGAGGAAGTCTTCACCAACACCACTTCAAGTTCTCAAGATACAGTTTCGGTCCCTGACATCACCGTGAACGCCGCCGTGCTCACTGATCTACTATCAACAGCTGCAAAGCCTGCTCCTCCAGCAACTTTATCACAAGACACCCAGACGCCGACGCCTCCTCTATCGACAACTGCCACAGTTCCACCTCTCCTGTGCGAACCCTCTCAACGTCCTAAATCAGCTGCAGGTCCCATTAAGCCTCAACAGGCAAGAACTCATCCCTCAAGATTCCCTGCATCTACTTCTGAGTCAGCTGACTCGTCAGATGAGGACATCCCGGTTGGAACACTACCTCCTCCACTGAAGGACTCCTACACAACTAAAGATTTCAGGCTGGAAGCTACCTCCAACGATAGCCTCACCGTACCAACGCGAAGCAAGACCAACAAACTGGCCAGGAGGCCTGGGAAGAAGTACACCGACGATCTGCGCCCGAGTAAATCAAGTAATCAGTAGAACACCAACGTAATGCTGTAAAGAACACCGCGACGAGAAGCCCTGCCTCCTACAAGACACATCAGCAAGCAACCATGAGAACTCCACTTTACCACCAAACCGCAGCATCTGCTGCAATTCTTACCCACGGTGGTTGGGCCACCGATTTCTCATCTCCCCTCTTCACCTCGTCTCCAGTTCCTAGCTCAAGATTTCTGCATCCTCGCCCCTGTCTTCAACCCCCTGCTTGCCAGTTCTAGGGCCATGAAACTTAAACCTAATGGAGCCCTGTTGCTTATGCATTGTTAATCGCGTGGAAAGAGATGTTGTTGTCTTGCCTATACACTTAGTTCTTTGTGGCTTACAGTCCCCAAGTGGACATTTGAAGGCATAGACGACGTTAGTCTCCTTTAAGGCGTTGTGCTCTTTGTCTGGAGAGTTTTTCATGAGTAGGTTGGCCGTTTTTATGGTTTTATAGTAAATGGTCAATTGTATCTTCTGATTTTTGTCTGTAGGACAAAACGACATATATATGTCGTACCTAGTGGTTAGAACGCACTTCTCGACCTACTATGCAAGGCCGGATTTGCCTAATAGGCCGAGTGATTTTCTTTATTTCCAATAATTTTTTTCCAAATAGTTTATTTGAATTATTATTATTATTTTATATTAAGACCATAATTTATTTACTTGTGTTACTTTAGGTTCGGTTAAGATAGGTTAGGTTAGGTTAGGTAGGGTTGGTTAGATTAGGTTGGGTAGGGTTGGTTAGGTTAGGTTAGGTAGGGTTGGTTAGGTTCGGTCATATATCTAGATTAATTTTAACTCCAATAAAAAAATTGACCTCATACATAACGAAATAGGTAGCTTTATCATTTCAAAAGAAAAAAAATAGAGAAAATATATTAATTCAGGAAAACTTGGCTTATTATGCAAATCGGGCCTTGCATAGTAGGCAGAGAAGTGCGTTCTGGCTACTAGGTACGACATATATTATATATATATATATATATATATATATATATATATATATATATATATATATATATATATATATATATATATATATATATATATATATATATATATAATTAAATATGACCGAAAAAGTAAGATTAATAATTCTAACACGAATTTTCTCTATCTTTCTTACGTTTCTTTTCACTGTTGATGGTAATTCAAAGATCAATTCTCCAAAATTCATTTTTATTTCTAGTCTGACGCGACACTTGAGCGTGTTTCGTAAAACTTATTACATTTTCAAAAACTTTAGTTTACAAACACACAACTGAAACTGAATAGAGCTTACACATCTTCGAGTTTTTATCTACATTTGGGTGAGGTGGATGAGGTGAAAACAAACTTTCAACAATGGGTATTGAATGGGTATTAAATTCAAACACAAGACAGAACACGAAACAATGGGTATTGAATGGGTATTAAATTCAAACACAAGACATATATACACAGCTCAGAATGGAAGCAAGTCGACGAAGAACTCTGTAGGGTAAGGCAGGTCCTAGTCAATAACGGCTTCTCCAATGGTTTCGTCGAAGACATCATAAGAAGGAAAGTGAAAAGCCATGCAACCTCTGAAGAGACAACTAACACAACACCTATACCCCCTATTAGACTATTTTACAGGAACTTCTTTTCCACAGCTCATAAAACGGAGGAAAGGGTCCTGAAAGATATTGTTAATAGAAACGTTATCCCTACAGACAAAAATCAGAGGATACAACTGACGATTTACTATAAAACCAGAAAAACGGCCAGCCTACTCATGAGAAACTCTCCAGACACAAAACAGAACGCTTTAAAAGAGACTAACGTCGTCTATGCCTTCAAATGCCCACTTGGGGACTGTAAGCTCCAAAAAACCCAGTATATAGGCAAGACAACAACATCTCTTTCTAGGCGTTTAACGATGCATAAGCAACAGGGCTCCATTAAGGAACATATAATCTCTTCCCACAACCAAACCATCGCCAGAGAAATCCTAGTAAACAACACAGAAATCATCGATAGATACAGCGATAGCAGGCGGCTTGACGTTTGCGAGGCACTACACATCAAGAAGTCAACACCAGCAATCAACAGCCAATTATTGCACAACTATATTCTACCCACCTCAAGACTCCGCTCCAATATAGAAGCATCAAGAAATATGGACCAATAGGCTTTCTACAAACACTTCTATTCAATATCCATTGTGTCGTGTTCTGTCTTGTGTTGATGAAATTAATACCCTATTAATACTCTTGTTCTGTCTTGTGTTGATAAAATTAATACCCTATTAATACCACATTTTGTTCTGTCTTGTGTTAATGCCACATCACCCCTTCCACCTCACTCAAATGTAGATATAAAATCGGAGATACGTAAGTTCTATTCAGTTGTGTATTTGTGAACTAAAGTCTTTGAAAATGTAATAAGTTTTACGAAACGCGCCCGTGTCGCGTCAGACTAGAAATAAAAATGAATTTTGGAGAATTGATTTTTGATTTACCTCCAACAGTGAAGCGTAATGTACGAAAGATTGAGAAAATTCGTGTTAGAATTATTAATCTTACTTTTTCGGTCATATTTAATAATATATGTCTACAGGAAAGACTGCTACCAAAATATACTAATATATATATATATATATATATATATATATATATATATATATATATATATATATATATATATATATATATATATATATATACATACATATATATATATATTATATATATATATATTATATATATATATATATTTATATATATTATATATATTATATATATATATATATATATATATATATATATATAATATATATATATATATATTATATATATATATATATATATATATATTATATATATATTATATATTATTATATATATATATATATTAATACCTAGAAGGGGTACCACCTCTGGTGCAAGTGTAGGGACCCATAGCCTCGGAGAAGAAAGTAAAGAGTACTCAGAGAAGAACTTGTGGATCCTCACTGAACACTTATATTTTCTTCTCTTACCACCCCTATTCTTTTAGTATGTGTGTATATTTATCTAACTTTATTTGAAAATGTCATTACACAAAAAAGTTACAATATTGATTACATGCAGGGTACAAGGCTGCTTGTCACAAGTTGTATAGCTCCTCCAGCTCCTCAGATGGCGGGCAGGAACCATGGATGCAGTGAGCATTTCCTCTCTGGATTGCCACACTAAGGCGCTGAAAAAGAAAACTGGCAGCTCTAGGGTCTCTGGTTGTTTCGATTAGCTTAGACCCCGAACTCCTTCAAAAAGCTTGCAGCACTTTTACCCCAGGCACCAAGTGTCTCTGAAGCAATGGGGACAAAATTGTAGTGGTGCTCAAGGTCTCTGTATTTACGTGACTTTGCCGCTTCCCGGTGATTGGCAGCTCCTGCTTGTGTAGCACTGAAGTCAACATAGGTATTGGCTGAAGTTGAAACGCAAGTGAAGTCCCACACCAACTATCTACCATTCTTCCAGGGGTTCACCGTGATTCCGTCTGGGCGGCCGACAGGTTCATCAGAGTTGCAGGACATTAGGTAACAGGGATCTCTCTCTGCTGGACAACCGGCTGTGGTAATGCTTCTATTAATAATGTCATTGACCTCGCTGTGTCTTTCATGCCATCCTCCTGTCCTTTGGCAGAGAAGGCCATGCCGTCCGTACCTGTCGGCCTCTGCCTCGCCGCAAATACACCTGTATTCGGTGTGGATTAGGGCAGCATGGCGGAGAAACACGGCAATTCGGAGGGCCTGCGGTGTGAGACGGGTGCCGGTTGCTGACATTAGGGTTGCTAATAGGAAATCACCTGCATGGGGAGCTGCTACAGCTCCAAATCGGGCAGTGTCATGTGGTGTTGTCGCAGCTTCTAGCAAAGTCGCAGCTTCTTGGTCGGCAATGGGGCGATCCCAGCTGGATTGCTTATGGGCTTCAGAAGGCGGTGGTTGGGGTGCTGGTCCTGCGAGAGAGACCCATTTGGTTGTGCAGTCTGTGAAGCTGGGATCATGTACCCCTGCCTGTTGAACTAGGTGCTCAGGTAGGATTTCCTTCACCAAGTTGTCAGACCCCACTGAAGAGGACAGAAACGCTGGTACAGCAATTTGTGTTGCTGTGCGCACGCCAAGGCCCCCGAGTCTGACAGGAAGGGAGGCCTGTTTCCACTGTGAGTCGCTGAAGGAAAGATTGAGGGCTTTTTCTATTGTTGATTTCAGCAAGCTGTCGTACTCTTCTAATTTAATATTGTTGAAAGATGGCGAACATCTTAGAAAGTAGGTCAGCCTGGGGAGGGACAAGCGTCTGGTGATGAGGTAAAGTGCATCATGAGCATCGATGTCTTCAATCCTCTCGTTCATCCTCTTCAGGTCAGTGATCTTCTTACGAAGGACCCCGTCGATGGCATTCCTTCCAAGAGGAGCACCTAGGAGTTTGCTGTCCTCAGGGTTGGTTGCATGAATGTCAGGCAAAACAACCTTTATTTGCTCTATTATGCGCTGGTTGGTGGAGGTTATTTCGCACTTGGAAGGGTTCAGGGTAAGACCTAGGCTTGCTCCTTGCTCCTGAATTATTCTTATGTCGTCCAAGAGTGAGGCTGGGGAGCCAGCTAGAGTACCATCGTCCAAAAACCAAATGTTGAGCTCACTGGACAGGTTATCGGTGACTTCCTTGATGACTAGGCATAAAAGAAAAGGAGCAAGGGGGTCACCCTGTTGGACACCTTCTTGTGATTCAATTTCATGTTCCCCAAAAAGCAGAGTTAGATTCTTGCTGTAGCATGAGTTTACAAACGGGTAGAGGGAAGGAAAAAGGCGATGAACCGCACTGAGTACTGCATCCCTTCTAACCAGATTGAAAGCATTTTTGAAGTCTAGCTTAATCAGGGCTTTTTCATCCGTAATGTTGGCAATGTAGGCTCTATATATATATATATATATATATATATATATATATATATTATATATATATATATATATATATATATATATATATATATATATATATATATATATATATATATGTCGTACCTAGTAGCCAGAACGCACTTCTCAGCCTACTATGCAAGGCCCGATTTGCCTAATAAGCTAAGTTTTCATGAATTAATTGTTTTTCGACTACCTAACCTACCTAACCTAACCTCACCTAACTTTTTCGGCTACCTAATCTAACCTAACCTATAAAGATAGGTTAGGTTTGGTTAGGTAGGGTTGGTTAGATTCGGTCATATATCTACGTTAATTTTAACTCCAATTAAAAAAAATTGACCTCATACATAATGAAATGGGTAGTTTTATCATTTCATAAGAAAAAATTTGGGAAAATATATTATTTCAGGAAAACTTGGCTTATTAGGCAAATTGGGCCTTGCATAGTAGTCTGATAAATGCGTTCTGGCTATTAGGTACGACATATATATATTTATAATATACATATAATATATATATATATATATATATATATATATATATATATATATATATATATATATAAATATATATATATATATATATATATATATATATATATATATATATATACATATATATATATATATATATATATATATATTATATATATATATATATATATATATATATATATATATATATATATATATATATATATATATATATATTATGATAAGTTTGTCCGAAACGCTATGCGTATTAGTGGCTTTAGGTATTGTATGTACCAGCTCTATCTATAAATCCAACATTATGTTTGTAAATCAACTACGTATGTACTTTTCCGGAATAAAAATTTATTATTATTATTATTATTATTATTATTATTATTATTATTATTATTATATAATAATAATAATTCCTTGTGTCAGTGGACAGTCCAAAAATGTCCAAAACCTTTGGACATTATTCAGAAGTAGAGGATACCTAAATGATGTTATTCTAGCAGTAGTAACGAAGGTCCTGGGAAGCAGAGCGAATGTAAATTGTATTTAAATTAGCTCAAGGTACATAAAACTGCATGAGAGAAACAAGCAGATTCTACTGGACGCGGGACAGAGATGCGACGTTAATGAGAGAGTGATCTTACCTCTCTTGTAATTTTCCAGGAATTGCATGCCCCCTACAACAGAATAAGAGATATGTGGGAATGGCTTAAAAACATGTATAGAGAACATCCCGCATGGCTTATCGTTCCACAGAGGCCTCCAATGTTAGCATTAAGGAAGAATAAATCTTTAAAGGATCATCTGGTTAGAGCAAGCTTTCTATTATATTAAAACTTTTCAGCCGACGCTTCGACCCACTGACCTATGTCAGCTGAGTTTCAATCTATCCAGAGTGACTATGTAGGGGGTTAGGAAGGCCCTTCGATAAAACTAGGCAGAGTTATGGAGGACCTTTTAATAGAACTATGCAGAGTTATGGAGGACCTTTGATAAAACTATGTAGAGTTATGGAGGACTTTTAATAGAACTATGCAGAGTTATGGAGGACCTTTGAGAAAACTATGTAGAGTTATGGAGGACTTTTAATAGAACTATGCAGAGTTATGGAGGACCTTTGAGAAAACTATGTAGAGTTATGGAGGACTTTTAATAGAACTATGCAGAGTTATGGAGGACCTTTGAGAAAACTATCCAGGGATTAAAAGACCCTTCATTTAAAAAAAATTAAACTTACCCAGTTTATACCCATTGTTTTGTATTTCATTATGTGTTTACACTCCTTATACCTTGCTAATATTCCCTTTGGCATATTACTTCATTCATCCATATGTGCACTTCTATTATGTCACCCTAAATCTTCTTTTCTTTCTTTGTTGGTGGTTAAGGAGACTGAAGTTCTTTTAACAGAGACTGAACATTCTTCTCTACTACATTAGTTTGCAAATTTTCAAAAGTGCAATGACGTGGGCTTAAAATTTTGGAAATTGTTTAAATATTGATATTGTATTAATAAGTAGACATAATTAATTTTGTTTAATAAATAACATGTTATAACTCTTCTTCAACAGTTCCTGCATTTTGTTTTAATTAGCTTTCTTACTTAATTTCTCCTTATCTCTATCTCTCTGTTTACCTTCTCTCTCTCTCATATTCAATTTACAGTAATAGCCTAGAACACGTTTAATAATATAAAATGGCATTAAATATTGTTACAGACTGTAAAATCTCGACCAGCGCGTGTTTAGCCAGGGGAGGCCACTGCAGCGACACATGCAACGCAGATGAGGACACAGTCAACAATATCTGCAGTAGTCCAGGCTGCTCCTGTTGCGTTAAAAGTAAGATTTTCCTTGTAAATCGTATTTATAAAGATAATATTTTATGTAATAACTTCACTGATATTTTTCCTGAATTTAACAGCAATTATTCTGAATACGCAGGTGAAAAAAAATCAATGAAAAATTTAAATTAAATATAAAATTTAAATGTCGATTCAATGATTTGGTGTCTCAACAAAATATTATAATGAAATAATTTATGCTTGTAATACATTAAATAAGTTATTTTTGTAATTGAATTATTAATCAAGTAGTTTTATTCATTAAGCAGTATAATGAAAAGTTGACAGCTGTTTAAAGAACCTTCATGTCTCTCTTTAAAGAAAAGTTGTTTGAAATAATCATGAATCATGCAAGTGCATTTCATAGATTCTTGGTTTCCATTAATAAACATTTGAAGTTTTATTAACATTTTCTTTGAAGAGTTAAATGTTTGTTTGGTACATTAGTTAACAAATGCCAACAATGCAATTCCCGTTGTTTACGTTAATAAATGAAAATGTTTTATTAAATTAGTTCATGTCATAAAAAAATCCATATTATCGTCTCATTGAAGTTTTGCACCTTTGAATAAAAAGTTCTCTCTGTCTTTCTGTCTCTATTTATCTCTCTCTCTCTCTCTCTCTCTGTCTCTCTCTCTCTGTCTCTCTCTCTCTGTCTCTCTCTCTCTGTCTCTCTCTCTCTTCTCTCTCTCTCTCTCTCTCTTCTCTCTCTCTCTCTCTCCTCTCTCTCTCTCTCTCTTCTCTCTCTCTCTCTCTCTCTCTCTCTCTCTCTCTCTCTCTCTCTCTCTCTCTCTCTCTCTCTCTCTCTTCTTTCACTCTGTTTTTTAACTTGAACTAGGGTTTATGGGAATGTCATTGATGTTCCCGAGCTAATAACCCTTAATATGGGGATTAATGATTCTCCAATCTATGAGGTATTATTATCCTCCATCAGGTCATCTTGAGATTTATCTCAGAAACTCATTTAATAATAAGCTTATTAATAGATCTCATCAGGAATAAACAAAATGTAATGATATATTGCTCTGACATATGATAGAGAATGAACCAGGAGTCGGCTGTGTGCTACAGAACTCATTTGTTCGGTTAAATTCATTTCACGTGTATGTCCATGTTAAGTGAACATGTTCCAACTGCGAGTCAGTCTAGGCACGAATGATCGCTGATACAGCGATGTTCTATAGAAAGGCACAGCCAGCATGAGACTGTTGGTTACTGAACACCTTGTTTTGTGTTTGTCAACTTCTGGTTGACCTCGATGGTGGGACAGCTGAGGAGTCTTTTGAGCGTTGGCCTTGAAGATAATAATACGTTCACAACATCTTTCCTGTATTGAGCAATATTCCAACCAGAATGGGTCAAAACCCTAGATGAGCCATCTTTCACCGGAGAAGACCAAATTGAAGAGCGGTGCATACTCAAGACAGGAGCAAACTGGTCCTTCATATTAGGTTTTGCAATCCCTGCTGTCAAAAATGTATGGGGATGCAAAATAAGACTGGAAGTATCTTTACTGCCTTGTCTGTACAGCTGTTTTTTCCTATATGTAAATATTACAGTATAATTACAGTACAGTGCTTGAAGATATGTAGAACTCTGAAGTGATAAACCCAATCAAAGTCGTCTGTAGTGTTCAGGTCTATGGCACAACTAGTCTTGGAGTCCTCCAATGACTGATGCTACTTTGTGAAGAGTATTAGCAAAAGATCAGAAGCCGAATGATCTTTCCTGAAACAGTAATCTATGTTGGTAATAAAAAAGTTATTTGTTTTTGAGATTTTGTCACAAGAACTTTGCTAATAATTGAATGATTTTTTGCTTTGTGACTTGCAACTATATGCACCATCAACATTGCGAGGGCAAAATTCCTTCAGCTAGAGAGATTTGTGTGAATCCAGCAGATCTGCACAAATATGTAACAGTTGTTGATGTGCTTATCTGGCCCCATTGTTTGGGGCCAGATAAGCACAGGTGTTTAAGGAAATGGTTGACTTCATCCTTTTGAATAACACTTCAGACAACTTTGACACAGCTTGGATCACTCTGATCATGTTTCCTTCTTGATCAGGGACCTGCGTCTAAGCAGTAAAAACACTAGAAGGTCTCTCCCTGGCCTTCTTTGATTCCTTCTATACCTCTCTCTCTCTTTTATCTTCTTCAACTGTCTACAACACTTTCTTAATTAAAATGCAATTAAACATTTTTGTCACAGACTGCAAAACTCCGACCAGCGCGTGTACAGCCAGGGGAGGCCACTGCAGCGACAAATGTAACACAGATGAGGACACAATAAAAAATATCTGCACCACTCCAGGCTGCTCCTGTTGCGTTAAAAGTACAGATTATTCTTTAATTCAGAGATGGCATATTTAGAATTGTAATTCCACTGCTGCTCATTCTACTATAGTAAAAAATAATTGTTCATGCAGTTCCAATGATAGGAAAACAAAATACTATAAAACTATTGACTAATCATTAACAAAACAATCTTGGAGATATACAGTAAACTTGTTTAAAAATAAATTTTTCAATACATTAAAAAATAAATGCCAAACACTACAGATTTTACTTTTCGTAACATATATTTTGAGTCTCATACTGTTGTTCTGAGTATGAAGATGTTACATGGTGTGTGGGACATTAAAGATTTACTTATATGACTGTGATAAATTATGTGCTTAAAAAAGTAATCAATTGACTAAGAATATTATTTAAAGCATTTGATTCAATAAATATACTAATTGAGCAAAATCAAGGGCAGTTAATTACAACGATATATATATATATATATATATATATATATATATATATATATATATATATATATATATATATATATATATATATAATATATATATATATATATATATATTTTTTTTTTTTTCTGGAATTTAGTGTGGTGTTTAATAGATATTGTTACGCAGACTTCGTAACTTACTATGTAATTCAAGTATGTAATTTTCCAATTTAGTCACTGGTTTTTATCTTTAATAATTGCCAAAACACTTTTGTTTATAGAGTGTTTATAGAGTATATGGACAACCTATAGAGTATTAATTATTTATAACTTAATTTTTTCAGACTGCAAAACTCCAACCAGCGCGTGTACAGCCAGGGGAGGCCACTGCAGCGACAAATGTAACACAGATGAGGACACAATCTACAATATCTGCACTAGTCCAAGCTGCTCCTGTTGCGTTAAGAGTAAGTTGTTTATGTAAATCATTATGCCATTGTGATAATACTTAAGCTATTAACTTAACTGCTCATCTTCCTACTGAAAAAAGAAATTATTCTAAAACGGAACATGACTGACGAAAAAAGTTAAATATAAATTTATATATTTATCATAACACGATCTGGAAGTTATATATATATATATATATATATATATATATATATATATATATATATATATATATATATATATATATATATATATATATATATATATATATATATATATATACTTCTTTTCCGCAGCTCATAAAACGGAGGAAAGGGTCCTGAAAGATATTGTTAATATTGATATTTAATAATATATATATATATATATATATATATATATATTATATATATATATATATATATATAAATATATATATATATATATATTATATATATATATATATATATATATATATATATATATATATATATATATATATATATATATATTAAATATGACCGAAAAAGTAAGATTAATAATTCTAACACGAATTTTCTCAATCTTTCGTACATTTCTTTTCACTGTTAGAGGTAAATCAAAAATCAATTCTCCAAAATTCATTTTTGTTTCTAGTCTGACGCGACACGAGCGCGTTTCGTAAAACTTATTACATTTTCAAAGACTTTAGTTTACAAATACACAACTGAATAGAACTTACGCATCTCCGATTTTATATCTACATTTGAGTGAGGTGGAAGGGGTGATGTGGCATTAATCAACACAAGACAGAACAAGGGGTGGTATTAATAGGGTATTAATTTCATCAACACAAGACAGAACAAGAGGTGACATTAATAGGGTATTAATTTCATCAACACAAGACAGAACACGAAACAATGGGTATTGAATAGAAGTGTTTGTAGAAAGCCTATTGGTCCATATTTCTTGATGCTTCTATATTGGAGCGGAGTCTTGAGGTGGGTAGAATATAGTTGTGCAATAATTGGCTGTTGATTGCTGGTGTTGACTTCTTGATGTGTAGTGCCTCGCAAACGTCAAGCCGCCTGCTATCGCTGTATCTATCGATGATTTCTGTGTTTTTACTAGGATTTCTCTGGCGATGGTTTGGTTGTGGGAAGAGATTATATGTTCCTTAATGGAGCCCTGTTGCTTATGCATCGTTAAACGCCTAGAAAGAGATGTTGTTGTCTTGCCTATATACTGGGTTTTATGGAGCTCACAGTCCCCAAGAGGGCATTTGAAGGCATAGACGACGTTAGTCTCTTTTAAAGCGTTCTGTTTTGTGTCTGGAGAGTTTCTCATGAGTAGGCTGGCCGTTTTTCTGGTTTTATAGTAAATCGTCAGTTGTATCCTCTGATTTTTGTCTGTAGGGATAACGTTTCTATTAACAATATCTTTCAGGACCCTTTCGTCCGTTTTATGAGCTGTGGAAAATAAGTTCCTGTAAAATAGTCTAATAGGGGGTATAGGTGTTGTGTTAGTTGTCTCTTCAGAGGTTGCATGGCTTTTCACTTTCCTTCTTATGATGTCTTCGACGAAACCATTGGAGAAGCCGTTGTTGACTAGGACCTGCCTTACCCTACAGAGTTCTTCGTCGACTTGCTTCCATTCTGAGCTGTGGCTGAGAACACGGTCGACATATGCGTTAACAACACTCCTCTTGTACCTGTCTGGGCAGTCGCTGTTGGCATTTAGGCACATTCCTATGTTCGTTTCCTTAGTGTAGACTGCAGTGTGGAAACCTCCGCTCTTTTCCATGACTGTTACATCTAGAAAGGGCAGCTTCCCATCCTTTTCCATCTCGTAAGTGAAACGCAGCACGGAACTCTGCTCAAATGCCTCCTTCATCTTCTGCAGATGTCTGACATCAGGTACCTGTGTAAAAATGTCGTCAACATACCTGCAGTATATGGCCGGTTTCAAGTTCATGTCGACTAAGACTTTTTGCTCGATGGTACCCATGTAGAAGTTTGCAAATAGGACACCTAGGGGAGAACCCATGGCGACCCCATCTACTTGCTTATACATGTGCCCATCCGGGCTCAAGAAGGGTGCCTCTTTAGTACAAGCTTGGAGTAGTTTCCTCAGAATATTTTCTGGTATGTCGAGAGGAGTACAGGCTGGATCACGATACACTCTGTCGGCTATCATTCCGATTGTCTCGTCCACAGGTACGTTGGTAAACAGCGATTCTACGTCCAACGAGGCTCTTATCCCTGTGGCCCGTGTGCCCCGCAGTAAGTCAACAAATTCCTTTGGAGACTTCAGGCTGAAGGCGCAAGGAACATGAGGAGTCAGCAGGCCGTTGAGTCGCTTCGCCAGTCTGTACGTGGGTGTGGGTATCTGGCTAATGATTGGCCGAAGTGGGTTTCCAGGCTTGTGTGTCTTGACATTTCCATACGCATATCCAGGTTTATATTCCCCAATGATCTTTGGCAGGTGGAGTCCGGATTTCTTGGCGTTCACAGTTTCGATCAGTTTGTTGACCTTTGCTTTTAATTCGGCTGTGGTGTCCTTCGTTACCCTTTGGAACTTAGTTTGGTCATAGAGTATGAGTTCATTTTCGCCAGATATTCGTCTTTTTTAAGAATGACATATATTGGCGACTTGTCACCTCTCCTGACAACTATCTCCTTGTTCTCACGAAGGCTTTTAGCTGCCGCTTTAAGCTCGGGGGACAGTATGGTGCTTCTGTAATTGCCTCGATTCTTTCCTCCTTCTGCAATAAGTTCTGCTTGTAAGGTATCAAAACTGCTACCAAAATATACTAATATTAAAGCGCACGACCCAGCAGCAAGGAATCAAGCCTTCACGATAAAATATCGCGAGGATCTGATTCGTGATCAGTATACAGGGCAGAGAATGAAATCAAAGACAACAAAACGCAACTACTTCATGCTACAAACGAGTGGAGAAATAGCAACATCGACGAAAGAATCCGTACCCGCATTGAACAACACCTCGACATCCTCACATAGTGTCCCCCGAGCTTAAAGCGGCAGCTAAAAGCCTTCGTGAGAACAAGGAGATAGTTGTCAGGAGAGGTGACAAGTCGCCAATATATGTCATTCTTAAAAACGAATATCTGGCGAAAATGAACATCATACTCTATGACCAAACTAAGTTCCAAATATATATATATATATATATATATATGTCGAACCTAGTAGCCAGAACGCACTTCTCAGCCTACTATGCAAGGCCCGATTTGCCTAATAAGCCAAGTTTTCATGAATTAATATATTTTCTCTAATTTTTTTCTTATGAAATGATAAAGCTACCCATTTCATTATGTATGAGGTTAATTTTTTTTATTGGAGTTAAAATTAACGTAGATATATGACCGAACCTAACCAACCCTACCTAACCTAACCTAACCTATCTTTATAGGTTAGGTTAGGTTAGGTAGCGGAAAAAGTTAGGTTAGGTTAGGTTAGGTAGGTTAGGTAGTCGAAAAACAATTAATTCAAGAAAACTTGGCTTATTTGGCAAATCGGGCCTTGCATAGTAGGCTGAGAAGTGCGTTCTGGCTACTAGGTACGACATATATATATATATATATATATATATATATATATATATATATATATATATTATATATATATATATATATATATATATTTATATATATAATATATATATTATATATATATGTCGTACCTAGTAGCCAGAACTCACTTCTCAGCCTACTATGCAAGGCCCGATTTGCCTAATAAGCCAAGTTTTCATGAATTAATATATTTTCTCTAATTTTTTTCTTATGAAATGATAAATCTACCCATTTCATTATGTATGAAGTCAATTTTTTTTTATTGGAGTTAAAATTAACGTAGATATATGACCGAACCTAACCAACCCTACCTATCCTAACCTAACCTATCTTTATAGGTTAGGTTAGGTTAGGTAGCCGAAAACGTTAGGTTAGGTTAGGTTAGCTAGGTTAGGTAGTCGAAAAACAATTAATTCATGAAAACTTGGATTATTAGGCAAATCGGGCCGTGCATAATAGGCTGAGAAGTGCGTTCTGGCTACTAGGTACGACATATATATATATATATATATAATAATTATATATATATATATGTCGTACCTAATAGCCAGAACGCACTTCTCAGCCTACTACATATATATATATATATATATATATATATATATATTATATATATTATATATATATATATATATGTCGTACCTAATAGCCAGAACGCACTTCTCAGCCTACTATTCAAGGCCCGATTTGCCTAATAAGCCAAGTTTTCATGAATTAATGTTTTTTCGTCTACCTAACCTACCTAACCTAACCTAACCTAGCTTTTTTGGCTACCTAACCTAACCTTACCTATAAATATAGGTTAGGTTAGGTTAGGTAGGGTTGGTTAGGTTCGGGCACATATCTACGTTAATTTTAACTCCAATAAAAAAAATTGACCTCATACATAGAGAAAATGGTTGCTTTATCATTTCATAAGAAAAAAATTATAGTAAATATATTAATTCAGGAAAACTTGGCTTATTAGGCAAATCGGGCCTTGAATAGTAGGCTGAGAAGTGAGTTCTGGCTACTAGGTACGACATATATATATATATATTATGTCGTACCTAATAGCCAGAACGCGCTTCTCAGCCTACTATGCAAGGCCCGATTTGCCTAATAAGCCAAGTTTTCCTGAATTAATATGTTTTCTCTAATTTTTTTTCTTATGAAATGATAAAGTTACCCATTTCATTATGTATGAGGTCAATTTTTTTTTATTGGAGTTAAAATTAACGTAGATATATGACCGAACCTAACCAACCTTACCTAACCTAACCTATCCTTATAGGTTAGGTTAGGTTAGGTAACCGAAAAAGTTAGGTTAGGTTGACATAGGGGTACGACATATATATATATATATATATATATTATATATATTATATATATATATATATATATATATATATATATATATATATATATATACATATATATATATATATATATATATATATATATATATATATATATATATATATATATTATGTTGTACCCCGTTACGCAGGGTGCAGTCGCACCTCCACAGATCTCCAGTATCATCTATTGATACTGGTGATGGTTCAAAAGGGGCCACCACGTACGGGCTATTCATGCCCGTGCCACCTTTTGGATGGCTTCATCTTCATCTTAACACATTCACAAGGGAGACATCTCCCGTCATGCAGGGTGCATTCCCACCTCCACTGATCTCCAGTATCAGCTCTTGATACTGGTAATGGCTCAAAAGGGCCACCACTTACGGACTATTCATGCCCGTGTCACCTTTTGGGTGGCTTAATCTTCATCAATCAGTGTTTAGCATTTTTTATTGTGATTCATTGCACAGGTTCCTGAAGGATGTTTTGATGTTAGCCAGCCTCGTGTATGTTGCAGATGTAACTTCTAGATATTTCTCTCTGTCCGTTTCATGAAGTACTTCATCTTCTATTCTGTATCTTGTGTCTGATCTTCTGTTTCCACTGCCTAGTATCATTACTTTACATTTACTTGGGTTGAAATTTAATAGCCATTTGTTGGACCATTCATTCAGTCTGTTTGAATATTTGCATCATCATCAAACAGTGAGAGAAACGAGTCTATACCATCTGGGAAATCATTTACATATATCAGAAACAGTATAGGTCCAATGACTGACTCCTGCGGGACTCCACTGGTGACGTCTCACCAATCTGAGACCTCACCCCTCACAGTGACTCGCTGTCTCTGTTACTTAGCTACTCCCTTATCCAATGGAGTACCTTTCCTTTCACTCCAGCCTGCATCCTGAACACAGTGTGAGTGTGTGTGTGTGTGTGTATTCACCTAGTTGTGCTTGCGGGGTTGAGCTCTGCTCTTTTGGCCCGCTTCTCAACTGTCAATCAACTGTTTCTACTACTTTTTTTCAACACCACTCACACCCCAGGCAGCAGCCCGTGACAGCTGACTAACTCCTAGGTACCTATTTACTGCTAGGTAACAGGTGCATAGGGTGAAAGAAACTCTGCCCATCGTTTCTCGCCGGCGCCCGGGGATCGAACCCAGGACCACAGGATCACGTGTCCAGCGTGCTGTCCGCTCGGCCACCGGCTGTGTGTGTGTGTGTGTGTGTGTGTGTGTGTGTGTGTGTGTGTGTGTGTGTGTGTGTGTGTGTGTGACTCACCTATTTGTACTCACCTATTTGGGCTTGCAGGATCGAGCATTGATTCTTGGATCCCGCCTTTCTAGCCATCGGTTGTTTACAGCAATGACTCCTATCCCTTTTCCCTATCATATCTAGTTTTAAAATTATAAATAGAGTTTGCTTCCTCAACCTGTTCCTTAAGTGCATTCCATTTTCCACTACTCTCACGCTGAAAGAAAACTTCATAACATCTCTGTGACTCATCTGAGTTTTCAGGTTCCACCCATGTCCCCTCCTTCTATTGCTATTATGTGTGAACATTTCATCTATTTCCACTTTGTCTGTTCTCCTGAGTATTTTATACGGTCTTATCATAATCCCCCGCTTCCCTCTTTTTTCTAGTGTCGTAAGGTTCAGTTCTTCAAATGCTCTTCATATCCCATCCCTCGTAACTTTGGGACAAGCCTCGTCACAAACTTCTGAACCTTTTCCAGTTTACTTATGTGTTTCTTCAGGTGAGGACTCCATGATGGGGCGGCATAATCTAAGACTGGTCTCACGTAGGCAGTGTAAAGCGCCCTAAAAGCCTCCTCACTTAGGTTTCTGAATGATGTCCTAACTTTTGCCAGTACAAAGTACGCTGCTGTCGTTATCCAATTTATATGTTCCTCAGGAGTTAGATTAGGTGTTACGTCCACGCCCAGGTCTCTTTCTCGAAACGTCACAGGTAGGCAGTTCCTCTTTATTGTGAACTGGCCCTTTGGTCTCCTATCACCTAGTCCCATTTCCATAACTTTACATTTACTCGTGTTGAACTCCAGTAGTTATTTCTCTGACATCTTGCAACCTGTTCAGGTCCTCTTGGAGGATCCTACAATCCTCATCTGTCACAACTCTTCTCGTTAATTTTTCGTCATCCACGAACATTGACATGTATGATTCCTCCTGTAAACATACATTTACGTAAATTAAAAATAGAATTAATCCCAGCACCGATCCTTGTGGTATTCCACTCGTTACTGTTCGTCAGTCCGACTTCTCACCTCTTACCAATACTCTCTGGCTCCTTCCTGTAAGGTAGTTCCTTACCCATGCTAGGGTCTTTCTGCTTACTCCTGCCTGCCTCTCAAGTTTGATTAGCAGTCTCATGTGCGGTACTGTATCAAAGGCCTTTTGGCAGTCTAGAAATATGCAGTTTGCCCAACCATCTCTGTCCTGCCTTATCCTTGTTATTTTATCATAAAATTCCTAAAGGTTTGTTAGGCATGATTTCCCTGTCCAGAACCCATGTTGGTGCTTGTTTACAAACCTAATGCTCTCCAGGTGTGCAACAAGTCTTGACCTAATTATTCTTTCAAGTATTTTGCAGGGGATGCTTGTCAGAGATACGGGTCTGTAGTTAAGTGCCTCCTCTCTATCTCCTTTCTTGAAAATCGGTACGACATTTGCTTTCTTCCAGCAACTGGGCAATTCTCCCGACATAATGACTCATTAAAGATCATTGCTAGAGGCACACTGAGGGCCTGCGCTGCCTCTTTTAGTATCCACGGTGATACTTTGTCTGGTCCAACCGCCATAGTTGCATCCAGTGTTGTCAAATGTTTCATTACCTCCTCTTCTGTCACATTTATATCTGATAGTCTTTCATCTAGGGTAATCTCTTCTAACAATGGGAACTGCTCAGGCTCGGTTGTGAACACTCCATGGAAACTAACATTCAGTGCCTCGCAGATTTCCTTGTCACTTTCTGAATATGACCCTTCGGTTTTCCTTAATCTTGTCACTTGATCGTTTACCGACATCTTCATTCTTATATGGATATGTAGTAATTTAGGTAGTTTTTATCGCTTTGATTGCAATATCATTCTAATAATTTATTTCCGATACTCGTCTTATGTTAATGTAATCGTTCCTAGCTCTCTTAAATGTAATCCTGTTGTTCTCTGTCCTTTGTCTTCTGTACTTCCTCACTCCCTCCTGCTTCTCATTTTTGCTTCCTGACACTGTCTATTAAACCATGGGTTATTATATTCCCCTCCTGCATATTTCCTTTGCTGTTGGGATCAATCTCTCTTCGGCCTCCTTGCATTTCCATATGACTTGGTTCATCATATCCTGCAGTCTTTCCCCTAATTTCCTCCTCCCACTGCACTTCTCCCAGGTAGTCCCTTATCCTTCGGTAGTCCCCTTTTCTGTAATCAACTCTCCTTTCCCATACCTCTTGTCCTTTGGTCTCAATTTTGAGCTCCATCATGTAGTCAAAGACTAGGACACAATGGTCACTGGCTCCTAGTGGTATTCATGTTCCAAATTCTCGACGTCTTCCACATTCTGGATGAAAATCAGGTCTAATAGGCTCGGCGTATCCCCTCCTTTTTCCCCTTGTGTCTTCCTTCACATGTTGTGTTAGGAAATCCTGTCTAAAACGTCTACTAACTTCGCTCCCCACGTTTTCTCCCAGCAATGGGGATTTCTTGTTTCCCCAGTTTTTCTCTCCGTGATTTAGGTCCCTCATGACCAGCAGTTTCGCTCTCATTCTATGCGCTATTGTTGCTGCCCTCTGCAGTTCATCTATACATGCCCTGATGCTGCCATCATACTCCAGCCTGGGCCTTCTACTGTTTAGTGGGGGGATTGTAGATGATCAGATCACAATCTTCTTCCCATTCGCTGTCAGAATTCTATGTATGGAGCTTGTGCTTTCATTGGTACCCTGATTTTCCAGGTCATGAAACTTCCATTTCCGCTTTATTAGGAGTGCCACTCCCCTTCCCTGTCTCTGTGTCCTTTCTTTTCTTATCACCTGGTACTCTCTGGAAAGATTGCATCCGAGAACATGCCATTTATTTTAGTTTCCACTATTGCAACTATGTCGGGATCTGCCTCACTAACTCTTTCTTTTATCTCTTCTGCTTTATTGGATACCCCATCAGCATTGGTGTACCAACCTTGAGACTCTTCTTGAAAACTCTGGTACCAGAGTTCGCTCATTCTCTGGGGGTCTAAGGGGTGGATGGGGCTGGGGGGTGCCTTGGAGGGGTGCTGGTGGCTGCCTTGGGGTGCCTGGGAGGCGAATGGTGTCTGGGCATCTAGGGGGTTAGGAAGGGCATAGTGGGTCTGAAAATTAGGGAGGAGTCTAAATGGCATAGAGGGGTTGAGAAGTAGAGTGAGGCTGAGTGTCTGATAAAGATTGAGAGATTGGGTGGGAGAAGGATAGTGGAGACACAGGGCTGAGGGGAGAATGGAGCATGGGTGTTGGGAGTGGAAGACAGGGTGTATCAGTCAAAGGGGGGAATCAGGGGTAGGTGGGGGTTTTGGGTAGAATAGGGGAGGAGGGAGATGGGGGAAGGGGTTACCCTGGAAAACACAAACCGAAACTGTCTCTATTTTCCGCTTGTTACAACTTGTAATAAAGTTGTTACATCTTGGCTTAACGTGTTTATGACGTATTAGAACGTTGTTACAACTTGATATATTGGTTGTTATAACTGGTTAGGAGGTGTTAAAACTTGCTCGAACGTTGTAGCAACGTCGTAGTTTTCGGTGTGTGTTTGGCGGGTAGGAGGTCACAAGGTGAGGGGGTTATATGGGAGATGGGGGGTGCAGAGCAGGGGTGCGGGTTGGGTGGGGTTTGGGGGTGAGGGGAAGAGGGGGAGCAGGGATGGAGCAGATGGAATTGAAGGCAATGGGGTAGAAAGGGTAGGGAAGCTGGAGGGGGTAGTAGAGAAGGAGGGATCAGAAGGGTGGGTTTGAGGAGGGTATGGCTTGGCCCGATAGGGTCATTGAAGGGTGCAATGCAAGTGTGGAAGGGGCAGGGAAGTTGTTGGGGGTTGAAGCAGGGGAAAGGGATGGGAGGGCAGAGTTGGGGAGGGTGTGACCTGGGAAAGAATGGTGGGACTACTTGGGAGACTAGGGTTTCGGTGTCTTGCAGGCCATTTCGCCTTGCGGGCTGTTTGTTCATCTTTCGTCATATACCTCTCAATAAACACAATGTAATGAGCTTCGATGCCTCTGAGTTTGTTCTTCATTATGTAATCCATTGCCTCTTCGTTAGAGAATTGTACCAGAACAGGTCTATTCTTGGTACAATTGTAAGGTCCAACCCGGCGGCTGAGTTCCACTTCGTTTCCTGCCATCTCGGTCTTAATACATCTCAAAATCTCATGCAATTCATATTTTTTTTTTTCATTTTTATCCTTTTTTGTCTTGATGTTGCTCCAGATTTGAATAATCCTTAGAGTATAATTGAGCGCCTTCTCAGTGATTCACTCTCATGCTGGTAGCCCCTCCCCTGGATACCCCCCATCTCTCCCACACTCACTAATCCATTCCACTAATCCACTGTCCCTAGACATGCTGTTAATCCTTCCTAATTCATTTGGGAGCCGAGCACATTCACTCTCTCATTCGTCCCTGCTCTTCCTGATTTCTTCCTGAATATAGTGCATAAGCTCTTGTTTCTGTCTCTCACCTCGTCCTGTATTTGTTGAAATATCTCACTTTTAATCTCTTGGATTAGATCCTCCATCCAAATGCTCCTCCTCTCTACAAATTTCCCTATTAACTTGTCTACAAATCTATCCTCCTCATCTTCCTTGCTGGTGGTTGATCGTGAGACCCTTCCTGATTTTGTCATTGCAATAAACAACCTAACCAACAGGCGCTCCAAAATACCTTGCACGATCTGCTACACAAACGGCGAGCAAGTACTCCACACGGTGCGTCAGGTGTGAGGTCCTGATCGGTCACAGATTGAGGTTGGTGAGGTCGCGGCCACCACGAGGTCTGCTCCACTATTCCACAATACCACAGAATGTTCAACACTTATTATCGATGGTGCTATTGCTACTTTTTTTCTTCACTTTCTTGTGGTTTGAGTCAGTTTACTAGTTATTCATTCACTTATATACACTTTTTTCACTTCAATGTAATCTGATTATCCCTCCCTATTCACTAGTAGTCCAAGAGCTTCCCAGACCTCACTTTTGTCCATCACGGCTGACTGACCACGACTGTGAGTGCGTGTGTGAGTGTGTGTATTCACCTAGTTGTGTTTGCGGGGGTGAGCTTTGCTCTTTCGGCCCGCCTCTCAACTGTCAATCAACTGTTTACTAACTACTTTTTGTTTTTTCTACACCACACACACACACACACACACCAGGAAGCAGCCCGTGACAGCTGACTAACTCCCAGGTACCTATTTACTGCTAGGTAACAGGGGCATTCAGGGTGAAAGAAACTTTGCCCATTTGTTTCTGCCTCGTGTGGGAATCGAACCCGCGCCACAGAATTACGAATCCTGCGCGCTATCCACCAGGCTACGAGACCCCTGTAAACACACACACCCCCCTGTGTGTGTGTGTGTGTGTGTGTGTGTGTGTGTGTGTGTGTGTGTGTGTGTGTGTGTACTCACCTAATTGTGCTTGCGGGGGTTGAGCTCTGGCTCTTTGGTCCCGCCTCTCAACCGTCAATCAACTGGTGTACAGATTCCTGAGCCTACTGGGCTCTATCATATCTACATTTAAAACTGTGTATGGAGTCAGCCTCCACCACATCACTTCCTAGTGCATTCCATTTACTAACAACTCTGACACTGAAAAAGTTCTTTCTAATATCTCTGTGGCTCATTTGGGTACTCAGCTTCCACCTGTGTCCCCTTGTTCGCGTCCCTCCAGTGTGGAATCCTTGTTTATCCGGTCGATTCCCCCTAGGATTTTGTAGGTTGTGATCATGTCCCCTCTTACTCTTCTGTCTTCCAGTGTCGTAAGGTGCATTTCCCGCAGCCTTTCCTCATAACTCATGCCTCTTAGTTTTGGGACTAGTCTAGTAGCATACCTTTGGACTTTTTCCAGCTTCGTCTTGTGCTTGACAAGGTACGGGCTCCATGCTGGGGTCGCATACTTGATCGTGAGACCCTTCCGGGCGCACCCGAAGCAGGAGCCGCGAGAGCATCAGAGTCAACAGACAGAGCAGAGGACCCAGCAGCAGACGGAGAGGTAGGGACAGCTGGGGACGACGCCTCCAGAGGCACACCCACAGAGCCCGGGCCCACTGGGGGCGCCCCAGCCTCCGGCAGAAGTGGAAAATCATCCGCATGGAAAACCGATGGGTCCTCCGGGCGAGGGGCACGGCAAGCTGCAGCGAAATGGCCTACCTCACCACACCGGAAACAGGAGCGAGTCTGCCCCTGGTAGAACACACGCACATAAAACCCACACACAGCCACCCGAGAGGGAATAGCCCCAGAGAGCCGCATGCGCAAAGTACGGGCACCCATACGGAGCCCCTTCAGGCGCCCACTAAGCAGACAGGCATGACGCTGCCCCACCACCTCACCATACCGACGGAACGCGGCGGACAGCTCATCCTCAGGAAACTGCACCGGCGCACCATGAACGCTCCCATACGTCAGGGGGCCCCACGGATCGGAGACCTCCATCGTCACAGCAGAACCTGGAAGTACATGCGTCCGTGTACCCCATCGACGCACAAACAGCTGATACACCTGCGCCGAGGAGAACGTCACCGCCACCCGGGTAGGGGAAAGTTCCTCAACACCGTAGAGATCTTGGTACTCCACACGCATGACGTCCATAAGGGCAACCTCCACCAAGGGCCAGTCAACGGAGGCCGAGAAATCAAGCCGGGCGGTGTCGACCCGGCGAACACGGCCACCACTAGTCGACGCCATGACACCCGCCAGGCCCCGGCCAATGGCCGCACCACACCGGCAACAAGACGACCACCACGCAGCAGTTACAGGTCAACACTGACAGCCCGGGCCGAACGTCAGCGCCCTCCGGTAGCAGAGCGGCGAATCATGATTGAATTTGTTAAGATAGGGTATTTATGTCACGTTGGCTTGAAGTGGTAGTTTGGTGATCGACGAGGGTGGTGCGGCGACAGCGAGGAGGGGGGAGTGGAGTGAATGTACCTCCCTGTAGAGACGTCTGTTATTCCACTTCTATAATTTTCTTGAATGTGGTATCTTGATGTTGCAGACGTAAAGAAGTAACGAGATGTAGGAAAGAGCATGTTAAATCTCTCTTGAAAGAGATTACTGTCACAATATGTTGTTAAATATGACCGAAAAAGTAAGATTAATAATTCTGATACGAATTTCTCAATATTTCTTATGTTTCTTTTTACTGTCGATGGTAATTGAAAAATCAATATTCCATAAATCATTTTTATTTCTAGTCTGACGCGACGCTTGAACGCGTTTCGTAATAACGTATTACATTTTCAAAGACTTTAGTTTACACACACACACAACTGTAACCTGAAAACACTTAAAAGAGTTTTACTAATTCTAACACTAAACAGCTTGTCTTATATACTCGCATTTCGGTGAGGTGATATGTTGAAACAGTTTTGGATGAGGTGAACAAACTTTTGACCAACACAAGACAGAACACGGTTCAATGGGGATAAATTGGATAAGTGAAAGGAAAGAATGGAAGTAACTGCAAAGGGCCTATTGGCCTATGCTTCCTCTTGATGCTTCTATATTGGTACGGAGTCTTGAAGTGGGTAGAATATAGTTGTGCATAAATTGGCTGTTGATTGCTGGTGTTGACTTTTTGATGTGTAGTGCCTCGCAGATGTCAAGCCGCCTGCTATCGCTGTATCTATTGATGATTTCTGTATTGTTTGTTACGACTTCTCTGGTGATAGTCTGGTTATGGGAAGAGATCACGGATTCAGCAACTTGCAACCGTCACGGCCGGACGTGTTCTCGTTGCTCCAGCTCTTCTCTCTCGCACCTATCACTGCAGAGTGGGTAAATAATTGGCAGAAGACTTGCGTCTCTCTAGATGGTCAGACCCCACTCCTAACTTGGTATTTTATGCCGAGTAAAGACAGGAGGCCATCTCCATCTCCAGTCTTTGAGAGAGACTCATCGGCCACCAGGAAGTTCACCATGCGCCACAAACGCTACAAGATCCGGGGAACGCCCCTTAACGAGCAACCATTCTCCAAGACATCACTCCTGAAGCTTTTTAAAGACATTGCAGGAGTGACACCTAACGACATCAAACAGGAAGGCACGGACATCCTCTTCTTCTATTATAGTGAGGAGGAAGTCGACAAACTTCTGTTTTTTCAGCGTCAATTTCTCCAATCAACATCTTTATCTCAACTTCCCATGCCAGTACCGGCTGCACGCTCTGTCGTTATTCATGATCTCAGCCAATGGATCGTGGAACAAGATGAAGCAGATGAAAGCGCATTCATGCACGACTTCAAGGAATCAAACCCGAACTTAGGGCTTCACGAAGCTCACTTCTTCAACAGAAATCGCTCCCTGAAGCTGACCTTCGAGACCGTAGCTGTGGCTACTATGGCTACCAGAAATGGAGTTTACAGCTTTGGTATTCACATTCCGCCATTCCGTGTGAAGATGGAACGTTTTCACATCGTCAACCAGTGCCTCCGGTGCTACGAGTACACCCACTCCACCAGCAAATGTACCCAGCGTATTCAGAAGTGGAGCCTCTGCTCAGCTGATCACCATTACTCCATTTGCAAGTCAGAAACACTATGCTGTTTACTTTGCAAAAGCGACCATCCTGCAATCTCCATACGTTGTCCTCATAGACAAGATGTCATCAAAAACATGGAGAAATCCACATCTTCTACCGGAGCCAGTACCTCTGAAGCAACAAGCCAATCAGCGACCACCTCTACTTCAGGTTTCAACGCCCAAGCCGCCATTTTCCCGGAGCTTCCGGGAGGACGTCCCACTGCTACTACCAGCCAATGGGGAGCCAGTTCCCAAACACCAGCCAGCAACTCATCGAGCCAGCCGACGCCACCTCCGGCTCACACCGACCAACCACTGTACAGCACAGTTCAAGCGTTAACATCAGCGGCCAGCATGATAGCTTGCAATAACCTCCAGGAATACGTAAGAATATTAAATATTCTATACAAAGCAAATGGTTTTCCAGCTTTCATAGTTCCAGAGGAAGTCTTCACCAACACCACTTCAAGTTCTCAAGATACAGTTTCGGTCCCTGACATCACCGTGAACGCCGCCGTGCTCACTGATCTACTATCAACAGCTGCAAAGCCTGCTCCTCCAGCAACTTTATCACAAGACACCCAGACGCCGACGCCTCCTCTATCGACAACTGCCACAGTTCCACCTCTCCTGTGCGAACCCTCTCAACGTCCTAAATCAGCTGCAGGTCCCATTAAGCCTCAACAGGCAAGAACTCATCCCTCAAGATTCCCTGCATCTACTTCTGAGTCAGCTGACTCGTCAGATGAGGACATCCCGGTTGGAACACTACCTCCTCCACTGAAGGACTCCTACACAACTAAAGATTTCAGGCTGGAAGCTACCTCCAACGATAGCCTCACCGTACCAACGCGAAGCAAGACCAACAAACTGGCCAGGAGGCCTGGGAAGAAGTACACCGACGATCTGCGCCCGAGTAAATCAAGTAATCAGTAGAACACCAACGTAATGCTGTAAAGAACACCGCGACGAGAAGCCCTGCCTCCTACAAGACACATCAGCAAGCAACCATGAGAACTCCACTTTACCACCAAACCGCAGCATCTGCTGCAATTCTTACCCACGGTGGTTGGGCCACCGATTTCTCATCTCCCCTCTTCACCTCGTCTCCAGTTCCTAGCTCAAGATTTCTGCATCCTCGCCCCTGTCTTCAACCCCCTGCTTGCCAGTTCTAGGGCCATGAAACTTAAACCTAATGGAGCCCTGTTGCTTATGCATTGTTAATCGCGTGGAAAGAGATGTTGTTGTCTTGCCTATACACTTAGTTCTTTGTGGCTTACAGTCCCCAAGTGGACATTTGAAGGCATAGACGACGTTAGTCTCCTTTAAGGCGTTGTGCTCTTTGTCTGGAGAGTTTTTCATGAGTAGGTTGGCCGTTTTTATGGTTTTATAGTAAATGGTCAATTGTATCTTCTGATTTTTGTCTGTAGGACAAAACGACATATATATGTCGTACCTAGTGGTTAGAACGCACTTCTCGACCTACTATGCAAGGCCGGATTTGCCTAATAGGCCGAGTGATTTTCTTTATTTCCAATAATTTTTTTCCAAATAGTTTATTTGAATTATTATTATTATTTTATATTAAGACCATAATTTATTTACTTGTGTTACTTTAGGTTCGGTTAAGATAGGTTAGGTTAGGTTAGGTAGGGTTGGTTAGATTAGGTTGGGTAGGGTTGGTTAGGTTAGGTTAGGTAGGGTTGGTTAGGTTCGGTCATATATCTAGATTAATTTTAACTCCAATAAAAAAATTGACCTCATACATAACGAAATAGGTAGCTTTATCATTTCAAAAGAAAAAAAATAGAGAAAATATATTAATTCAGGAAAACTTGGCTTATTATGCAAATCGGGCCTTGCATAGTAGGCAGAGAAGTGCGTTCTGGCTACTAGGTACGACATATATTATATATATATATATATATATATATATATATATATATATATATATATATATATATATATATATATATATATATATATATATATATATATATATATATATAATTAAATATGACCGAAAAAGTAAGATTAATAATTCTAACACGAATTTTCTCTATCTTTCTTACGTTTCTTTTCACTGTTGATGGTAATTCAAAGATCAATTCTCCAAAATTCATTTTTATTTCTAGTCTGACGCGACACTTGAGCGTGTTTCGTAAAACTTATTACATTTTCAAAAACTTTAGTTTACAAACACACAACTGAAACTGAATAGAGCTTACACATCTTCGAGTTTTTATCTACATTTGGGTGAGGTGGATGAGGTGAAAACAAACTTTCAACAATGGGTATTGAATGGGTATTAAATTCAAACACAAGACAGAACACGAAACAATGGGTATTGAATGGGTATTAAATTCAAACACAAGACATATATACACAGCTCAGAATGGAAGCAAGTCGACGAAGAACTCTGTAGGGTAAGGCAGGTCCTAGTCAATAACGGCTTCTCCAATGGTTTCGTCGAAGACATCATAAGAAGGAAAGTGAAAAGCCATGCAACCTCTGAAGAGACAACTAACACAACACCTATACCCCCTATTAGACTATTTTACAGGAACTTCTTTTCCACAGCTCATAAAACGGAGGAAAGGGTCCTGAAAGATATTGTTAATAGAAACGTTATCCCTACAGACAAAAATCAGAGGATACAACTGACGATTTACTATAAAACCAGAAAAACGGCCAGCCTACTCATGAGAAACTCTCCAGACACAAAACAGAACGCTTTAAAAGAGACTAACGTCGTCTATGCCTTCAAATGCCCACTTGGGGACTGTAAGCTCCAAAAAACCCAGTATATAGGCAAGACAACAACATCTCTTTCTAGGCGTTTAACGATGCATAAGCAACAGGGCTCCATTAAGGAACATATAATCTCTTCCCACAACCAAACCATCGCCAGAGAAATCCTAGTAAACAACACAGAAATCATCGATAGATACAGCGATAGCAGGCGGCTTGACGTTTGCGAGGCACTACACATCAAGAAGTCAACACCAGCAATCAACAGCCAATTATTGCACAACTATATTCTACCCACCTCAAGACTCCGCTCCAATATAGAAGCATCAAGAAATATGGACCAATAGGCTTTCTACAAACACTTCTATTCAATATCCATTGTGTCGTGTTCTGTCTTGTGTTGATGAAATTAATACCCTATTAATACTCTTGTTCTGTCTTGTGTTGATAAAATTAATACCCTATTAATACCACATTTTGTTCTGTCTTGTGTTAATGCCACATCACCCCTTCCACCTCACTCAAATGTAGATATAAAATCGGAGATACGTAAGTTCTATTCAGTTGTGTATTTGTGAACTAAAGTCTTTGAAAATGTAATAAGTTTTACGAAACGCGCCCGTGTCGCGTCAGACTAGAAATAAAAATGAATTTTGGAGAATTGATTTTTGATTTACCTCCAACAGTGAAGCGTAATGTACGAAAGATTGAGAAAATTCGTGTTAGAATTATTAATCTTACTTTTTCGGTCATATTTAATAATATATGTCTACAGGAAAGACTGCTACCAAAATATACTAATATATATATATATATATATATATATATATATATATATATATATATATATATATATATATATATATATATATATATATATATATATACATACATATATATATATATATATATATATATATATATATATATATATATATATATTTATATATATATATATATATATATATATATATATATATATATATATATATATACATATATATATATATATATATATATATATATATATATATATATATATATATATATATATATATATATATATATATATATATATATATATATATATATTAATACCTAGAAGGGGTACCACCTCTGGTGCAAGTGTAGGGACCCATAGCCTCGGAGAAGAAAGTAAAGAGTACTCAGAGAAGAACTTGTGGATCCTCACTGAACACTTATATTTTCTTCTCTTACCACCCCTATTCTTTTAGTATGTGTGTATATTTATCTAACTTTATTTGAAAATGTCATTACACAAAAAAGTTACAATATTGATTACATGCAGGGTACAAGGCTGCTTGTCACAAGTTGTATAGCTCCTCCAGCTCCTCAGATGGCGGGCAGGAACCATGGATGCAGTGAGCATTTCCTCTCTGGATTGCCACACTAAGGCGCTGAAAAAGAAAACTGGCAGCTCTAGGGTCTCTGGTTGTTTCGATTAGCTTAGACCCCGAACTCCTTCAAAAAGCTTGCAGCACTTTTACCCCAGGCACCAAGTGTCTCTGAAGCAATGGGGACAAAATTGTAGTGGTGCTCAAGGTCTCTGTATTTACGTGACTTTGCCGCTTCCCGGTGATTGGCAGCTCCTGCTTGTGTAGCACTGAAGTCAACATAGGTATTGGCTGAAGTTGAAACGCAAGTGAAGTCCCACACCAACTATCTACCATTCTTCCAGGGGTTCACCGTGATTCCGTCTGGGCGGCCGACAGGTTCATCAGAGTTGCAGGACATTAGGTAACAGGGATCTCTCTCTGCTGGACAACCGGCTGTGGTAATGCTTCTATTAATAATGTCATTGACCTCGCTGTGTCTTTCATGCCATCCTCCTGTCCTTTGGCAGAGAAGGCCATGCCGTCCGTACCTGTCGGCCTCTGCCTCGCCGCAAATACACCTGTATTCGGTGTGGATTAGGGCAGCATGGCGGAGAAACACGGCAATTCGGAGGGCCTGCGGTGTGAGACGGGTGCCGGTTGCTGACATTAGGGTTGCTAATAGGAAATCACCTGCATGGGGAGCTGCTACAGCTCCAAATCGGGCAGTGTCATGTGGTGTTGTCGCAGCTTCTAGCAAAGTCGCAGCTTCTTGGTCGGCAATGGGGCGATCCCAGCTGGATTGCTTATGGGCTTCAGAAGGCGGTGGTTGGGGTGCTGGTCCTGCGAGAGAGACCCATTTGGTTGTGCAGTCTGTGAAGCTGGGATCATGTACCCCTGCCTGTTGAACTAGGTGCTCAGGTAGGATTTCCTTCACCAAGTTGTCAGACCCCACTGAAGAGGACAGAAACGCTGGTACAGCAATTTGTGTTGCTGTGCGCACGCCAAGGCCCCCGAGTCTGACAGGAAGGGAGGCCTGTTTCCACTGTGAGTCGCTGAAGGAAAGATTGAGGGCTTTTTCTATTGTTGATTTCAGCAAGCTGTCGTACTCTTCTAATTTAATATTGTTGAAAGATGGCGAACATCTTAGAAAGTAGGTCAGCCTGGGGAGGGACAAGCGTCTGGTGATGAGGTAAAGTGCATCATGAGCATCGATGTCTTCAATCCTCTCGTTCATCCTCTTCAGGTCAGTGATCTTCTTACGAAGGACCCCGTCGATGGCATTCCTTCCAAGAGGAGCACCTAGGAGTTTGCTGTCCTCAGGGTTGGTTGCATGAATGTCAGGCAAAACAACCTTTATTTGCTCTATTATGCGCTGGTTGGTGGAGGTTATTTCGCACTTGGAAGGGTTCAGGGTAAGACCTAGGCTTGCTCCTTGCTCCTGAATTATTCTTATGTCGTCCAAGAGTGAGGCTGGGGAGCCAGCTAGAGTACCATCGTCCAAAAACCAAATGTTGAGCTCACTGGACAGGTTATCGGTGACTTCCTTGATGACTAGGCATAAAAGAAAAGGAGCAAGGGGGTCACCCTGTTGGACACCTTCTTGTGATTCAATTTCATGTTCCCCAAAAAGCAGAGTTAGATTCTTGCTGTAGCATGAGTTTACAAACGGGTAGAGGGAAGGAAAAAGGCGATGAACCGCACTGAGTACTGCATCCCTTCTAACCAGATTGAAAGCATTTTTGAAGTCTAGCTTAATCAGGGCTTTTTCATCCGTAATGTTGGCAATGTAGGCTCTATATATATATATATATATATATATATATATATATATATATATATATATATATATATATATATATATATATATATATATATATATATATATATATATATATATATATATATGTCGTACCTAGTAGCCAGAACGCACTTCTCAGCCTACTATGCAAGGCCCGATTTGCCTAATAAGCTAAGTTTTCATGAATTAATTGTTTTTCGACTACCTAACCTACCTAACCTAACCTCACCTAACTTTTTCGGCTACCTAATCTAACCTAACCTATAAAGATAGGTTAGGTTTGGTTAGGTAGGGTTGGTTAGATTCGGTCATATATCTACGTTAATTTTAACTCCAATTAAAAAAAATTGACCTCATACATAATGAAATGGGTAGTTTTATCATTTCATAAGAAAAAATTTGGGAAAATATATTATTTCAGGAAAACTTGGCTTATTAGGCAAATTGGGCCTTGCATAGTAGTCTGATAAATGCGTTCTGGCTATTAGGTACGACATATATATATTTATAATATACATATAATATATATATATATATATATATATATATATATATATATATATATATATATATATATAAATATATATATATATATATATATATATATATATATATATATATATATACATATATATATATATATATATATATATATATATATATATATATATATATATATATATATATATATATATATATATATATATATATATATATATATATATATATATATATATTATGATAAGTTTGTCCGAAACGCTATGCGTATTAGTGGCTTTAGGTATTGTATGTACCAGCTCTATCTATAAATCCAACATTATGTTTGTAAATCAACTACGTATGTACTTTTCCGGAATAAAAATTTATTATTATTATTATTATTATTATTATTATTATTATTATTATTATTATATAATAATAATAATTCCTTGTGTCAGTGGACAGTCCAAAAATGTCCAAAACCTTTGGACATTATTCAGAAGTAGAGGATACCTAAATGATGTTATTCTAGCAGTAGTAACGAAGGTCCTGGGAAGCAGAGCGAATGTAAATTGTATTTAAATTAGCTCAAGGTACATAAAACTGCATGAGAGAAACAAGCAGATTCTACTGGACGCGGGACAGAGATGCGACGTTAATGAGAGAGTGATCTTACCTCTCTTGTAATTTTCCAGGAATTGCATGCCCCCTACAACAGAATAAGAGATATGTGGGAATGGCTTAAAAACATGTATAGAGAACATCCCGCATGGCTTATCGTTCCACAGAGGCCTCCAATGTTAGCATTAAGGAAGAATAAATCTTTAAAGGATCATCTGGTTAGAGCAAGCTTTCTATTATATTAAAACTTTTCAGCCGACGCTTCGACCCACTGACCTATGTCAGCTGAGTTTCAATCTATCCAGAGTGACTATGTAGGGGGTTAGGAAGGCCCTTCGATAAAACTAGGCAGAGTTATGGAGGACCTTTTAATAGAACTATGCAGAGTTATGGAGGACCTTTGATAAAACTATGTAGAGTTATGGAGGACTTTTAATAGAACTATGCAGAGTTATGGAGGACCTTTGAGAAAACTATGTAGAGTTATGGAGGACTTTTAATAGAACTATGCAGAGTTATGGAGGACCTTTGAGAAAACTATGTAGAGTTATGGAGGACTTTTAATAGAACTATGCAGAGTTATGGAGGACCTTTGAGAAAACTATCCAGGGATTAAAAGACCCTTCATTTAAAAAAAATTAAACTTACCCAGTTTATACCCATTGTTTTGTATTTCATTATGTGTTTACACTCCTTATACCTTGCTAATATTCCCTTTGGCATATTACTTCATTCATCCATATGTGCACTTCTATTATGTCACCCTAAATCTTCTTTTCTTTCTTTGTTGGTGGTTAAGGAGACTGAAGTTCTTTTAACAGAGACTGAACATTCTTCTCTACTACATTAGTTTGCAAATTTTCAAAAGTGCAATGACGTGGGCTTAAAATTTTGGAAATTGTTTAAATATTGATATTGTATTAATAAGTAGACATAATTAATTTTGTTTAATAAATAACATGTTATAACTCTTCTTCAACAGTTCCTGCATTTTGTTTTAATTAGCTTTCTTACTTAATTTCTCCTTATCTCTATCTCTCTGTTTACCTTCTCTCTCTCTCATATTCAATTTACAGTAATAGCCTAGAACACGTTTAATAATATAAAATGGCATTAAATATTGTTACAGACTGTAAAATCTCGACCAGCGCGTGTTTAGCCAGGGGAGGCCACTGCAGCGACACATGCAACGCAGATGAGGACACAGTCAACAATATCTGCAGTAGTCCAGGCTGCTCCTGTTGCGTTAAAAGTAAGATTTTCCTTGTAAATCGTATTTATAAAGATAATATTTTATGTAATAACTTCACTGATATTTTTCCTGAATTTAACAGCAATTATTCTGAATACGCAGGTGAAAAAAAATCAATGAAAAATTTAAATTAAATATAAAATTTAAATGTCGATTCAATGATTTGGTGTCTCAACAAAATATTATAATGAAATAATTTATGCTTGTAATACATTAAATAAGTTATTTTTGTAATTGAATTATTAATCAAGTAGTTTTATTCATTAAGCAGTATAATGAAAAGTTGACAGCTGTTTAAAGAACCTTCATGTCTCTCTTTAAAGAAAAGTTGTTTGAAATAATCATGAATCATGCAAGTGCATTTCATAGATTCTTGGTTTCCATTAATAAACATTTGAAGTTTTATTAACATTTTCTTTGAAGAGTTAAATGTTTGTTTGGTACATTAGTTAACAAATGCCAACAATGCAATTCCCGTTGTTTACGTTAATAAATGAAAATGTTTTATTAAATTAGTTCATGTCATAAAAAAATCCATATTATCGTCTCATTGAAGTTTTGCACCTTTGAATAAAAAGTTCTCTCTGTCTTTCTGTCTCTATTTATCTCTCTCTCTCTCTGTCTCTCTCTCTCTGTCTCTCTCTCTCTGTCTCTCTCTCTCTGTCTCTCTGTCTCTCTCTGTCTCTCCCTCTCTCTCTCTCTCTCTCTCTCTCTCTCTCTCTCTCTCTCTCTCTCTCTCTCTCTCTCTCTCTCTCTCTCTCTCTCTCTCTCTCTCTCTCTCTCTCTCTCTCTCTCTCTCTTTCTTTCACTCTGTTTTTTAACTTGAACTAGGGTTTATTGGGAATGTCATTGATGTTCCCGAGCTAATAACCCTTAATATGGGGATTAATGATTCTCCAATCTATGAGGTATTATTATCCTCCATCAGGTCATCTTGAGATTTATCTCAGAAACTCATTTAATAATAAGCTTATTAATAGATCTCATCAGGAATAAACAAAATGTAATGATATATTGCTCTGACATATGATAGAGAATGAACCAGGAGTCGGCTGTGTGCTACAGAACTCATTTGTTCGGTTAAATTCATTTCACGTGTATGTCCATGTTAAGTGAACATGTTCCAACTGCGAGTCAGTCTAGGCACGAATGATCGCTGATACAGCGATGTTCTATAGAAAGGCACAGCCAGCATGAGACTGTTGGTTACTGAACACCTTGTTTTGTGTTTGTCAACTTCTGGTTGACCTCGATGGTGGGACAGCTGAGGAGTCTTTTGAGCGTTGGCCTTGAAGATAATAATACGTTCACAACATCTTTCCTGTATTGAGCAATATTCCAACCAGAATGGGTCAAAACCCTAGATGAGCCATCTTTCACCGGAGAAGACCAAATTGAAGAGCGGTGCATACTCAAGACAGGAGCAAACTGGTCCTTCATATTAGGTTTTGCAATCCCTGCTGTCAAAAATGTATGGGGATGCAAAATAAGACTGGAAGTATCTTTACTGCCTTGTCTGTACAGCTGTTTTTTCCTATATGTAAATATTACAGTATAATTACAGTACAGTGCTTGAAGATATGTAGAACTCTGAAGTGATAAACCCAATCAAAGTCGTCTGTAGTGTTCAGGTCTATGGCACAACTAGTCTTGGAGTCCTCCAATGACTGATGCTACTTTGTGAAGAGTATTAGCAAAAGATCAGAAGCCGAATGATCTTTCCTGAAACAGTAATCTATGTTGGTAATAAAAAAGTTATTTGTTTTTGAGATTTTGTCACAAGAACTTTGCTAATAATTGAATGATTTTTTGCTTTGTGACTTGCAACTATATGCACCATCAACATTGCGAGGGCAAAATTCCTTCAGCTAGAGAGATTTGTGTGAATCCAGCAGATCTGCACAAATATGTAACAGTTGTTGATGTGCTTATCTGGCCCCATTGTTTGGGGCCAGATAAGCACAGGTGTTTAAGGAAATGGTTGACTTCATCCTTTTGAATAACACTTCAGACAACTTTGACACAGCTTGGATCACTCTGATCATGTTTCCTTCTTGATCAGGGACCTGCGTCTAAGCAGTAAAAACACTAGAAGGTCTCTCCCTGGCCTTCTTTGATTCCTTCTATACCTCTCTCTCTCTTTTATCTTCTTCAACTGTCTACAACACTTTCTTAATTAAAATGCAATTAAACATTTTTGTCACAGACTGCAAAACTCCGACCAGCGCGTGTACAGCCAGGGGAGGCCACTGCAGCGACAAATGTAACACAGATGAGGACACAATAAAAAATATCTGCACCACTCCAGGCTGCTCCTGTTGCGTTAAAAGTACAGATTATTCTTTAATTCAGAGATGGCATATTTAGAATTGTAATTCCACTGCTGCTCATTCTACTATAGTAAAAAATAATTGTTCATGCAGTTCCAATGATAGGAAAACAAAATACTATAAAACTATTGACTAATCATTAACAAAACAATCTTGGAGATATACAGTAAACTTGTTTAAAAATAAATTTTTCAATACATTAAAAAATAAATGCCAAACACTACAGATTTTACTTTTCGTAACATATATTTTGAGTCTCATACTGTTGTTCTGAGTATGAAGATGTTACATGGTGTGTGGGACATTAAAGATTTACTTATATGACTGTGATAAATTATGTGCTTAAAAAAGTAATCAATTGACTAAGAATATTATTTAAAGCATTTGATTCAATAAATATACTAATTGAGCAAAATCAAGGGCAGTTAATTACAACGATATATATATATATATATATATATATATATATATATATATATATATATATATATATATATATATATATATATATATATATATATATATATATATATATTTTTTTTTTTTTTTCTGGAATTTAGTGTGGTGTTTAATAGATATTGTTACGCAGACTTCGTAACTTACTATGTAATTCAAGTATGTAATTTTCCAATTTAGTCACTGGTTTTTATCTTTAATAATTGCCAAAACACTTTTGTTTATAGAGTGTTTATAGAGTATATGGACAACCTATAGAGTATTAATTATTTATAACTTAATTTTTTCAGACTGCAAAACTCCAACCAGCGCGTGTACAGCCAGGGGAGGCCACTGCAGCGACAAATGTAACACAGATGAGGACACAATCTACAATATCTGCACTAGTCCAAGCTGCTCCTGTTGCGTTAAGAGTAAGTTGTTTATGTAAATCATTATGCCATAGTGATAATACTTAAGCTATTAACTTAACTGCTCATCTTCCTACTGAAAAAAGAAATTATTCTAAAACGGAACATGACTGACGAAAAAAGTTAAATATAAATTTATATATTTATCATAACACGATCTGGAAGTTATATATATATATATATATATATATATATATATATATATATATATATATATATATATATATATATATATATATATATATATATATATATATATATATATATACTTCTTTTCCACAGCTCATAAAACGGAGGAAAGGGTCCTGAAAGATATTGTTAATATTGATATTTAATTATATATATATATATATATATATATATATATATATATATATATATATATATATATATATATATATATATATATATATATATAAATAAATATATATATATATATATATATATATATATATATATATATATATATATATATATATATATATATATATATATATATATATATTATTAAATATGACCGAAAAAGTAAGATTAATAATTCTAACACGAATTTTCTCAATCTTTCGTACATTTCTTTTCACTGTTGGAGGTAAATCAAAAATCAATTCTCCAAAATTCATTTTTGTTTCTAGTCTGACGCGACACGAGCGCGTTTCGTAAAACTTATTACATTTTCAAAGACTTTAGTTTACAAATACACAACTGAATAGAACTTACGCATCTCCGATTTTATATCTACATTTGAGTGAGGTGGAAGGGGTGATGTGGCATTAATCAACACAAGACAGAACAAGGGGTGGTATTAATAGGGTATTAATTTCATCAACACAAGACAGAACAAGAGGTGACATTAATAGGGTATTAATTTCATCAACACAAGACAGAACACGAAACAATGGGTATTGAATAGAAGTGTTTGTAGAAAGCCTATTGGTCCATATTTCTTGATGCTTCTATATTGGAGCGGAGTCTTGAGGTGGGTAGAATATAGTTGTGCAATAATTGGCTGTTGATTGCTGGTGTTGACTTCTTGATGTGTAGTGCCTCGCAAACGTCAAGCCGCCTGCTATCGCTGTATCTATCGATGATTTCTGTGTTTTTACTAGGATTTCTCTGGCGATGGTTTGGTTGTGGGAAGAGATTATATGTTCCTTAATGGAGCCCTGTTGCTTATGCATCGTTAAACGCCTAGAAAGAGATGTTGTTGTCTTGCCTATATACTGGGTTTTTTGGAGCTCACAGTCCCCAAGAGGGCATTTGAAGGCATAGACGACGTTAGTCTCTTTTAAAGCGTTCTGTTTTGTGTCTGGAGAGTTTCTCATGAGTAGGCTGGCCGTTTTTCTGGTTTTATAGTAAATCGTCAGTTGTATCCTCTGATTTTTGTCTGTAGGGATAATGTTTCTATTAACAATATCTTTCAGGACCCTTTCCTCCGTTTTATGAGCTGTGGAAAAGAAGTTCCTGTAAAATAGTCTAATAGGGGGTATAGGTGTTGTGTTAGTTGTCTCTTCAGAGGTTGCATGGCTTTTCACTTTCCTTCTTATGATGTCTTCGACGAAACCATTGGAGAAGCCGTTGTTGACTAGGACCTGCCTTACCCTACAGAGTTCTTCGTCGACTTGCTTCCATTCTGAGCTGTGGCTGAGAGCACGGTCGACATATGCGTTAACAACACTCCTCTTGTACCTGTCTGGGCAGTCGCTGTTGGCATTTAGGCACATTCCTATGTTCGTTTCCTTAGTGTAGACTGCAGTGTGGAAACCTCCGCTCTTTTCCATGACTGTTACATCTAGAAAGGGCAGCTTCCCATCCTTTTCCATCTCGTAAGTGAAACGCAGCACGGAACTCTGCTCAAATGCCTCCTTCATCTTCTGCAGATGTCTGACATCAGGTACCTGTGTAAAAATGTCGTCAACATACCTGCAGTATATGGCCGGTTTCAAGTTCATGTCGACTAAGACTTTTTGCTCGATGGTACCCATGTAGAAGTTTGCAAACAGGACACCTAGGGGAGAACCCATGGCGACCCCATCTACTTGCTTATACATGTGCCCATCCGGGCTCAAGAAGGGTGCCTCTTTAGTACAAGCTTGGAGTAGTTTCCTCAGAATATTTTCTGGTATGTCGAGAGGAGTACAGGCTGGATCACGATACACTCTGTCGGCAATCATTCCGATTGTCTCGTCCACAGGTACGTTGGTAAACAGCGATTCTACGTCCAACGAGGCTCTTATCCCTCTGGCCCGTGTGCCCCGCAGTAAGTCAACAAATTCCTTTGGAGACTTCAGGCTGAAGGCGCAAGGAACATAAGGAGTCAGGAGGCCGTTGAGTCGCTTCGCCAGTCTGTACATGGGTGTGGGTATCTGGCTAATGATTGGCCGAAGTGGGTTTCCAGGCTTGTGTGTCTTGACATTTCCATACGCATATCCAGGTTTATATTCCCCAATGATCTTTGGCAGGTGGAGTCCGGATTTCTTGGCGTTCACAGTTTCGATCAGTTAGTTGACCTTTGCTTTTAATTCGGCTGTAGTGTCCTTCGTTACCCTTTGGAACTTAGTTTGGTCATAGAGTATGATGTTTATTTTCGCCAGATATTCGTCTTTTTTAAGAATGACATATATTGGCGACTTGTCACCTCTCCTGACAACTATCTCCTTGTTCTCACGAAGGCTTCTAGCTGCCGCTTTAAGCTCGGGGGACAGTATGGTGCTTCTGTAATTGCCTCGATTCTTTCCTCCTTCTGCAATAAGTTCTGCTTGTAAGGTATCAAAACTGCTACCAAAATATACTAATATTAAAGCGCACGACCCAGCAGCAAGGAATCAAGCCTTCACGATAAAATATCGCGAGGATCTGATTCGTGATCAGATATACAAGGCAGAGAATGAAATCAAAGACAACAAAACGCAACTACTTCATGCAACAAACGAGTGGAGAAATAGCAACATCGACGAAAGTATCCGTACCCGCATTGAACAACACCTCGACATCCTCACATACTGTCCCCCGAGCTTAAAGCGGCAGCTAAAAGCCTTCGTGAGAACAAGGAGATAGTTGTCAGGAGAGGTGACAAGTCGCCAATATATGTCATTCTTAAAAAAGACGAATATCTGGCGAAAATGAACATCATACTCTATGACCAAACTAAGTTCCAAAGGGTAACGAAGGACACTACAGCCGAATTAAAAGCAAAGGTCAACAAACTGATCGAAACTGTGAACGCCAAGAAATCCGGACTCCACCTGCCAAAGATCATTGGGGAATATAAACCTGGATATGCGTATGGAAATGTCAAGACGCACAAGCCTGGAAGCCCACTTCGGCCAACCATTAGCCAGATACCCACACCCACGTACAGACTGGCGAAGCGACTCAACGGCCTGCTGACTCCTTATGTTCCTTGCGCCTTCAGCCTGAAGTCTCCAAAGGAATTTGTTGACTTACTGCGGGGCACACGGGCCAGAGGGATAAGAGCCTCGTTGGACGTAGAATCGCTGTTTACCAACGTACCTGTGGACGAGACAATCGGAATGATAGCCGACAGAGTGTATCGTGATCCAGCCTGTACTCCTCTCGACATACCAGAAAATATTCTGAGGAAACTACTCCAAGCTTGTACTAAAGAGGCACCCTTCTTGAGCCCGGATGGGCACATGTATAAGCAAGTAGATGGGGTCGCCATGGGTTCTCCCCTAGGTGTCCTGTTTGCAAACTTCTACATGGGTACCATCGAGCAAAAAGTCTTAGTCGACATGAACTTGAAACCGGCCATATACTGCAGGTATGTTGACGACATTTTTACACTGGTACCTGATGTCAGACATCTGCAGGAGCTGAAGGAGGCATTTGAGCAGAGTTCCGTGCTGCGTTTCACTTACAAGATGGAAAAGGATGGGAAGCTGCCTTTTCTAGATGTAACAGTCATGGAAAAGAGCGGAGGTTTCCACACTGCAGTCTACACTAAGGAAACGAACATAGGAATGTGCCTAAATGCCAACAGCGACTGCCCAGACTGGTACTAGAGGAGTGTTGTTAACGCATATGTCGACCGTGCTCTCAGCCACAGCTCAGAATGGAAGCAAGTCGACGAAGAACTCTGTAGGGTAAGGCAGGTGGTAGTCAACAACGGCTTCTCCAATGGTTTCGTCGAAGACATCATAAGAAGGAAAGTGAAAAGCCATGCAACCTCTGAAGAGACAACTAACACAACACCTATACCCCCTATTAGACTATTTTACAGGAACTTCTTTTCCACAGCTCATAAAACGGAGGAAAGGGTCCTGAAAGATATTGTTAATAGAAACGTTATCCCTAGAGACAAAAATCAGAGGATACAACTGACGATTTACTATAAAACCAGAAAAACGGCCAGCCTACTCATGAGAAACTCTCCAGACACAAAACAGAACGCTTTAAAAGAGACTAACGTCGTCTATGCCTTCAAATGCCCTCTTGGGGACTGTAAGCTCCAAAAAACCCAGTATATAGGCAAGACAACAACATCTCTTTCTAGGCGTTTAACGATGCATAAGCAACAGGGCTCCATTAAGGAACATATAATCTCTTCCCACAACCAAACCATCGCCAGAGAAATCCTAGTAAACAACACAGAAATCATCGATAGATACAGCGATAGCAGGCGGCTTGACGTTTGCGAGGCACTACACATCAAGAAGTCAACACCAGCAATCAACAGCCAATTATTGCACAACTATATTCTACCCACCTCAAGACTCCGCTCCAATATAGAAGCATCAAGAAATGTGGACCATAGGCTTTCTACAAACACTTCTATTCAATACCCATTGTTTCGTGTTCTGTCTTGTGTTGATGAAATTAATACCCTATTATTGTCACCTCTTGTTCTGTCTTGTGTTGATGAAATTAATACCCTATTAATACCACCCCTTGTTCTGTCTTGTGTTGATTAATGCCACATCACCCCTTCCACCTCACTCAAATGTAGATATAAAATCGGAGATACGTAAGTTCTATTCAGTTGTGTATTTGTAAACTAAAGTCTTTGAAAATGTAATAAGTTTTACGAAACGCGCTCGTGTCGCGGCAGACTAGAAATAAAAATGAATTTTGGAGAATTGATTTTTGATTTACCTCCAACAGTGAAAAGAAATGTACGAAAGATTGAGAAAATTCGTGTTAGAATTATTAATCTTACTTTTTCGGTCATATTTAATAATATATGTCTACAGGAAAGACTGCTACCAAAATATACTAATATATATATATATATATATATATATATATATATATATATATATATATATATATATATATATATATATATATATATATATATATATATATATATATATATGTCGTACTTAGTAGCCAGAATGCACTTCTCAGCCTACTATGCAAGGCCCGATTTGCCTAATAAGTTAAGTTTTCCTGAATTAATATATTTTCTCTAATTTTTTTCTTATGAAGTGATAAAGCTACCCATTTCATTATGTATGAGGTAATTTTTTTTATTGGAGTTAAAATTAACGTAGATATATGACCGAACTTAATAAACCCTACCTAACCTAACCTAACCTATCTTTATAACCTATCTTTATAGGTTATATATATATATATATATATATATATATATATATATATATATATATATAAATATATATATATATATATATATATATATATATATATATATATATATATATATAAATATATATATATATATATATATATATATATATATATATATATATATATATATATATATATATATATATATATATATATATATGTGTCGAACCTAGTAGCCAGAACGCACTTCTCAGCCTACTATGCAAGGCCCGATTTGCCTAATAAGCCAAGTTTTCATGAATTAATATATTTTCTCTAATTTTTTTCTTATGAAATGATAAAGCTACCCATTTCATTATGTATGAGGTTAATTTTTTTTTATTGGAGTTAAAATTAACGTAGATATATGACCGAACCTAACCAACCCTACCTAACCTAACCTAACCTATCTTTATAGGTTAGGTTAGGTTAGGTAGCGGAAAAAGTTAGGTTAGGTTAGGTTAGGTAGGTTAGGTAGTCGAAAAACAATTAATTCAAGAAAACTTGGCTTATTAGGCAAATCGGGCCTTGCATAGTTGGCTGAGAAGTGCGTTCTGGCTACTAGGTACGACATATATATATATATATATATATATATATATATATATATATATATATATATATATATATATATATATATATATATATATATTTATATATATATATATATATATATATATATATATATATATATATATATATATATATATATATATATATATATATATGTCGTACCTAATAGCCAGAACGCACTTCTCAGCCTACTACATATATATATATATATATATATATATATATATATATATATATATATATATATATATATATATATATATATATATATATATATATATATATATATGTCGTACCTAATAGCCAGAACGCGCTTCTCAGCCTACTATGCAAGGCCCGATTTGCCTAATAAGCCAAGTTTTCCTGAATTAATATGTTTTCTCTAATTTTTTTCTTATGAAATGATAAAGTTACCCATTGAATTATGTATGAGGTCAATTTTTTTTTATTGGAGTTAAAATTAACGTAGATATATGACCGAACCTAACCAACCTTACCTAACCTAACCTATCCTTATAGGTTAGGTTAGGTTAGGTAACCGAAAAAGTTAGGTTAGGTTGACATAGGGGTACGACATATATATATATATATATATATATATATAAATATATATATATATATATATATATATATATATATATATATATATATATATATATATATATATACATATATATATATATATATATATATATATATATATATATTATATATATATATATATATATATATATATATATATATATATATATATATATATATATATATATATATATATATGTTGTACCCCGTCACGCAGGGTGCAGTCGCACCTCCACAGATCTCCAGTATCATCTATTGATACTGGTGATGGCTCAAAAGGGGCCACCACGTACGGGCTATTCATGCCCGTGCCACCTTTTGGATGGCTTCATCTTCATCTTAACACATTCACAAGGGAGACATCTCCCGTCATGCAGGGTGCATTCCCACCTCCACTGATCTCCAGTATCAGCTCTTGATACTGGTAATGGCTCAAAAGGGCCACCACTTACGGACTATTCATGCCCGTGTCACCTTTTGGGTGGCTTAATCTTCATCAATCAGTGTTTAGCATTTTTTATTGTGATTCATTGCACAGGTTCCTGAAGGATGTTTTGATGTTAGCCAGCCTCGTGTATGTTGCAGATGTAACTTCTAGATATTTCTCTCTGTCCGTTTCATGAAGTACTTCATCTTCTATTCTGTATCTTGTGTCTGATCTTCTGTTTCCACTGCCTAGTATCATTACTTTACATTTACTTGGGTTGAACTTTAATAGCCATTTGTTGGACCATTCATTCAGTCTGTTTGAATATTTGCATCATCATCAAACAGTGAGAGAAACGAGTCTATACCATCTGGGAGATCATTTACATATATCAGAAACAGTATAGGTCCAATGACTGACTCCTGCGGGACTCCACTGGTGACGTCTCACCAATCTGAGACCTCACCCCTCACAGTGACTCGCTGTCTCTGTTACTTAGCTACTCCCTTATCCAATGGAGTACCTTTCCTTTCACTCCAGCCTGCATCCTGAACACAGTGTGAGTGTGTGTGTGTGTGTGTGTATTCACCTAGTTGTGCTTGCGGGGTTGAGCTCTGCTCTTTTGGCCCGCTTCTCAACTGTCAATCAACTGTTTCTACTACTTTTTTTCAACACCACTCACACCCCAGGCAGCAGCCCGTGACAGCTGACTAACTCCTAGGTACCTATTTACTGCTAGGTAACAGGTGCATAGGGTGAAAGAAACTCTGCCCATCGTTTCTCGCCGGCGCCCGGGGATCGAACCCAGGACCACAGGATCACGTGCCCAGCGTGCTGTCCGCTCGGCCACCGGCTGTGTGTGTGTGTGTGTGTGTGTACTCACCTATTTGTACTCACCTATTTGGGCTTGCAGGATCGAGCATTTATTCTTGGATCCCGCCTTTCTAGCCATCGGTTGTTTACAGCAATGACTCTTATCCCTTTTCCCTATCATATCTAGTTTTAAAATTATAAATAGAGTTTGCTTCCTCAACCTGTTCCTTAAGTGCATTCCATTTTTCCACTACTCTCACGCTGAAAGAAAACTTCATAACATCTCTGTGACTCATCTGAGTTTTCAGGTTCCACCCATGTCCCCTCCTTCTATTGCTATTATGTGTGAACATTTCATCTATTTCCACTTTGTCTGTTCTCCTGAGTATTTTATACGGTCTTATCATAATCCCCCGCTTCCCTCTTTTTTCTAGTGTCGTAAGGTTCAGTTCTTCAAATGCTCTTCATATCCCATCCCTCGTAACTTTGGGACAAGCCTCGTCACAAACTTCTGAACCTTTTCCAGTTTACTTATGTGTTTCTTCAGGTGAGGACTCCATGATGGGGCGGCATAATCTAAGACTGGTCTCACGTAGGCAGTGTAAAGCGCCCTAAAAGCCTCCTCACTTAGGTTTCTGAATGATGTCCTAACTTTTGCCAGTACAAAGTACGCTGCTGTCGTTATCCAATTTATATGTTCCTCAGGAGTTAGATTAGGTGTTACGTCCACGCCCAGGTCTCTTTCTCGAAACGTCACAGGTAGGCAGTTCCTCTTTATTGTGAACTGGCCCTTTGGTCTCCTATCACCTAGTCCCATTTCCATAACTTTACATTTACTCGTGTTGAACTCCAGTAGTTATTTCTCTGACCATCTCTGCAACCTGTTCAGGTCCTCTTGGAGGATCCTACAATCCTCATCTGTCACAACTCTTCTCGTTAATTTTTCGTCATCCACGAACATTGACATGTATGATTCCACTCCTGTAAACATATCATTTACGTAAATTAAAAATAGAATTAATCCCAGCACCGATCCTTGTGGTATTCCACTCGTTACTGTTCGTCAGTCCGACTTCTCACCTCTTACCAATACTCTCTGGCTCCTTCCTGTAAGGTAGTTCCTTACCCATGCTAGGGTCTTTCTGCTTACTCCTGCCTGCCTCTCAAGTTTGATTAGCAGTCTCATGTGCGGTACTGTATCAAAGGCCTTTTGGCAGTCTAGAAATATGCAGTTTGCCCAACCATCTCTGTCCTGCCTTATCCTTGTTATTTTATCATAAAATTCCTAAAGGTTTGTTAGGCATGATTTCCCTGTCCAGAACCCATGTTGGTGCTTGTTTACAAACCTAATGCTCTCCAGGTGTGCAACAAGTCTTGACCTAATTATTCTTTCAAGTATTTTGCAGGGGATGCTTGTCAGAGATACGGGTCTGTAGTTAAGTGCCTCCTCTCTATCTCCTTTCTTGAAAATCGGTACGACATTTGCTTTCTTCCAGCAACTGGGCAATTCTCCCGACATAATGACTCATTAAAGATCATTGCTAGAGGCACACTGAGGGCCTGCGCTGCCTCTTTTAGTATCCACGGTGATACTTTGTCTGGTCCAACCGCCATAGTTGCATCCAGTGTTGTCAAATGTTTCATTACCTCCTCTTCTGTCACCTTTATATCTGATAGTCTTTCATCTAGGGTAATCTCTTCTAACAATGGGAACTGCTCAGGCTCGGTTGTGAACACTCCATGGAAACTAACATTCAGTGCCTCGCAGATTTCCTTGTCACTTTCTGAATATGACCCTTCGGTTTTCCTTAATCTTGTCACTTGATCGTTTACCGACATCTTCATTCTTATATGGATATGTAGTAATTTAGGTAGTTTTTATCGCTTTGATTGCAATATCATTCTAATAATTTATTTCCGATACTCGTCTTATGTTAATGTAATCGTTCCTAGCTCTCTTAAATGTAATCCTGTTGTTCTCTGTCCTTTGTCTTCTGTACTTCCTCCACTCCCTCCTGCTTCTCATTTTTGCTTCCTGACACTGTCTATTAAACCATGGGTTATTATATTCCCCTCCTGCATATTTCCTTTGCTGTTGGGATCAATCTCTCTTCGGCCTCCTTGCATTTCCATATGACTTGGTTCATCATATCCTGCAGTCTTTCCCCTAATTTCCTCCTCCCACTGCACTTCTCCCAGGTAGTCCCTTATCCTTCGGTAGTCCCCTTTTCTGTAATCAACTCTCCTTTCCCATACCTCTTGTCCTTTGGTCTCAATTTTGAGCTCCATCATGTAGTCAAAGACTAGGACACAATGGTCACTGGCTCCTACTGGTATGTCATGTTCCAAATTCTCGACGTCTTCCACATTCTGGATGAAAATCAGGTCTAATAGGCTCGGCGTATCCCCTCCTTTTTCCCCTTGTGTCTTCCTTCACATGTTGTGTTAGGAAATCCTGTCTAAAACGTCTACTAACTTCGCTCCCCACGTTTTCTCCCAGCAATGGGGATTTCTTGTTTCCCCAGTTTTTCTCTCCATGATTTAGGTCCCTCATGACCAGCAGTTTCGCTCTCATTCTATGCGCTATTGTTGCTGCCCTCTGCAGTTCATCTATACATGCCCTGATGCTGCCATCATACTCCAGCCTGGGCCTTCTACTGTTTAGTGGGGGGATTGTAGATGATCAAGATCACAATCTTCTTCCCATTCGCTGTCAGAATTCTATGTATGGAGCTTGTGCTTTCATTGGTACCCCGATTTTCCAGGTCATGAAACTTCCATTTCCGCTTTATTAGGAGTGCCACTCCCCTTCCCTGTCTCTGTGTCCTTTCTTTTCTTATCACCTGGTACCTCTCTGGAAAGATTGCATCCGAGAACATGCCATTTATTTTAGTTTCCACTATTGCAACTATGTCGGGATCTGCCTCACTAACTCTTTCTTTTATCTCTTCTGCTTTATTGGATACCCCATCAGCATTGGTGTACCAAACCTTGAGACTCTTCTTGAAAACTCTGGTACCAGAGTTCGCTCATTCTCTGGGGGTCTAAGGGGTGGATGGGGGCTGGGGGGTGCCTTGGAGGGGTGCTGGTGGCTGCCTTGGGGTGCCTGGGAGGCGAATGGTGTCTGGGCATCTAGGGGGTTAGGAAGGGCATAGTGGGTCTGAAAATTAGGGAGGAGTCTAAATGGCATAGAGGGGTTGAGAAGTAGAGTGAGGCTGAGTGTCTGATAAAGATTGAGAGATTGGGTGGGAGAAGGATAGTGGAGACACAGGGCTGAGGGGAGAATGGAGCATGGGTGTTGGGAGTGGAAGACAGGGTGTATCAGTCAAAGGGGGGAATCAGGGGTAGGTGGGGGTTTTGGGGTAGAATAGGGGAGGAGGGAGATGGGGGAAGGGGTTATCCCTGGAAACACAAACCGAAACTGTCTCTATTTTCCGCTTGTTACAACTTGTAATAAAGTTGTTACATCTTGGCTTAACGTGTTTATGACGTATTAGAACGTTGTTACAACTTGATATATTGGTTGTTATAACTGGTTAGGAGGTGTTAAAACTTGCTCGAACGTTGTAGCAACGTCGTAGTTTCGGTGTGTGTTTGGCGGGTATAGGAGGTCACAAGGTGAGGGGGTTATATGGGAGATGGGGGGTGCAGAGCAGGGGTGCGGGTTGGGTGGGGTTTGGGGGTGAGGGGAAGAGGGGGGAGCAGGGATGGAGCAGATGGAATTGAAGGCAATGGGGTAGAAAGGGTAGGGAAGCTGGAGGGGGTAGTAGAGAAGGAGGGATCAGAAGGTGGGTTTGAGGAGGGTATGGCTTGGCCCGATAGGGTCATTGAAGGGTGCAATGCAAGTGTGGAAGGGGCAGGGAAGTTGTTGGGGGTTGAAGCAGGGGAAAGGGATGGGAGGGCAGAGTTGGGGAGGGTGTGACCTGGGAAAGAATGGTGGGACTACTTGGGAGACTAGGGTTTCGGTGTCTTGCAGGCCATTTCGCCTTGCGGGCTGTTTGTTCATCTTTCGTCATATACCTCTCAATAAACACAATGTAATGAGCTTCGATGCCTCTGAGTTTGTTCTTCATTATGTAATCCACTGCCTCTTCGTTAGAGAATTGTACCAGAACAGGTCTATTCTTGGTACAATTGTAAGGTCCAACCCGGCGGCTGAGTTCCACTTCGTTTCCTGCCATCTCGGTCTTAATACATCTCAAAATCTCATGCAATTCATATTTTTTTTTTCATTTTTATCCTTTTTTGTCTTGATGTTGCTCCAGATTTGAATAATCCTTAGAGTATAATTGAGCGCCTTCTCAGTGATTCACTCTCATGCTGGTAGCCCCTCCCCTGGATACCCCCCATCTCTCCCACACTCACTAATCCATTCCACTAATCCACTGTCCCTAGACATGCTGTTAATCCTTCCTAATTCATTTGGGAGCCGAGCACATTCACTCTCCCATTCGTCCCTGCTCTTCCTGATTTCTTCCTGAATATAGTGCATAAGCTCTTGTTTCTGTCTCTCAACCTCGTCCTGTATTTGTTGAAATATCTCACTTTTAATCTCTTGGATTAGATCCTCCATCCAAATGCTCCTCCTCTCTACAAATTTCCCTATTAACTTGTCTACAAATCTATCCTCCTCATCTTCCTTGCTGGTGGTTGATCGTGAGACCCTTCCTGATTTTGTCATTGCAATAAACAACCTAACCAACAGGCGCTCCAAAATACCTTGCACGATCTGCTACACAAACGGCGAGCAAGTACTCCACACGGTGCGTCAGGTGTGAGGTCCTGATCGGTCACAGATTGAGGTTGGTGAGGTCGCGGCCACCACGAGGTCTGCTCCACTATTCCACAATACCACAGAATGTTCAACACTTATTATCGATGGTGCTATTGCTACTTTTTTCTTCACTTTCTTGTGGTTTGAGTCAGTTTACTAGTTATTCATTCACTTATATACACTTTTTTCACTTCAATGTAATCTGATTATCCCTCCCTATTCACTAGTAGTCCAAGAGCTTCCCAGACCTCACTTTTGTCCATCACGGCTGACTGACCACGACTGTGTGTGCGTGTGTGAGTGTGTGTATTCACCTAGTTGTGTTTGCGGGGGTTGAGCTTTGCTCTTTCGGCCCGCCTCTCAACTGTCAATCAACTGTTTACTAACTACTTTTTTTTTTTTCTACACCACACACACACACACACACACCAGGAAGCAGCCCGTGACAGCTGACTAACTCCCAGGTACCTATTTACTGCTAGGTAACAGGGGCACTTAGGGTGAAAGAAACTTTGCCCATTTGTTTCTGCCTCGTGCGGGAATCGAACCCGCGCCACAGAATTACAAGTCCTGCGCTCTATCCACCAGGCTACGAGGCCCCAGGCCTCGTGTGTGTGTGTGTGTACTCACCTAGTTGTACTCACCTAGTTGTGTTTGCGGGGGTTGAGCTCTGGCTCTTTGGTCCCGCCTCTCAACCGTCAATCAACAGGTGTACAGATTCCTGAGCCTATCGGGCTCTGAAATATCTACACTTGAAACTGTGTATGGAGTGAGCCTCCACAACATCACCCCCTAATGCATTCCATTTGTCAACCACTCTGACACTAAAAAAGTTCTTTCTAATATCTCTGTGGCTCATTTGGGCACTCAGTTTCCACCTGTGTCCCCTTGTGCGTGTTCCCCTTGTGTTAAATAGACTGTCTTTATCTACCCTATCAATCCCCTTCAGAATCTTGAATGTGGTGATCATGTCCCCCCTAACTCTTCTGTCTTCCAGCGAGGTGAGGTTTAATTCCCGTAGTCTCTCCTCGTAGCTCATACCTCTCAGCTCGGGTACTAGTCTGGTGGCAAACCTTTGAACCTTTTCCAGTTTAGTCTTATCCTTGACTAGATATGGACTCCATGCTGGGGCTGCATACTCCAGGATTGGCCTGACATATGTGGTATACAAAGTTCTGAATGATTCTTTACACAAGTTTCTGAATGCCGTTCGTATGTTGGCCAGCCTGGCATATGCCGCTGATGTTATCCGCTTGATATGTGCTGCAGGAGACAGGTCTGGCGTGATATCAACCCCCAAGTCTTTTTCCTTCTCTGACTCCTGAAGAATTTCCTCTCCCAGATGATACCTTGTATCTGGCCTCCTGCTCCCTACACCTATCTTCATTACATTACATTTGGTTGGGTTAAACTCTAACAACCATTTGTTCGACCATTCCTTCAGCTTGTCTAGGTCTTCTTGAAGCCTCAAACAGTCCTCTTCTGTTTTAATCCTTCTCATAATTTTAGCATCGTCCGCAAACATTGAGAGAAATGAATCGATACCCTCCGGGAGATCATTTACATATATCAGAAACAAGATAGGACCGAGTACAGAGCCCTGTGGGACTCCACTGGTGACTTCACGCCAATCGGAGGTCTCACCCCTCACCGTAACTCTCTGCTTCCTATTGCTTAGATACTCCCTTATCCACTGGAGCACCTTACCAGCTACACCTGCCTGTCTCTCCAGCTTATGTACCAGCCTCTTATGCGGTACTGTGTCAAAGGCTTTCCGACAATCCAAGAAAATGCAGTCCGCCCAGCCCTCTCTTTCTTGCTTAATCTGTGTCACCTGATCGTAGAATTCTATCAAGCCTGTAAGGCAAGATTTACCCTCCCTGAATCCATGTTGGCGATTTGTCACGAAGTCCCTTCTCTCCAGATGTGTTACCAGGTTTTTTCTCACGATCTTCTCCATCACCTTGCATGGTATACAAGTCAAGGACACTGGCCTGTAGTTCAGTGCCTCTTGTCTGTCGCCCTTTTTGTATATTGGGACCACATTCGCCGTCTTCCATATTTCTGGTAGGTCTCCCGTCTCTAGTGATTTACTATACACTATGGAGAGTGGCAAGCAAAGTGCCTCTGCACACTCTTTCAGTACCCATGGTGAGATCCCATCTGGACCAACCGCCTTTCTAACATCCAGATCCAGCAGGTGTCTCTTGACCTCCTCTCTCGTAATTTCGAACTCCTCCAAGGCCGCCTGGTTTACCTCCCTTTCTCCTAGCACAGTGACCTCACCCTGTTCTATTGTGAAGACCTCCTGGAACCTCTTGTTGAGTTCCTCACACACCTCTCTGTCATTCTCTGTATACCTGTCCTCGCCTGTTCTAAGTTTCAATACCTGTTCTTTCACTGTTGTTTTCCTTCTGATGTGACTGTGGAGTAGCTTTGGTTCGGTCTTGGCTTTGTTTGCTATATCATTTTCAAAAATTTTCTCTGCTTCTCTTCTCACCCTGACGTACTCATTCCTGGTTCTCTGGTATCTCTCCCTGCTTTCTGGTGTTCTGTTATTCCGGAAGTTCCTCCACGCCTTCTTGTTCAGTTTCTTCGCTTCCATACATGCCCTATTATACCATGGATTCTTTTGTTGCTTCTCGGATTTTTCCCTTTGGGCCGGGATGAACCTGTTTACTGCCTCCTGACACTTTTGGGTAACATAGTCCATCATACCCTGTACAGACTTGTCTCTGAGGTCTGTGTCCCAAGGTATTTCACTTAGGAAACTTCTCATCTGTTCATAATTCCCCTTTCGGTATGCCAGCCTTTTGATTCCTAGTTCTTTTTGGGGGGAGATAAGTCCTAGCTCTACCAGGTACTCAAAGTTCAATACACTGTGGTCACTCATTCCCAAGGGCGCTTCCATCTTAACTTCCCTTATATCCCATTCATTTAGGGTAAATATCAAATCAAGCATTGCTGGTTCATCTTCTCCTCTCATTCTTGTTGGCTCTTTGGTATGCTGGCTTAGAAAGTTTCTTGTTGCCACGTCCAGCAGCTTAGCTCTCCATGTTTCTGGTCCTCCATGCGGGTCTCTGTTCTTCCAATCTATCTTCCCATGGTTGAAGTCTCCCATAATTAGTAGTCCAGATCCATTCCTGCTAGCAACAGAAGCTGCTCTTTCTATTATGTTAATGGTGGCCATGTTGTTTCTATCATATTCCTGTCTAGGTCTTCTGTCATTTGGTGGTGGATTATATATGACTGCGACTATAATTTTTTTCCCTCCATTTGTTACAGTACCTGCTATGTAGTCACTGAAACCTTCACAGCCCTGAATATCCATCTCCTCAAAATCCCAGCCTTTTCTTACCAGCAGAGCTACACCACCCCCACCTCTTCCTTCCCTCTCTTTCCGCATAACATAATAGTCCTGTGGAAACACTGCATTTGTTATTGTTTTCGTGATCTTTGTTTCTGTGAGGGCTATTATGTCTGGGTTTTCCTCTAGTACCAGTTCTCCAAGCTCATTTGCTTTATTTGTAATTCCATCTATGTTAGTGTACATCGCTTTGAGGCTCACTTTCTTCTGTCCCTTCTCAAATCGCCTCCTTGGTGAGTGTTCTGCTGGTGGGGGAGGCTGTTCCATGGGTGTGAGGACCTGTGAGGTGGGTAACAGGATCTCAGAGGATACTGGAATGAGGGGCGGGGGATCCAGTGAAGGGGGAGGGACAGGGAGGGTATGGGGTGAAAGGGGAGGGAGGACGGGAAGGAAAGGGGGGGAGGGAGGACTCGGGAGGAGGGGAGGGGTAGAAGGGTGGGGATTGGGTGTGGGGGGAGGGAGATTTGGCTGAACTTTTGAGTGGGGGCAGGGAGGGTTTGGGGTAGGGGGGTTTTCTATGCAGAGGAGGGAGGCGGGGTTGTCCTCCCTTCTGGTGTTACTGGGTAGCTGGTTGTGGGTTCCCCCCTCGCCTCTGGGTGTGTGTGTGTGTGTGTGTGTGTGTGTGTGTGTGTGTGTGTGTGTGTGTGTGTGTGTGTGTGTGTGTGAGTGTGTGTGTGTGTGTGTGTCTGTGTGATTGTGTGTGTGTGTGTGTGTGTGTGTGTGTGTGTGTGTGTGTGTGTGTGTGTGTGTGTGTGTGTGTGTGTGTGTGTGTGTGTGTGTGAGTGTGTGTGTGTGTGTGTGTGTGTGTGTGTGTGTGTGTGTGTGTCTGTGTGATTGTGTGTTTGTGTGTTTGTGTGTGTGTGTGTGTGTGTGTGTGTGTGTGTGTGTGTGTGTGTGTGTGTGTGTGTGTGTGTGTGATTGTGTGTGTGTGTGTGTGTGTGTGTGTGTGTGTGTGTGTGTGTGTGTGTGTGTGTGTGTGTGTGAGTGTGTGTGTGTGTGTGTGTGTCTGTGTGATTGTGTGTGTGTGTGTGTGTGTGTGTGTGTGTGTGTGTGTGTGTGTGTGTGTGTGTGTGTGTGTGTGTGTGTGTGTGTGAGTGTGAGTGTGTGTGTGTGTGTGTGTGTCTGTGTGATTGTGTGTGTGTGTGTGTGTGTGTGTGTGTGTGTGTGTGTGTGTGTGTGTGTGTGTGTGTGTGTGTGTGTGTGTGTGTGTGTGTGTGTGTGTGTGTGTGAGTGTGTGTGTGTGTGTGTGTCTGTGTGATTGTGGTGTGTGTGTGTGTGTGTGTGTGTGTGAGTGTGTGTGTGTGTGTGTGTGTGTGTGTGTGTGTGTGTGTGTGTGTGTGTGTGTGTGTGTGTGTGTGTGTGTGTGTGTGTGTGTGTGTGTGTGTGTGTTATTGTGTGTGTGTGTAAATCACGAAAATTAACATGTGATGAAAAATGTGACAGTGTCAGACCACGAAGAAAAGGATTGAAACAGGAATTTCCTTAAGTACTTTCGTATTTAATAATACATCTTTAGAAGGATAGTACAAGTACAGAACAATAGTACTTAAGGAAATTCCTTAATTCATTGAATACGACTGCATATTCTGTATTGGTTATTTTCTTATTTAGGGCTTCTATCCCTCTGACTAGTGCTCTAGCATCTTGGTTTAATTGGAAGAGCAGTTCTTCAAAGGTCATCTTCGTTCGATGTGAAGAAAAAGAAATAAATAACTGAATAATGTATTACTCATATTGTAAAATTTACATAACGTTTCGAACCTACATGGTTCATTCTCAAATGATAAGAAAATACAGGATGTGTTAGATTTATACCATTAAGGGGTCAGGTGAGGACGAAGCACATACAAAGATTAATCAGGTGTAGTGGGCGTAGCATGTTGAGCAGTGTCTTCTATGCTGGCATCTTCATGTTCCGGTCTTGTTCTTACTCTCATGGTGGGTTATCTTGAGATGATTTCGGGGCTTTAGTGTCCCCGCGGCCCGGTCCTCGGCCAGGCCTCCACCCCCAGGAAGCAGCCCGTGACAGCTGACTAACTCCCAGGTACCTATTTACTGCTAGGTAACAGGGGCATTTAGGGTGAAAGAAACTTTGCCCATTTGTTTCTGCCTCATGCGGGAATCGAACCCGCGCCACAGAATTACGAGTCCTGCGCGCTATCCACCAGGCTACGAGGCCCCTTCACTGGGTAGAGTGAATAGTTCCATAATTTGGGTATTTATGGTAAGTTGTTCTATTTTTATATGGATTGCTTCAAGAATTTGTAATCTTCTTACATCTTGGGTTTTGTCTGTTATACAAGTGCCTTCATTCAACATTTCTCTCTTTAGGGTGATGTCATGGGCTTGTCTAATGTGATTTTGGGGGGCACCTGATTGAAGATGACTGGTCAAACGCCTCGTCAGCTTGGTCGACGTCATACCTATGGGCTTAGATTGAAGGCTACATCCTTCGTGGGAGCAGGTGTACATATGTATAGCACGTTTGACTGCTGTAATGGGTTCTCCGGCGGGCTTCGGGCTGTTTTTAATAAGGAGGCCTTATTAAATTAGGCCTAATTAGGCCTATTAGGCCTAATTCTTTGTTTTATTGAATATGATTAGTTCTACGTTATGGGTAGGATTAATGCTTTTTACTCCTTTACGGATTATTTCTTTCATTATCCGTTCTTCTTTTTTATTTTCACTGTGCATAGTTGATTTATATTATAATTTTATTGGAGGTATTGTAGTTTCTGTTCTTGGTTCAGGATTGTACCATCGATCCAGGTGTCGTCTTATTGTAGTGTTTATTTCTGTGTTGCTGTATCCATTGTTCACCAACACCTGGGTTATTCTTTCAAACTCCCTACTCACGTTGCTCCCATTCAGAGCAGTGGGTAAGCGCTCGACGATATAAGCGTTGAGAACACTGGCTTTGTATCTTTGGGGGCACTCACTCCTACCGTTCAGGCCTAATCCTATGTTTTTAGGCTTGGTATATACACAGGTGCTTAGAAAGGTTCCTGTTTTTGTTATTAGTACATCCAGGTACGGCAGACTGTTTTTTCACCGTTTTCATGGGTAAAACGGAGTACTGACTCTCTCTCTCTCTAGATGGCTTTTTAGATCAATTAGTTCATCTGAGTCTTTTACTATGACGAATATATGTCATCTACATAACGGCAGTATACCATTGACTTTTGCCTACTACTAAAGACTCTGTCTTCGATGGTTCCCATGTAAAAATTAGCGAATAACACTCCTAAGGAGGAACCCATTGCTTCTCCATCTATTTGTTGATACATGTTACCTTGCCAACTGATGAAAGGAGCTTCCTTTGTACATGCCTCGAGAAGGCTCTTCAAGTATGGCTCGGGTATGTCTAATTTGGGGGTGCTCTCGCCTCTGTTTACTCTGTCCAGTATCATACCTATGGTTGTGTCGACTGGGACGTTGGTAAATAGGGATTCTCCAAGGCAAGGTAACATGCGTATCAACCCTGGCTAACACCTACATTGACTTCAGTGTTGCACATCTGGGTGACACTGTGACTCATAAGGAATCAGCAAAGTCCTGTAAGGTCAGAGAACTGGATCACCACTACAATTTTGTACCCATTGCTTCTGAAACACTTGGTGCCTGGGGTAAGAGTGCCACCAGTTTTTTAAGGAACTATGTTCTAGTATAATTGAAACAACAAGAGACCCTAGAGCTTCCGCTTCCTTTTCCCAGTGCAACAGTCAATTTTTGCACGTTCGACCAAATAATTGTTATAAATACTATCACTATAGGAAGATGGGTGGCATTTTAAGTAAACATTATCCTATATCCAAAAGCTCATGTGAACAAATGCTTGCTTCCCAAAGAATGCATTACAGTTTACTGACATCGAACAAACTCTCCTATCGTAATAATGACTACTACCACAGGTGTTGACTAATTCCTAGCTGGATCATTAATGGAAAATTTTTACTTTCCATTAAACGGTAAATATATGCCAAGTGTTGGAACATCCTTGTCTCTCTCTCTCTCAAAAAAAATAATAAAACAAATTTCACAAATTAAATTTCTGAAACATGTAAATATTTTTTATGTATTGGAGGATTCAGTTGTCAAAAATATAAATATTTATTAATTTTTTCTTTGAAGAGTGATTATGTTTCAATTGTGTTCTCAGTGACAACAAAACATTATAAAAGTGATTAATTAAATTTAACCATAATAATCATAGATCATTTATGTTTTCCTTCAATATTTAGTATGTAACTCTTTTCAATAAAATTAGAACTGTTTCTTAACTCAACTGAAGTTCTGCATAGTTCCGTTTTTGCAGTATCAGCATCGCAATATTTTCCATTTACTTTGTTATTATATAGGATAAAAACCCATACTTATTTATTTCTGAATTTTATGTAAAGATTTACACCCTTTTCGTGCAAATCTTTACATAAATTGCCGAATACATAATTGTGGGCTTTTACCATATGTTATTATGCCTGTGACAAGATATTACAATGTCTTGTTTGTTATTATTAGTATTGTAGTGTTTGTAGTAGTAGTGAACAATTGTAGTGTTTGTAGTAGTAGTGAACAATTGTAGTGTTTGTTGTAGTGAGTTTATATGTAGTGGCATCAGCAATACTAACTGCAGTATTTTCATTATTGCCATTTTTTTTTTAAATATGGATAAGTTCATACTTTTCTCGAAAATGCATGTCATTTTTTCAATAAAGTGGTTACGAAACTTATTTTTCACAGCCAGCATTGTAAGCTGGAAAAAGTGCAAAATATTTATATAATGTCTTATTTGCTACGTTATTATGTCTAATCAGATGGAACTTAGTGTAGAGAGGAGTAGATATTCTCATCCATATGTTGTAATAAATAACTTTGATATGACCTAAACGATTCGCAGCTTTGTTTTTCTATTTACTCTGTCTCTCTCTCTCTCTTTTCTATCTGTTTTGCCCTCTATCTCTCTCTTTCCGTATATATATTTTTTCCAACACGTATTTTAAAAATAAAATTACATTTCTAAAATAAATGTTGTTGTTGTCACAGACTGCAAAACTACAACCAGCGCGTGTTTAGCCAAGAGAGGCCACTGCAGCGACACATGCAACAGAGATGAGGACACATTCAACAATATCTGCAGTAGTCCAAGCTGCTCCTGTTGCGTTAAAAGTAAGTTGTTTACGTAAATAATCAGTCCATTGATACAATAATAAAACTATTAACATCCATTTTCATCTTTTTACAGTAAAGATAATTATTCTGATTGTGTAGGTTGATTGTCAAACTTTATACATAATGTTGTTGATTAAAATATAAAATTTGCGTCAAATAGTTCGGTTACAAATGTTATAATTATTGTTAAACACAGACGCGCTGATTTCTCATATATTTAAATGAATCTGTTGTCTCATTCTTACTGACAGTGTGTCATTGAGTGGAATGTTTACTGTGTTAGTGGCTCTTAAGTGCTCCAGTGGGTATGATACATTGCGTGTAGGGGTAATAATGTTGTGTTTGAGTATCTTATAAATGTCTTATTTGCTGGATACGACATAGGCATTTCAGAGCTCCTATATATATCTCTTATATCTCTTGGCTGTTATAATGGACATAACAGTTCTTTTCTGATCATCCTGCAATAGTACTTTTCTTCTAAACGTCGGTCAAGAATTTTGTAAGCTCATAAGTTTTAATTTTTTTTATATTTTACGTACTGTTGCCTCTACTAGTATTTATAAGTGATGACCTGACAGAAGCCTCGTGCCAGAGTCAGACCAACGAGTGCAGAGCCAAACTGGGCCGCTGTGGCTCCACGTGTGGCAAAGATGAGAATCCGCTCCTGAATCTTTGCACAAGTAAAAACTGCTTCTGTTGCGTTAAAGGTAAATTATATTATAATTCATTGAGTAAATTGAGTGGATAAATATTTGTTATTGTTTTATGTTTCTATGAACTATAGTAACATAGCATTATGTGTCATTTGTTATAAACAATGTATTTTCAAACTAATAGGGAAAATAAGTTTTGATTTATCACTTATTTATGTATACACAAGATGATCAAAGAGATTGCATGTCTATGAGTTCGTCTAAATACATGGGTTTGTAACGTATACAAGGATGCAATTTAACTTTATGCTTCTAATGACCTTATTTCACTAACTGTATAAAGTAATTCACACGTTGTACACTGAACAGTGTTATCAGTAGAGCTCCAGTGTCATTCATTATCAAACTGTTCATAGTTATTATTTTTTCTACTCTAAATATTTCAACATTCCACATCTCGAACACCTTGAACAATGCCCCTGTGAGTAGTATAAAGTACGCCAAGTACGTGCGATTTTGGTTTTTTCCCACGCACGTACTTGGCGTACTTTATACTACTCCTGTGGAGCAAATTGTAATACTAACCACATATTTGTCTTGCAATTACCACGTTCTTTTTTTCTTTTGAAATACATATAAAGTGTGATTCCTTGTCTTCAAAGCAGGAAATCTTCCATATATCTATTCAGGTTTATAGCGCTCATTGATCAAGGCAAATTGGGGGAACTTCGACAAGCCACCGGCTTCCTGACCACGTCAAGGCCACTAGTGTTAATAAATTCTGTTAAATAAGTAACTCAGATAAATTCATTATAAAGTGTAAAGTCCTGTTAATTACAACACAATATCATAGAAATTAATAATACTCCGATAGGGCCCATATTGACCCATAAAAGAATGCTATATTGTAAAGGCACTATACATATATATATATATATATATATATATATATATATATATATATATATATATATATATATATATATATATATATATATATATATATATATATATATATATATAAATATATAAATGGAAATGTGCGTTTCTTTAAAATCGGTACTCTCCGAAAGTTCTTCACCGATTGCTTTGAAATTTTGACACAACGTTGCATTCGAATAGGCGCGTCTTTTTATATACCTACTATATAGATGCCACCCCCTGTGACAGGTAAAAACATGCGTTTTTGAAAAACAGCGCCATCTGTTGCACATAATAGCAATATTCACGCTATACAAAATATGTCACGAATTCCATTTCAATGTTTCCGATTGCATTGATAAATTTTATTTTCATTGATTTCGATTTATTTTATTTTTTATTGAATTATTTTGTGTGACATTGTGTTGGAATTGCGCTGTGTTGTTTACTATACTGTTCATTTCGTAAGTATAAGTATAGATGCCACACCTGTGACAGGTAAAACTATTTATGTCGCCAGTCAAACACATGTTGGAGAATCTGGTAAGTTCCACTAGAAGGTCTTTGGCAGCATCTCCAAGCACCGGGTTCAGCATTTGTTTGATGTGCTGGGGTTTTAGGCCTGCAAAGCCCCTTGCTGAACCTGTTGGGAAAGACATGGCTGCTTTGTACACCTCAGATTCTCAAACAGACAATGGATCTACGCCAGTATTGTGTTCCTGGGGATCCCTTCTACTGTCTGGAGCTCTGGGTGGGTGTTTGTCTTGTAGAGCCTCTGCTGTCGTGGCGTTCCTGGGGGCAATAGTGTCATCGCTGGTTATGATTCTGATGGCACCTGTGGTATTTTTCTTCTATTTTCCAGGTGATCGGTGTTCTCATTTTGTGGTTCACGGGTGAGCTATTGTTGGTCGCCCTGCGACTGGTGTTCTTGGCACGAGGGGGGGGGGAGGCAGACCAGGTTGTCTGCTCTGAGGAATTCATTAAGAGCCCTAATTACTGAGGTTACTAATGACCTACTGAAAGTGTTTTTAATGTTTTACCTCTTTCTGCTGATATTCTTGTTAAGTTTTGCAATCTTTTAAGTTTTGCATTAAAGAATGTTAATTTACCTTTAATAATAAGAATTACTTACAGACTTTTGGAATGACAATGGGGAATCCTTTATCGCCATTGCTTTCAAACTTGTACATGGAATTCTTCGAAAAGAAATTTATTTCAAAAATTACCCCTGGAATCATTCCATGGCTTAGATATGTTGATGATATTTTGTGTATATGGCCGACAGATGTAAACACAGACGACTTTGTAGCTAAACATAATAATCAAGTTTCCTCTATAAAATTTATTATAGAGACTTAAATTGATAAATGTTTGCCATTCCTAGATGTACTTAATAACTTCACTTAAACACTTCATAACATTGTTATGGCAAAAGTATTGATAGACTGGAAAAAATGCAAAATGAAGCACTCAGAATAATACTTGGCTGTCCTATAACTACTAAAGTTCTCAACATGCGGAAAGAATTAAATATACTTAGCATTCGAGACAGAATATTTGAAATTAATCTTATGATGGGACTAAAGCTTCTGCGTGATAACAAAAACAACATTGTGTCAGTTAAACTGTTAGAACACATACGAAATGGAACCAGTGAGTCTAAATGGATTCAAAGAACAGCCACTCATATTAAAATGATGGGACTGCACGATGTATATACAGATGAAAGAGTATAGCGCTTCCTTCCACCCTGGCAGATAGTACCTTTTGACATCCTGTCCCCTGCATACCCCACCAAGAAACTAATCACAAGCAACCCTCATGCTCAGCTTGCTGCTAAATTAAGCACCATAGAACACATTCACAATATACAAGCTGAAAACAACATAACACAGATCATATACACTGACGGATCACTCAGTACACCTACAGGGAGGGCAGGAAGTGCTGTTATTGCTCATCAGCCCGATGGCAGCACAATTCAAAGGAATATTCGAATTAGTAACTGGGCATCCACAATGCAAGCTGAGTTGGTAGCAATACTGGTAGCACTCGAAATCATTGACAACACTGAAGTAGACAGCTTAATTATTTCTGACTCCCTTTCCTCACTACGAGCAATAAACAGTTTGCAATCAAGTAATAACGTGCTTGTCTTGGAATCTAGACGTAGATATATAAGAATACTTAGCAAGAGGGTAAATATGAAAATGTTGTGGATTCCTTCTCACATTGGCCTGCAGGAACATGACAAAGTTGACGCCCTCAGGTGCTAAGGCTGCAGTAAATAAAGACAGTATTGAACGGAATCTTGAGTTATCAAATAAGTCCCTTAAAAGTGTCATTAGACAAGAACTCCTGGATGGATTTGAAGAAAATAGAACTGTGCAAACTGGAACTAGTAGGTCCATTGTTCATCACAATGAAATGTGTGAAGTAAAACATGTGTATGGGCAAGTAACAAAGTAAGTAGACTAACAGATGTTGTCACAGCTTGTATAAGATTTGGCTACAAGTATCTCTGGCAGTTCGGCTTGTATAGGGATCTAGATGAAGTAAAGTGTAAAGTGTGTGGACAAAGACAGGGACACACACTCGAACACTATATCTAGGATTGTAGTAAAATTGAGCCTTTTAGAGATAGATCTGAGATCACTCTGTATGCTATGGCAACCTATCACACAACCGTTGTGTGAAAATTTCAAAGCAATCGGTGAACTGAACGCCTGTGAAGGACTCGAACCTTGGAAGGCCAGGTGTTAACGCCCCGTTGACACAACCAGTACTCTAGACCCTTATACCACGGCAGATCGTTAAAAAAAAATTGAAAGTCGGGAGCATTAACCAAACAATTTCAACTTCCCAACGACACCAGCCGTGATAAGAGATCAAAATTCATTTTTATCAGTCAATCACATTACTAGAAAGAATGTGAGCCTCATATATACACGGTACACTTGCATAAACTCATAAGTCATATGTAATACACAAAGAACTCAACCCCTATGAAGGACTCGAACCTTGGAAGGCCAGGTGTTCGTGCACCGTTAAAACAACAGTGTTCTCACACTGTTGACACATATATTATCTGCCAATTATCGTGGCGGACAATATATATAGTTAAAGTGGTGGCGCCACATTAAGAGGTCATATTATTGTCCAAACTACATTGTTCCTCTTACGGTCGTGCATATCCTTGTTGAATGTCCAGATTTCCAGAACGTGTGTGTCTTGCATCCTAATCGTCCCTCGCGGTCATCTGTCCCCTCGATAGAATTATTGGGGAATCAGATACCTTTGATATTGTTCGCTTTATGCGCTTTTGCTCTCGTATGTGCATCCTTAGTGATATTTATCCCTTTCTGAATATCCTTCACATATGATGGTGCTATATAGCGTTCCTGGAGCCGTCGGCCGAGCGGACAGCACGCTGGGCACGTGATCCTGTGGTCCCGGGTTCGATCGCGGGCGCCGGCGAGAAACAAATGGGCAGAGCTTTTTCACCCTATGCCCCTGTTACCTAGCAGTAAAATAGGTACCTGGGAGTTAGTCAGCTGTCACGGGCTGCTTCCTGGGGGTGGAGGCCTAGTCGAGGACCGGGCCGCAGGGATACTAAAGCCCCAAAATCATCTCAAGATAACCTTCCCGGCTTGGTACCTTCTTTTGATAATTACTTACTTTCCTATTTTTAAGTAGTTTGCATATAGCCTTCATTTCTTTTTCTAATTTTCTTCATGGATGGGTGTTCATTTTAGTTTAATGTTTATTCAAATTAACCAGATCAGTGGATCTTGTCATGTTATTTGACCTACTCCTGCTACTAATACAACCATATTATGTTATTCTAATTATCAAATCTTTTAATTAAGAAGATTTCGGTAATTATATTCTTTATTCACAAATTTTCAGCTCCGCTTACTTCCTGTGAACAAGAAACTGACTGTGCCATGATAAACGGCAAATGCAAGCCCAAGTGTGTACTTCCCGAGAAGTCTTACCCAGAGCTTTGTGAGAGTAAGTCGTGTACCTGTTGCTCATCCAAGGCCAAGCCCAACAGCCCTCAGACCTGCTTGCTGGCGAATGGAGAATGCATAGCCACTTCTTATCCATGCTGGGGCGTCTTCTGGGGCAACTGTGGCTCCAGCAGCCAACGGTGCTGCATCGATTAGGAATCAGAAACACGACCTAAATTTATAAATTTTCAAAATGTGTGGGTTTTATTTTTGGTTTTAGATCCATGATCAGGTCAAGTAACGTTCTGCACCTTTGTATGAATACCCAGTATATTTCAGTATATTTCCCAGTATATTTCCCAGTATATTTCACAGTCCTTGGCATATTTAAAAATGTATATTCATATAGAATAATAAGTGCCCTTTTATATCCATTCCTACTTCCAAATTTGCAGCCCCCTCTCAGGCTGTAGAACAGCACCAAAAACGTTGTTAAATTATAAGTAGAGTAAATTATATCGTTATCTTTCAAAATGTCTTCTTTTGCAAAATATATGTATTATTATGAACATCTTTACTTACAAAATTAATATTTAACTTTGAAAGTAGAAGTAATGATGATGATGGTTAAATAAGGTCTTCCCTAGATCTACAGTGTACTAAAGTATGAAGTTACTACATGGTTAAATAAGGTCTTCCCTAGATCTACAGTGTACTTTAGTATGAAGTTACTATTTGTGGGGGTCATAATCAACTTCACAAGAATCTGGGTCCTGTGTGATTTCAACCTCAGTTGTTTAGAATCACATTTTCGAATTTTGTTGCTTTCTGTGTATTGAACACAATTTTTGATTGAGTGAATTTTTTCTATGTTTTGATCTTACATATTTTGTTCGTATTAACAAAATGTTAATGTAATGCAAAAATTAGTGATAAAGTTATTGATGTTGCAATTGAAAATAATCATATTTTATATTTTATTTACCTTAAAACTATGTGCCAGGAAAAAGAGTTTTATAAATGGCATAAAAAACACTTTTATGTTTTTACATGTATTACAGAATAATACCTTAAAAAAAATTAATAATTCAACTAAAGTTTCAATGAAAAAAAATATAAATCTGAAGTAAAAAATATTTATTTATACAAAAAATTATGAACACCTAAAATTTGAAAATTTCCAAAAGAAATCGAAAATATATAAACAAATTACTTTATAAATCAGATTTTTTAAATGTCAGTTAAAATTATTGTTTAATTTGCACTATATTAAATACCACATGGGGTACCTGGTGGTGCAAGAGAACATCCATCATTGCTCCCACCACCACCTGTTCCACCCCCTCTTGTCCCATCCTCCCCTTGACCCCCTTTTCCTACCCCCTTGGTCCCACCCATTAGACCCTTCACCCTATCCCCCCTCCCCCCCCCTCTTCCCCCCCCCTCAGTAATACCCCTTCTCTCAGAAAACATATTATTAAAAATGTGCACGGGTAAACTTCACCCTCTACGGACATCTCATTCCCGATTTTTTATCCATCCAGTTGGTCTGCCCCTTTCTCTTTCTCCTCCCACTTCTCCCTCTCCTCCACCACCATGGTCCCACCCTTCTTCTCCCCTCCCCAGAAAATTTATAATTCAGAAAATTCGTGGGGGTAACCTTCCCTCTCTACAGACATCTCATTCCCAGTTTCATCTCGGATTAATTTCAGACTTAATGAAAGTCACTCAGGAGTGTTGTGTTACTTGATATATTGTTGAAGCATTCATCTTGGGCCTACCCCACCCGTCCAGTACCCACACTATTTCCCCTACAAATTTGGGTAAGTCTAGGCCCACGTGTCTGACCTCCAACTTTGAACAGACAGACAGATAGATAGATAGACATTCTCACTTATATTATAGACATCTGATCATTTTAAAATTTAACAATTTGGATCATAACTAAATTAAGAAATATGAGAAGTAAAACCTAATAAAGGGCACTTCTGTCTACTGTAATATAATCAGCAGCCCCGTACCTACTGTGGTATTCTTATGCCATAGAAGTGTGGTAGCTCCACTGCACGCTAAAATGCAGTTCAATCAGTCATGTATCCTCTAAATTATTAAGGTGGGGTTGGAGAATTCTTACAATATTTCTCCTTCTTAATGTTTAAAATGGTCTTAGAGCGCACCTGTTCCAGAAAACATATGTAAAATTGTATGATATTGTGGAATTTGAGAAGAAGAATTAGGAACGAACAGAAGTTTTGCATGGAGAAAAAATTATAGTTGAATGTTTAATGTTCTTAGTTTATGTACTATTAAGATAAAAGGAAATAATAATGAAGAGGTGACTGGAGAAAATGTCATAAGAAAAGAAGTGAGATTAGAAGAAAGAAACAAGTATGTTTCTTTATGAATAAAAAAGTTAAGAAACAATAAATTATTTGTACTATTATTATATGCATATTGAATGTGTGCATTGTGAAATTATAGTGGGAAACAGTACACATAAGTAAGTACAGTACAGTAAGTACACTTACTACTCGCCATAAGTAAGGTGTAATGAAGTAAGAGCGAAGAGGTAGAACAGCTTATTGACACAGCTTGGGTGCATAGGGGAATTGTGTAAAAATCCTGGTTTGTGTCTCGGAGAGGCTGCAGGATCCGAGTAAGGTCAGTAGAACTTCCGGTTGCAATTCTTTTCCATGCCATAGCTCAGTCGATTAAGGCAGCGTCTGGGATCCTCTCGGACGTAGGTTCGAACCCTCGTCACGGCCCAAGATGTTTATACCCTGTCGCCTCCAGATGAACCTCCCTAAACCCAAAAACTCATTTCATATATGTTTGTAAATACCCGGATGATCAGGTATCTTAGAAGCGTGCGCAAGTTTCAACACAATAGTTCATCACTCATCTCGAAGCTCGCAAGCAGTCATGATAGATGGGACTGCTAGAGATATCTGTCCGACAGTAGAACGGAGCTTCGACGTACAATGGTGTCTTACGACGGGAGTGGACATCGAGCGCCGTTGAAGTGGATGGCGTAGTAGCAGGACAGGTGGGTTTCGGCCTCAGCTCCTGGGTAACGTCATCTTGCAGTGTCACATAACTACTAGGCCGAAACAACTTCCATGTATATCTTCGTGCAGCTGACCCAGGGCTGATGGTGCAAGCGTGCACCCTGTTGGCGAGTCAACCACACTCTGTAGGGAGAACAGTAATGTGACCGACTCGTTACACTTCCGGTTGCATCAGACGACGTATCCACAGACGTCGAGAGGGGACTGGTGAGTCCTGCAGCTGGCGTACTTCTTCGCGGGTCTCTCTTCATTCACTTCCGGTTTGCCTGCCATCTTGACGCTGCTAGTGGGTGGCGTTGACCACCGATGATTTTAATCGTTGACATCTAACAACTGCTCCTTGTAGACAGCATGCTGGGGAGAGGACAACCTCGTTAGTGACGTGAGGTATCGGCCGGGTGATTGATGTAATAATCAGCCACCAATTGACGAATTACTGGGTCGGGGGTGGGGGGGTAAGGATTTTCTGCAATGTACCTTTCCTGATCTTATCAAAAGGCACGGCCAAGTCACTCCCACTGACCTCGATGATGGTTTCACATGTGACTGGACAGGGCTGGAACGGGTGTACAATCAGACCCGGGAAAGACAGACAATAAACAACTGGCGGAAGCATGGATTATACTCTGGGTTTTAAAAGACTGGAAAACCCCAGACCAAGTTAAAGTCTGCTACCTGATTCATGAACAATTAGTAAATCCACACTATTGCCTCTACAGGAATAGATGAACTCTACTTACCTGACTAAGGAAGTTAATTAACATCTACTGCATAGCTCGAGATCTTGTTACGATGGGGTGACAAGACTGAACTTGACTACTGATGAGAGTTGACAGAAGTTCGTTCTTTGCATCCGACTCAACACTTGAAATATTAGTTAGCTCACCTGGGTCAGGAATCAGATTTGCTGAAGGCAGTTCTAGTTCCTCCCTAGCCTGATATTGCTTTAATTTGTTAATATGTATAGTTCTTTTAACTTGGTCCTCAAATACACCTTTAATAACAATATTAACAGGACCTGCTCTCTTAATTACTCTATAAGGGCTCTGCCATCTAGATGCAAGTTTCCTACTACTCTGATTGGCGGGTGCCAATTCATTAACTCTTAACACGAGACTACTCTCTTTCAACACGATAGGTTGTACTTTCCTGTCATGGTACTGAGCATAATGATCCCGTGCTGTTTTGGAAGCTATGGCTGCGATCCTCCAAGCATTTTTCATTTTAATGAGGACTTCTGAAGAATAATCCTTTCCATACACAACATTATGTCTGTTAACTGATGGGAAGGTACATGAATGTCCTGTGAAAAGCAAAAGGAGTTGGGCTGTTAGTTGACTGATAGATAGTAGTACTCAAAGCCAGCTGCACATACGGTAGTTATTCATCCCAAGTGGCTGCATCATGCTCTGCAAGGATTGCCAGCATATCTTTAACGGAACGATTGGTTCGTTCCGTTATTCTGTTCGCCTGAGGGTGCAAGCTGTTGTCAAGGATGTAGTGGTCTCTAAAATTTTACAAACTTCTTTAATTGACCCCGGTCAGAAACTAATACCTTAGGTGGACCAAATACAGTTACAAACCTATGCAAAAAAGCGTCGGCAACCGTGCGAGTGTCCCTCTGAGGTGTAGCAATCAGCGTAGTGTTCTTGTACAGATGATCCACTAATATCAAAACGTATCGATTGCTTGAGTGCCTACTATATAAATCAATCAAACCAGCTCCCACCCGATTTAAAGGTTCGAAAATTTCTGGGAATTCCTGCAGTGGGGTTTGTACCTTACGGGTACTTTTCTTTTTCTGACAGTTCTGACATGATTTATCATGTATAATTACATCTGACAACATTCCTGGAATATAGAACAATGATTTTGTTTTCATATGTTTGTAAATACCCGGATGACCCGCTATCTTAGAAGCGTGCGCCAGTTTCAACACTGATGATCTTAATACGTCTGGAATAACCAGCTGAAATACTGCATGAACCTTCTGGGCATTTACAAAATACAGTACACCTTTGAGTTCAAAATCTTTTATTGACAATTAATGTATCTTTGATGGATAATTACCTCCTTCTAAATGTTCAGTAATTTCTTTTCGCCCAGTTTCGTTCATCTGGAATTCTCTCATTTTGTCTCTGGGAACAGACTCGATGTTAACCTTCTCATCAATGGAGGCGACGTTCCTCCTTAAAGTATCTGTCACAACATGTGATGGTTCTGGCTAGTAAAGTATCTAAAATGAGTGTGCTGATAGTTCAAGGGACCAACGTGACATCCGCGGGCACTTAATCGTTTCTTAAATATATGTGTGAGAGATCGGTGATATGTATAAATTACAAAATGGCGCTGGAATAGATATGGTTCAAAGTATTTAACGCTCTCCACGACTGCAAGCACTTCCTTATTCGTAACAGAGTATCAAACTTCAGGACCCTTCACTTTCGTACTGAAATACGCCACCAGATGAGGATGGTTCTCAGAATCGCGCTGCATTAAACAGCCACCTATGGCAATGTCACTTCCTATGATGGAAGTACACATTAGTGTGTACTTCCCACTCTTTATCAAAGTCAGGCATGGCTAATACTGGGATGGTAATGAGTTGACTCTTGATTTTTTAATATGCTGCATCATGTTATGGTTTCCAAACAAATATGACATTTATTTGTAAGGTCAGTCAAGGGTGCTGATGTACAGGCAAAACCCTTAATGTGGCGGTGGAAGTACCCAGCTGCCCCAAGAAACCTGCACACTATCTTTGCTGTCCTTGGAGTAGGCATCTCAGCAATATCATGGCATGAATCCGGGTCAGAACGGATCCTTTCTGTTCTCACTTAGAACCCCAGAAACTTGAATTTCTGAGATGCCAGATTGCATTTCTAAACATTTAATTTAAAGCCTGCCTTATCTAATAATGAGTCTCAGTCAAGTCCTGTAAGTCCTCATTAAACGACTTGCAATAAACCACCACGTCATCTAAGTACACTAATGAGTGCCAACTCAAGACTGGACTGAGGATGTAATTAATAGTCTTCCGAAATGAACAAGACGTTATCTTTAACCCAAAAAGGCATGTGCTTGAACTGGTAAATGTGCACATCATCAGAGAACGTTGTATTTTATCTGTCCTTATCTGCCACATGTATAGCCTAATACCCTGAATTTGCATCGAGAGTGGAGAAATATTTGGCTGCCCCAAACTGATCTATGATCTCTTGAATTCGGGGTAGGGTATACACATCACCATTTGTAATCTCATTAACCTTCCTGTAGTCCACGCAAAACCTGTAATTACCATCCGGTTTGCGAACCAACAAAACCGGAGACAATCACGGTGAAGTATTAGGTTCAATGACATTCTGTCACAACATCTTTGGACACTCATCTCTAATAACTTTCTTCACGTGTTCCGGAAGCCTCCACTGCCGAGTGTACACAGGCGCGTGGTCACCTGTTGGAATGGTGTGCTCGAACTTATCAAGTAATCCAGTTTGATCTTCATCAGTTGCAAACAATTTTGGAAATCTACATAGGATTCCTCTCAACAGTTCCCTGTCCGTCTGTTGAATATGCTGCAAATCCAGTGCTGATATTAACTTGTCCACATTATGAGTATCTTGAGATACTCTTGTCTCATTATTTCTGTTCGAAATCTAATTAATGTCCTTAAGATTTATTGTGCTTCACTGTACAGTGACGGCTGGTATCTCAGGTTGCCCATGCTGAAAAATGTCTGTCTCGTCTAAAATAGCCCTCTGAGATATCCTTAATAACTTTCACCAATTAGAAAGTTAGTATAATAACTTTCTCTATCTAATAACGTTACTATACACAATAATTTCAATCTATTATAATCTCACCGATTAGAGATCACCCACTCTGAAGCGATAGGTCGTGTGTAAGAGATTGACGACTGGGAAAAGGGCACCTTTGTCAAGCACAACAATTAGGTGGTGGGGACATTAGCAATCTGTCAAATCTACTAGGTACCTGAAGGGTACCTAGTAGATTTGTCACCTGGTGGAATGTGACGTTCCACAGACACATTAATGAACCTAACTGACCGTGGTGGACAAGTCTGCTTAGTCAAGGCATGCTACACATGATTTCTTATTGGTGTCTGGAAGAGACAAATAATAATTTGGGGTAATTAATGTTATATATCTGCTTCCTCTTAATTGAAGCAATAACTGGTGGATGGTCAACAAATTTAACAGTAAGACACGTTGTTAGGAAAAGGTATGTGGTTAAACTGAGAGGGCCAATGGTACATGATTAAAGAATTCATAAACTAGTGGAATTAGGAAGGCCCCGGCCCCAGGGAAGAATATTCCCAATAATTACTAAAAATTAGGTTAGGATATGTACCCGCAGCCTAAGGTGATTCCCTATTCCACACTCAGCAGGATTAAAGGAAAACCTCCTTCTTATACCTTATTTATTAAACCCTCTAATAACCCCCTCATATACATTAACACACTAAAACACTTATTCTCTTTACCACTCTATCTTACGTTAAATACCTTGGTCCACATAAGCAGGATTCAAGGTTTACAATGGCAACTAGGGGTAAAGACTACTTGGTAAGGGACACTAGCAAGAACTCTAGGTAGCCTGGTACCACTTGAGCACACGTGGTTCCACTGAGACCCCCCCCCCTAGAGTAACTTAGCAATATAAACACTAGCATAGACTATACACATTACAACACACTTATGCCAGAAACCGTACAGGTAACACTGTATAGTAATACTTAACTGGTAGATCAAAGGTTAAAGGATAAGGTAAGGGAAGAGGAGGAGGAGACAGAGCCACACAGGGGAGATGTTGACCCAAGCACAGCAGTCCAGAGAAGGCGGAAGCAGACCTCAGTGCCCGAGCTCTCTCAAGTTGTTGCCCGGAAGATACCTAGCTGATTGTGCAGCTTATAAACATTACAAGTCTTCACCGACATTCAATACTGGTTACTTTAACAGTTCTAAGAATGGTTGATAACTAGTTCAATATTATATTTAATAGTCAACAAGCTCAGAGTCTGAATGCTCTGTAAGAAACCAGATTTATCTTACGTTTGGCAAGGATGACGAGAATACTGCAGAACCAGGCTTTAAGGGGTCCTGCATGTAAATGTTATTGTTAATTGACTATCTTTCTCACATGATCCAATCCTATCAATTAATGTAAAGTAATTATTTAGAGCTCAATTTGACCTCTTGTTTCCAACTAAGGAAGCCAGGATCTCTAACACTCCTCCCCCCTTATGAGAAAAAAAAATGTTGCTACTAGAATAGTAGTCATATTTTTTGTAAGAGCATATAGAGAATAAAAAGGAAAATCTTATGTAATAAAAGAAAATCAACCAAAAACAAAAATTTCTCTGCAAGAAAAAACACAAAGGAATTCTCTGAAAGTAAAAGCAAATATAAAAAAAAAGACGGGGAAGTAAATAAATTTGACACGAAATATTTAATGTCACAGGAGAACCTAAAAAAAAAATAACTAAAACATGACAGTTGGTATATGGTTTCCTGTGGCTCAGATGAATGTTACTCAGGTAACCGGGACAGCGCATCGGCTATCACTTTGAGCCAGCTTGGTAGGTGGATAATGGAAAGATTGAAGTTCTGTAGGTACAATGCCCACCTGAGGATGTGTTTATTTTTCGCCTTCATCTGGTTTAAGAGCACTAGTGGTTTATGGTCCGTGTACACTTCCACTATATTTCCCGTTAGATATACTTCAAACTTTTTACATGTTAACACAAGCGCCAACGCTTCTTTTTCCACCACTGAATAATTGCATTGCGCATTGTCAAAATTCAGAGTAATAGTATACTGGGTGGTCCACTTGATAATCCCCAGTTTGCAACAACACTGCATCAGCACCCGAGTCAGACGCATCAACATGAATTTTAAACGGTTGATCGAACCTTGGACTAGCGAGCACTGGGGCGGACGCTAAGATCAATTTCAAATTTTTAAATGCCTCTGCACAGTCTGTTGATCACTTAAATTTATTGGCCTTTCACAACAAGTCCGTGAGAGGAGTGGCGACACTCAAAACGTTCTGACAAAAGCGTCGGTAGTACGTACACATACCGATAAACTTTTGAACGTCCTTTTTAGACCGGAGCACTGGATACACCAGAATAGCACTGATTTTATCTTGCCGAGGTAACACTTTTCCTTGGCCCACTTCATGACCAAGGTACGTCACTGTGCCTTGGCCAAAATGACACTTTTTTGCATTTAAGGTTAGATTTGCACTTTTCAAAACTGTGAACAACTGGCATAACCTAGCTATGTGGTCAGCCCAATTTCTATCAAAAGCACAATGTCATCTAAATACGCCCGACAATTTGGCACATTAGCAAGCAGAGTGTTCATTAGCCTCTGGAACGTTGCAGGGGCATTATGCAAGCTGAACGGTAACACTTGATACTCGAAGTCACCATCGGGTGTTACGAACGTAGTTAGTTGCTTGACTCGTTCGGTGAGCGGGATCTGAAATATCCTCTTGAGAGATCGAATTTCGAGACGGACGTGGCGTTTCCGATCCCGTCGATGCAGTCTTCTAGTAGGGGCAGCGGATAGGCATCCACAATGGTGACCGTTTTGAGCTGCCGATAGTCGGTGCATAATCGCCAGGAGCCGTCTGGTTTGGGGACCAAAAGGCAGGGTGAGCACCAAGAGCCTGGCTCGGCCGGATGAGGCCGTGCTGGAGCAGAAAGTTGGCTTCGTTTCGCACGATGGCCTTTTTTCCGGACTCATCCGATAGGGTTGAAGGCAAATGGGGGTGTAGTCTGTCAACTTGACATCATGATAGATGGCATCAGTCTGGGTCGGGAACTCCCCGAACAGACTAGAGAATTCGTCAAGTAGCGACTACACCTCTTCACGTTGGGCCATCTGCGAATGGGACAGTCTCTCCTCCACAGCATTCACAGAACTAGAATTATTGAGAATGAGATTAGTTGGGTCCCCAGAACAATCATCCACTCCCTCACTGGAAAAGGAAACATTGGTTAGAGCGACAGGCCTGGGGCCCTGGAATTTCTTCAGATGGTTCAAGTGTACAAGCATCACCTGGTTACACTTGTCAGAGTGCCTCACTTTGTACGTGAGGTCTCCAACCTTTTCTGTCAATATATAGGGGCCTTCATACTTGTGAGACATATTGTTTCCTAGTCGAGGCTTCAGTACCATGACAGGGTAACCAGGCTGAAATACCCACAACTTAGCCTTGGCATCGTGTCGTTCTTTCATACTTTCTTGGGCTTTCCCAAGATACTTTAGTGCAGCCGCCTTGCAGTCACTGAGTCTCTGGTGGTGTTGCGTAAATAAAGCTGAACCTTCGGTCAGCGTTACATTCCCTAACAGATTTTCCTGTAACATTTGCAAGGTCCACGAACCTTATCGCCAAAGACTAATTCAAAAGGAGAACAACCCAGTGAACTTTGTAACCCCTCTCGAGCAACAAACAAAACATAAGGCAGGTTCTCATCCCAGAATTTGTGGGAATTCTCGCACGAGGTCTTCAACATCTGCTTAAGTGTTTGATAGAACCGCTCAATTACCCCCTGACTCTGTGGATGGTATGGGCTAGAAACCTTATGAGTTATTCCATGGTCCTTACAGAATTGTTATAAAATATCAGACTTAAAATTAGTAACATTGTTGGTTTGTACAACCCGAGGCAGTCCAAAAGTAGAAAAAAATTTCAACATACGAGCAACAACCATCTTTGCTCGGATGTTCCTTGCAGAAAAAGCCTCAGGGTAACAGGTCATGATACACATCATGGTTATTAGGTAAATATTACCAGACTTAGTTCTAGGTAATGGACCACACAGTCCATTACCACATGAGAAAATGGTTTCTCCAGCACGACAATAGGCCTTAAAGGAGCTTTAGGTGGTGTCTGGTTTGGTTTCCCAACAAGCTGACAAGGAATACATGAGTTACAAAATTTTGCCACATCGCTTTTCAGCTTGGGCCAGAAGAAATATTAAAAATTTTTGTGATAGGTGGTATTAATACCTTGATGTCCCTCCATAGGATCATCATGAGCAGCTGCCAAAACTCTTTCCCAATAGCAGGTAGGCAACATAACCTGGTAGACTACCTCCCACTCTTTTGACAAGGGAGAACTCTGTGGTCTCCATTTTCTCATCAAAATCTGCTCATTGTAATAGTACCCAGTTGCTACATCTACAATCTCCTTAGAGAGAGCTACATCGTGACATTCTGCAAGACTAGGGTCAGTGTGACGATAATCTCCTTCAAGAGATTGAGCCTGCTCTTCCCTTCATAATTACGTCGTCACAATTATATAATACGACTATGGAAGAAATGTCCATCAACGACAACAACACCAGCAAGGCTTGCCAGGGTGAGCAAAACGTATGCAGCCAGCCACCTGTTCGGACCCAAATCACCAAACTACCCGTTGATCGCTACGGCTCCGCTGATTGGTCGCCGGTCTGGCTGCACCTGCCTCGCCCCCCCCCTATACTACCTGATGTCTGGGGTCGCCCCAACATCAGTCCTCAGAATGTTCAGTGCTTTCGTGGCCATCACACCTCCCAGCTAGACTCTAGCGTGTACTGAGAGAGGTGGTGGCTTTAAGCCAATATTCCAGCACCTCCCACTTAACTTTTGTATTGCACTTCTTGTTATTTTGCCTTAACGTAACTTTTCATTGTGTCATTTAAGTATTCTTATTATTTTGATTGATTGATTTTATTATAAGAATTTGTTTGTGCATTTTATTCATGTTTTGATTTATTTAACGTAATTAAAATTTCATTGTTAAAGTTTACTTGTGTTTTGTGTGTCTTCTCCTTACCTTACCACAGACGAAGTTCCAGTTTTTTCTATTTTTTTTTATAACTATGTGACGAGGCCATACCCCTAGCCTTAAACAGCCGAACACCAACGCGTTACCGTCACAAGTTATATGGGGGCCTGTCCTAGGAGCTTCACTCAGGTACTGGTGCCAAGTGGTAATTTATGGTAAGCGTATTTAACTTTGTTAACGTAGCTTTACTATTTTTCATTCAATTTCATTTTTTATAAGGTGCGGTGTATTGTGCATTACGAGAGTAACATATAGTGAAGGTGAGACAACTTTGGATTACGTGGTGACTGTAGGCCTCAGTCATACTCTTAATTGGTCATCTCTCCCTCCATGTTATTACTCGTATTTACCATCTATGTCCCTTGAATATTTCTCATTCTGACAGATCATCATATTGGTACCCTGGTACTGTGGTCTGCCCCGGGTCAAGAGTACCCAATCTTCTGCAATCTGACTGTAGGAGGACAAAGAGGGCCATAGTTCCTCTAGCTCGAACTTTAGTTGCTGAATTGGGACCTCAGCAGCAGTTCTCGTCACCAGTTGACACCTCGCACCCCTACACGTCAGTCAGAGATGATGATACATACAACGGTAGGGAATTAGCTTATTTTTTCAGAGCACAAAAGTTCGCTAATTCTGTAAGTATCATATTAAATTCAGTGGGAAAAACTTGCTTTATGTCCTATAGAGACTTGGCAAGGTATGCCTACATCCTTGGACTACCAATTTTACTTTTGAAGCATTTAACTGTTTCACTTGTTTTCGAAACTTAGTTTCATTTGTTAGTAGGATTTTCTTGCCCTTATTCTCTTACATGAGTACCGGGTACAAGATTTCCTGCGCCCTTGATTTAATTTAATCATTTAATATCTTTCACTTAACGTTAATTGTTAAAGATCACACAGGATAGGTACCAGTTGCCACGTTGTCCTGTTTCTGACATTTCATTATTGAACATTCGTGTACCTTTATTTGCTAATTTCACCATGTTTCGTCTCCAAACTTTCCGTGCAAATCCAGCAGGTGAAATAGGGACTTTAAGTCGTGCCAAGAGGACTGAATTACAAACTCTTGCACATGAGTATCAACTAGAAGTTCCCTACCAAGCCAACAAAAATGACCTACACAACCTGTTGCTGGATTACTATTTAGAGCAAGGTAAGATAGACTCTGAAACTCATGAAACTTACTATATTGCAGATAAAACTGACTTGGCAACGATGAAACTTAAACTAGAGCTGGCCAAGATTGAACGTGAGCAGCAAAGGGAAGCCCTCGAACAACAAGAACGAGCGGCTGCCATACGGAGGGAAGAACAAGAACGCGGACTCGCCCTCCAAGAACGTGAGGTTGCACTACTCCAGGAGCGGGAACGAGTACAGCTTGAAGCACTCCAGGAGCGGGAACGCGTACAGCTTGAAACCAAACAACGCGAGTTGGAAATGCAACGCGAACATGACAAGCAACAAGCGACTCTGGCTCTAGAGTGTCGTCAACGTGAAATCGCCTTGGAAACTTCCCACTTCACTCAACGCCAACAAGCTACTGCCAATCTTCCCGTCAGTTTTAATATATCACATGCAAGTAAGTTAATGCCATCCTTTGTAGAAGCAGAAGTCGATGTGTTTTTCACCACCTTTGAAACCCTTGCTAATCAACTCAGTTGGCCTGTCGACCAATGGGCCACACTTCTCAGAGTCCATCTTACAGGTAGAGCTGCAGTCACACTCAGTACTTTGGCGTCTGAGAATGACTACTACACTCTGAAACAAGCAGTGTTGGACGCCTACCTACTTTCCACAGAAAGTTATAGAAGGAAATTCCGTGACCACCTGAAGGCAAGTACCACTACCTTCCTCGAGTTTGCTAACACGAAACGGAGGTATTTCATGAAATGGCTGGAAGCAGCACATGTCTCTACTTTTACAGAACTCGTCAACCTGATGCTTGTTGAAGAATTCTTGAGACGTGTGCCGCCTCCTGTCCGCCTCTACTTAGCAGATAAAGAAGAAACCGACTACCTGAAGTGTGCTAAGTCGGCTGACACTTACAGCCTCATCCACCGGCTGACACCTGAACCATCCTCCAGTAAGAAGTCGTGGTACAGTTACGAGAAGGTGAGCCCCGATCAAGCTGGTTCACAACTGTACTGCAAGTATTGTAGACTCTATGGACATACCATAGACAAGTGTGGTAAGTCTCAATACAAGGGAACCACTGACCAACAACGACCCAAACCAACTCCTCCTAAGTCCGGTAAGCCTGTGATGAATGTTGGTGTTGATGTTAATGATCTTTCTCTTTTCAGTAACCACCTGTATACTGGAACTGTCTCTGCCAACGGTTCAAATCCGGAGGGACGTTTCAAATTGAAGATCTTGAGGGACACAGCGGCTCTACAATCGATCATTTTGAAGTCGGCTGTGCCCAACATCGTCTACACCGGGGAAACAGTCTTCATCACTGACCTCACTGCTACCACTCCATACCCTCTCGCCAGAGTCCACCTGGATTGTCCCTACGTGAACGGGGAAGTCCAAGTCGCCGTCAGGGAAAAGCCTTTTCCCATGCCTGGAGTGCAACTTCTCCTAGGCAATGACTTGGCAGAAGACCTGCAACCGACCAACCTGATCGTCATGGACAAACCCCAGGTGTGTAACTCTGTGCCAAGTAACCCTATTCTTGAGTATGTTCCAGCAGAGGTTCAAGAGAGTGATGAAGTTTCTCCTCCGGTTCTCGTGACCACCCGTGCACAAGCCGCACGTCCACAGCCAGCTGACTCTACTGCTACCGCTGTCCCTCAAGACCCTCAGAAACTCCCCCCGCATCTGACCAAGTTGGAGTTCCGTAAGTTGCAGAGGGAAGATCTTACTTTAACACCATTGTTTTTCCAGGCTGAGACTCAACCCGACAGTATTCCTGGGTTCTTCCTAGAGAACGACTTGCTCTACCGCAGATATAGACCCAGTAAACTGAAGGAGGAGGACGATTGGGCCAACATCGAACAACTTGTGATTCCCACCAGCCTGCGGCCCACTATTCTACACCTGGCCCACGGAGCATTCTCCCACTACGGCTTCAACAAGACTTACCATGGAATTCGTCAAGACTACTACTGGCCAGGTATGGTAAATAACGTCAAACAGTACGTAAAACAGTGTCATACATGTCAGGTGGCAGGCAAACCGAACGTCTCCATTCCCAGAGCACCACTGATTCCCATACAGGTGCCTGCGGAACCTTTCCACAGACTCATAATAGACTGTGTTGGTCCTTTACCTCGGACCAGTTCAGGTAACGCCTACATCCTAACCATCCTGTGTCCTACCACCAGATTTCCCATAGCAGTTCCAGTGAAGAACATCACGGCTGCTACGGTTATAAAACATCTATTGAAGATCTTCACTCAATACGGATTTCCCAGGGAGATTCAAAGTGACTGTGGCACCAACTTCACCAGTGATCTCTTCAAAAGGACACTGGAGGAGTTCAACATCAAACAGGTATTGTCCAGCCCCTATCATCCTGCTTCACAGGGTTCTCTTGAACGTAGTCATCAGACCATCAAAGCACTCTTGAAAAAGTTTTGTAGTGAAACCTCAAAGGATTGGGATAAGCAGATTGACCTAATAATGTGTATTTTCAGAAGTCTCCCCAATGAGTCCCTAGGAGTATCTCCTTATGAGATGCTCTACGGCCGTAAGTGCCGTACTCCCCTTAAGGCTTTCAAAGACTCTCTCAGAGATGCCACCTTCAGTGAGCATCAGAATGTGCCCCAGTTTCTTCAAAACCTTCAACACATTCTAGAGAGAGTCCACCGCTTTGCCCATGATAATCTATTGAAAGCCCAGGTGAGAATGAAGACTCATTATGACCAGACCAGCAAAGTAAGAAAATTCAAGCCGGGAGACTTCGTCCTTGCCTATTTTCCTATCCCAGGTTCACCTTTACAAAACAAATTTTCAGGACCCTACTGCGTCAAAGAGTGCAGAAGCAACAACACATACGTCATAGAGACTCCAGATAGGCGGCGGAAGACCCAGCTGTGCCACGTCAACCTCCTGAAGCAATATAATGGTACTCCTCCCACTGTCTTGACTAACTATTCCACATTCACAGAACCCTACATCCACAGTGAGACCATCCCGGCTTCTTCTCCCGAAAGCACTGACAAGGAGTCGGCGCTTTCTAATTCCAAAATCCTTAATGATCTTCCCAAATGCTTTCAGGATAATAATCGTGCTCCTTTGCCCTCTTCTAATTCCACTCTCACCTCGTCAGATAAGCCCTTCATCCTCCATGTCGACGCCAATGGTACCGACGATGGTGGTGTCGTGATGCAGCAACGAAGCGAGAAGAATACACCTGTCAGCAACTACTGCTACAAGGAACGACGGAACAATTGGCAAGGAGCTACTCTTCCTCATCCTGAAGCTTCAGCACTTCACTCCACACCTGAAAAGTGCTCGGTCCACCATCAATACGGACCACACCACCCTACACCTCCTGCAGCACGCCCACTTCTCATCTCAACGTCTTCTACTATGGGCTTGCTAACTGCAGAAATTCAACCTGGAGACACGCTATACCAAGAGTCTGACAACATCTTAGCCCATGATCTCTCCAGAGTTTATGAAGTAGAAGCAACTCCATCCATTACTCCACCACATAACGACGTACTTCTTCCAGAACCGCAGGCTTCGGGGGAGAGTTGTGACGATAATCTCCTTCAAGAGATTGAGCCTGCTCTTCCCTTCATAATTACGTCGTCACAATTATATAATACGACTATGGAAGAAATGTCCATCAACGACAACAACACCAGCAAGGCTTGCCAGGGTGAGCAAAACGTATGCAGCCAGCCACCTGTTCGGACCCAAATCACCAAACTACCCGTTGATCGCTACGGCTCCGCTGATTGGTCGCCGGTCTGGCTGCACCTGCCTCGCCCCCCCCCCTATACTACCTGATGTCTGGGGTCGCCCCAACATCAGTCCTCAGAATGTTCAGTGCTTTCGTGGCCATCACACCTCCCAGCTAGACTCTAGCGTGTACTGAGAGAGGTGGTGGCTTTAAGCCAATATTCCAGCACCTCCCACTTAACTTTTGTATTGCACTTCTTGTTATTTTGCCTTAACGTAACTTTTCATTGTGTCATTTAAGTATTCTTATTATTTTGATTGATTGATTTTATTATAAGAATTTGTTTGTGCATTTTATTCATGTTTTGATTTATTTAACGTAATTAAAATTTCATTGTTAAAGTTTACTTGTGTTTTGTGTGTCTTCTCCTTACCTTACCACAGACGAAGTTCCAGTTTTTTCTATTTTTTTTTATAACTATGTGACGAGGCCATACCCCTAGCCTTAAACAGCCGAACACCAACGCGTTACCGTCACAGTCAGCTTTCTGTAAATCACTCAAGGAGGCATCCATGCCATGGTCAGATGCAATTGGCCGAGGCTCAACAGTTTTCTCTTCCACCTGCTCACTACTTTCGGTAGGAGGCAATGGTAGGCTCTCCAGCCTCCTCGGTCTCGTCATCGAGTTGGACCATGAACGTGTCTGCAAGGTCCACTTGGCTTTCCCCCCTCGGAAAGTTCCTCGTGTCCTCGGGATTTACCACCTTGGCAACCACAGGGCTGCCCTTACATTTAAGTCCCAAAGACCTGGTCACCGTGCACGCAGGGTACACAACATTATCCTCTGCGGCGAGTAGATCCAGGGAAACCTTAGGGGTAGGCAACATAATAGGCAGTTTGGAGTCCCCTACCTTATCCCCTGCTAAATCATTACCCAATATTACATCAACATTAGGGAAAGGTAGGTAAGAAGTGACTCCGACTGTACAAACACCCTTGTGGAAATCAGATTCCAGGGTAACCTTATTGAGGGGTACTGCTCGAGTATCACTAGTGACACCCTCGAGCAGTACTACCTCTCCAGTGTCGAGAGTGTTGGCACCTTGCAACACACTCTCCAAGATTAAAGTCTGGATGGCACTGGTGTCTCGGAAGATCACCACGTCCTTCCAGGAAGAACCCTCAGACAACAAAAGTCTCCCTTTCGATAAGAATGGGGTAAGCAGGTCCAACCAATGTGGGTTGGAAATCTTACTCCCTAATCCTTAAGAAGGCCTCAAGCCCTGTGTCACAAGAGCATTGGGTTTTTTTTCAGGGTGCAGTTGCCAACAATGGCTAGTAATGTGGTTTGCACGTTTACAGTGACCACAGACTCGTCAGGGAGAAGAGACAGTACTAACAGGATTGCCCTTTGGTTCACCCATAGGTGCCATGGGGTTAGACAATTTAACAGGGTTAGTTTTGTCTGAAACAGAAGGTGCATTAGTTATAGTGTTAGAATGGGCTGGTCTGGACTGGCTGTGGGCATAAGTTTTGTTACTATGTGGGCTATAATTATTTTTATTGGGCATTTTGCCCGCCAACTGGAAGTTTTCTGCCATCTTGGCCAAATCCATAATATTAGTATCTACCTCCGTCCTCTCTCTAAGGTACCATGCTACATTCTCTGGCATATTATCTATAAAATTCTCAGTTAAAACTAAATTTTTGAGTGCCTCGTATGTTTCAGCTTTAGTTAAGCGAATCCATTTTTCGAACAGTTTGATTTAATTATTTGCAAATTCAGTGAGAGGTTGGTTGTGAGTAGGCTCAAGCTTGGCGGTGAGCTTCAGGCATAATATCACATGCCCTTAAAATTCGTTCCCTGACTTTACTATAATCAAAACAATCGCATTCAGGCATGTTTATAAAAATATCTTGGGCTTTACCTCTATGTCTTCCCTGTAGGATTTTCACACATTCTTCCTCTGGCCAGTTCATGGACATGGCCAGTCTCTAAAAATGGTTGAAAAACCTTTCAGGGTCTGACTCTGAAAATTCAGGCAAGTTATGCTTTTTATCATAATGCCTGGGGTTTGAATCCCCGGCAGGTGGTGGTACATTGGCATTGCCTCTATTTTTTGCCTCCTCAGTTTTGAGCCTTTGCTCCTCTACCCTAGCATTTTGTTCTGCCACTCTTGCCTCTTGCTCGGCTAGTTTTAATCGGGCCAGCTGTAATTCAAATTCTATCCTGTTAGATTCATTTTCAGCTGGACTGGCCTGGCATAAAATAGTATCACTTGCAAATAGGCCTTGGTCTATGCAATGCCGTAAAATTTCATTTGTCAGGCTCCACTTTTTAGTAGCTACCTCTAACTCAAGGCCAAATTCTTTGCTTAACTAACAACACTAAATTAGCTTTGATAAGCTTCTTGATCTCTACTACTGAAGGTGCCTTTGCCAGTTGCTGCAATTTAGCCTCCATCACTACTTATTTTAGCTCCAAGCCAAAGTAAAAATAATAATAAAAATTGGAAAAAAAATTGCACGGCCCCCTATCACAAGGCCACACTTACCTCAGTCGTGAAGAGATCCAGCTGGGTGTCCAGTCAGTGCAAGATGTATCCTTAGTTAGTTGAGCTGTACCCTAGGCTACCACACAACCGTTCTGCGGAAAGCAAGAATTTTTGTTTTAGCACTCAAAAGTCTATTTTTTTACAATTTATATATAAATATTACAACTCTCGGTCGGCCAACCACTTGTTATGGAAAGGTATGTGGTTAAACTGAGAGGGCTAATGGTACAAGATTAAAGAATTCCTAAACTAGGAAAATTAGGAAGGCCCCGGCCCCCAGGGAAGAATATTCCCAATAATTACTAGAAGTTAGATTAGGATATGTACCCGCAGTCTAAGGTGATTCCCTATTCCTCAGTCAACAGGATTAAAGGAAAACCTCCTTCTTATACCTTATTTATTAAACCCTCTAATAACTCCCCATATACATTAACACACTAAAACACTTATTCTCTTTACCACTCTATCTTACGTTAAATACCTTGGTCCACATAAGCAGGATTCAAGGTTTACAATGGCAACTAGGGGTAAAGACTACTTGGTAAGGGACACTAGCAAGAACTCTAGGTAGCCTGGTACCACTTGAGCACACGTGGTTCCACTGAGACCCCCCTAGAGTAAATTAGCAATATAAACACTAGCATAGACTATACACATTACAACACACTTATGCCAGAAACCGTACAGGTAACACTGTATAGTAATACTTAACTGGTAGATCAAAGGTTAAAGGATAAGGTAAGGGAAGAGGAGGAGGAGACAGAGCCACACAGGGGAGATGTTGACCCAAGCACAGCAGTCCAGAGAAGGCGGAAGCAGACCTCAGTGCCCGAGCTCTCTCAAGTTTTTGCCGGGAAGATACCTAGCTGATTGTGCAGCTTATAAACATTACAAGTCTTCACCGACATTCAATACTGGTTACTTTAACAGTTCTAAGAATGGTTGATAACTAGTTCAATATTATATTTAATAGTCAACAAGCTCAGAGTCTGAATGCTCTGTAAGAAACCAGATTTATCTTACGTTTGGCAAGGATGACGAGAATACTGCAGAACCAGGCTTAAAGGGGTCCTGCATGTAAATGTTATTGTTAATTGACTATCTTTCTCACATGATCCAATCCTATCAATTAATGTAAAGTAATTATTTAGAGCTCAATTTGACCTCTGGTTTCCAACTAAGGAACCCAGCGTCATAACACACATTACCGAACCACAACCTGCAGTGTCTTGCACCCTTTTGAGTAGACAAGGAGTAAGGAAATCTACTCCAGAAATCCATTCCAATTAAAATATCCGCAGGGAATGCACGATTATCGACAACTGTGATGTATGAGGGTGTGACTTATCATTATCTATTTAAAAAATAATGGTACCTTGGCCCAAGATGTCAATGTGCTGCCCCATTAACTGCTGTTAGATTTTTTCACAACGCTTCAGGTGGGCACGTTTCAATTTGCTAAAGGCTGAATTTTTAATTAATGTCGCCTAACTCCCTGTGTCTACGAAAGCCGTTCATCTCAAACCATCAAACTTCACCTCAAAAGTCGGTCTGCCATCATGAACGCTGACCTGTCCTGGTTTTTCATTAGCCCTTGCACTTGTGCAGACATTCCTGAAATGACAATGCCACGACAATTCCAACATATCTCATTACGTATACTATGTCTTCCAGAAGCACGCTTGTCACATTTATAAGCTATTTCCTGGGAGTCAACATTAGGAAGAGAGGGAGGAGGGACAGGGTGCTGGAGCTGGATGAGGAGGGAGGTATAGGGTCGGTGGCAGGTTGGGGACATGGCGGTGAGAGGAGAGGGTGCTTGGCTGGGACCAGGAAGGAGGGGCGGTTGCAGGGTTTGGGGCTGGGCGGAAAAGGGCAGCCCATCCACCAAACAAAGACCCAAAAGTGATTCCATGCACCTGCAAAACCCCCCTCTTTATAAATGAAAACCGGTTTACACACATCTCACAACCAACCCATTAATCACAGAAATCACAATAGCGAGATGCATCAAATGAACAAACCCAAAAGGGCCGTGACGAGGGTTCGAACCTACGTCAGAGAGGATTCCAGACTCTGCCTTAATCGACTCAGTTACGACACGGTAAAAGAATTGCAACCAGGAAATCATCCTGCCCTATCACAGATCCTGCAGCCTCTCCGAGACAAAATATCAGGGTTTTACACAATTCCCCCATGCACCCGAGCTCTGCCTATAGGCTGTTCAACCTCTTCGCCCTTACTTCAGTAAACACATATCAAAATAGTGTGATGCATCATATGAGCAAATCCACAAGGGCCGTGACGACGGTCCTTGTGAACCCTCGTCACAATTGAAACCTTGATTGTAAAATTGAAACCTTGTGGCAACCTTAAATGTTTCATAAAAGTAGTTTTTGTTATTACTGTTATATATAAAAATGTAGAAATATAAAAGTATATTTCTACATTTAGTAAAATAAAACAGGAACATAATAAAGGTTGCTTCAACATTTTTATTAATTTTTTCAATTTATGGAGAATCCATGGAGGTGGGGGTTATTTTTGGTGGGTTGTGGTTGGTGGTAGTGGTGGTCAGTTATTGTGGTTGGTGGCAGTGGTGAGTGATGGTTACAGTTGGTGGTAATGATTGATGGTGCTCGTGGTTGCAGTGTGCATGTTAGTGTGGTGTGGTAATAATGGTATTGTGGTGGTGTGGTGGTAATGTGCAAGTGAGGTAGCGTGGTGTTGTAGTGAGGTAGTGTTGGGGTGGTGTGGTAGTGTGATGTGGTAATGGTGTATTGTGATAGAGGTAGTGTGTGGTGGTGGTGTGCTGTAGTGTGATAGAGGTAGTGTGTGGTGTAGTGTGGTAGAGGTAGTGTGTGTGTAGTGTGATAGTGTGTGGTGGTGTGGTAGTGGTTGTGTGTGGTTTGGAGTGGTGGTGGTAGTGCGAAGTGGTGGTGGTGGTAGTGTGTAGTGGTGGTTGTAGTGTGTGGTAGTTATCTTGAGATGATTTGGGAGCTTTAGTGTCCCCGCGGCCCGGTCATCAACCAGGCCTCCTTTTTGTTACACACACCCCGGAAAGCATCTGTAGCAGCTGTCTAACTCCCTATTTACTGCTAGGTAACAGGAGCATCAGGGTGAAAGAAACATTTTGCCCATTTGTCTTCGTCTCCACCGGAAAACGAACCCGGAACCTCAGGACTACGAATCCGAAGCGCTGTCCACCCAGCTGTCAGGCGCCCTGGTAGTGGCAGTGTGTGGTGGTGGTGGTAGTGTGTGGAGGTGGTGGTAGTGTGTGGTGGTGGTTCTAGTGTGTGGTGGTGGTTGTAGTGTGTGGTGGTGGTTGTAGTGTGTGGTGGTGAATGTAGTGTGTGGTGGTGGTACTCACCTAATTGTGCTTGCGGAGGTTGAGCTTTGGCTCTTTGGTCCCGCCTCTCAACCGTCAATCAACTGGTGTACAGATTCCTGAGCCAACTGGGCTCTATCATATCTACATTTGAAACTGAGTATGGAGTCAACCTCCACCACATCACTTCCTAGTGCATTCCATTTATTAACTACTCTGACACTGAAAAAAATCTTTCTAACGTCTCTGTGGCTCATCTGGGTACTAAGTTTCCACCTGTGTCCCCTTGTTCGTGTCCCACCCGTGCTGAAGAGTTTGTCTTTGTCTACCCTGTCAATTCCCCTGAGAATTTTGTAGGTGGTTATCATGTCTCCCCTTACTCTTCTGTTTTCCAGGGATATGAGGTTCAGCTCCTTTAGCCTTTCCTCGTAACTCATTCCTCTCAGTTCCGGGACGAGCCTGGTGGCATAGTGCTGCATTTTCTCTAACTTTGTCTTGTGTTTAATTAGGTATGGACTCCAGGCTGGAGCTGCATGCTCCAGGATTGGTCTTACATAAGTGGTATACAGGGTCCTGAACGATTCCTTACACAAGTTTCTAAAGGCAGTTCTTATGTTGGCCAGGCTAGCATATGCCGCTGATGATATTCTTTTGATGTGGGCCTCTGGAGACAGGTTCGGTGTGATATCAACCCCCAAATCTTTCTCTATATTTGACTCTTCCAAGATTTCACCTCCCAGATGATACATTGTGTTCAGCCTCCTGCTCCCTTCGACTAATTTCATTACTTTACACTTTCCTGAGTTGAACTTTAGCAGCCATTTTCTAGACCATTCCTCCAGTTTGTCCAGGTCATCCTGTAGTCTCTGTCTATCTTCATCCGTCTTGATTCTTCTCATAATTTTTGCATCATCAGCAAATATTGAGAGGGATGAGTCTATACCCTCCGGAAGATCGTTTACATATATTAGAAACAGGATGGGTCCAAGTACTGAGCCCTGTGGGACTCTGCTGGTAACATCTCGCCACTCTGATGTCTCCCCCCTCACCGTTACTCGCTGTTTCCTGTGGCTTAAGTACTCCCTTATCCACTGGAGCACCTTACCTTTTACTCCTGCCAGATGCTCCAACTTTTTTAACAGCCTTTTATGGGGTACTGTGTCAAAGGCTTTTGGGGAGTCCAGGAAAATGCAGTCAGCCCACCCTTCTCTTTCCTGCCTAATTTTTGTTGCCTGGTCATAGAATTCTATTAAACCTGTGAGGCACGATTGACCATCCATGAACGCATGTTGGTGGTGTGTTACAAAGTTATTTCCCTCCAGATGTTCTACGAGCCTTTTCCTCACGATTTTCTCCATCACCTTGCATGGTATACAATTTAGGGAAACTGGCCTGTAGTTCAGTGCCTCTTGCCTGTCACCCTTCTTGTATATTAGGACTACGTTAGCTGTCTTGTAACTTTCTGGTAAGTCTCCTGTTTCCAGTGACCTGTTTTACATCATAGAGAGTGGCACACTTAGTGCTTCTGCACCTTCCTTTAGTATCCATGGTGAGATTCTGTCAGGCCCAACAGCCTTTGTCACATCCAGCTCCAGCAGACACCTTTTGACCTCATCACTGTTGAGGTCAAATTCCTCCAAGGTTGCTTGGTTTGCCTCCTCCTTATTTAGTGCAGGGGCTTTTCCTTGTTCTATTGTGAAGACCTCCTGGAATCTCTTGTTGAGTTCTTCACACACATTGTCATTCTCTGTGTATCTGTTCTCCCCTTTTCTCAGTTTCATCACTTGTTCCTTCACTGCTGTTTTCCTCCTGATGTGGCTGTGGAGCAGCTTTGGTTGGGTCTTGGCTTTACTCGCTATGTCATTTTCATACTGTCTCTCTGCTTCTCTCTTCTCTCTGAGGTACTCATTTCTGTCCCTCTGGTATCTCTCCCTGCTCTCCGGTGTTCTGTTATTTCTGTAGTTTCTCCATGTTCTTTTACTCAGTTGCTTCGCTACCTTGCATTCCTGGTTGAACCATGGGTTTTTCTGTTGTTTTTCGTTTTTCTCCTTTTGGACAGGAATAAACCTGTCTGCAGCTTCCAGGCACTTCTGGGTGACAAAATCCATCATGTCCTGCACATTCTTGTCTCTAAGTTCTGTTTCCCATGGTATTCCCCCTGAGGAAGTTCCTCATCTCGTCATATTTTCCTCTTCGGTAATTTAGTCTTTTTCCCTCCGATCCCATCCTTGGATAGGTTATCCCTACCTCCACCAAGTACTTAAAAATCAGTACTCTGTGGTCACTCATTCCTATGGGGGCTTCAACTTTAACTTCCTTTATTTCTGACTCATTCAGGGTGAATATCAAGTCGAGTTTAGCCGGTTCATCATTGCCTCTCACTCTTGTGGATTCCTTGACATGCTGGGTCAGAAAAGTTCCTTGTTGCCACTTCCAAAAGTTTAGCTCTCCACGTATCTGCACCACCATATAGGTCCCCCATTTCATGGGTCCCCCCATGTGGGCAGAGTTTCTTTCACCCTATGCCCCTGTTACCTAGCAGTAAAATAGGTACCTGGGTGTTAGTCAACTGTCACGGGCTGCTTCCTGGGGGTGGAGGCCTGGTCGAGGACCGGGCCGCGGGGACACTAAAAAAAGCCCCGAAATCATCTCAAAATAACCCCATTCTCCCAGTCAATCTTTCCATGGTTGAAATCGCCCATGATTAAGAGTTTTGAGCCATTCCTTCAGGCAACTGAAGCTGCTCTCTCTATTATATTAATGGTTGCCATGTTGTTCCTATCAAACTCCTGTCTAGGTCTTCTGTCATTTAGGGGAGAATTGTAAATGCTGTCACTATTATCTTAGGTCCACCCAATGTTATAGTTCCTGTTATGTAATCTGAACGTGTCACAGTCCAGAATTTCCATCTCATCAAAACTCCAGTCCTTCCTTATCAGCAGGGCCACTCCTCCACCTCCTCTCCCTTCCCTCTCTTTCCTTACTATATAGTAGTCTTTTGGAAACACAGCATCTGTTATGACTCCTGACAATTTTGTTTCCATGAGTCCTATTACATCAGGGTTTTCTTCTTTGCGCCCTTTCTGCCGCGGGGACTGTTATGACTCCTGACAATTTTGTTTCCATGAGTCCTATTACATCACAGTTTTCTTCTTGCGCCCTTCCTGCCAGTTCACTTGCTTTATTGGAAATCCCATCAATGTTTGAGTACATTAACTTGAAGCTCACTTTCTTATATCCAATTTCACCCTCACTCCCCACAAGTGTAGGAAGTTGTTCCATGGTGGTGGTGATAGTGTGTGGCGGTGGTGATTGTAATGTGTGGTGGTAGTTGTAGTGTGTGGTGGTGGTTGTATTGTGAGGTGGTGATTGTAGTGTGTGGTGGTGGTGGTGGTGGTGGTAATGTGTGGTAGTGGTGGTGTATGCTGGCGGTTGTAGTGTAGTGTGGCTGGAAATGTTGAAGTGAGAAAGTGTGTGTGGTAGTGGTTGTAGTGTGTGTGGAGGAGGTGGTAGTGTGTTGTTGTGGTGGTGGTTGTGGTAGTGGTAGTGTATGGTGGTAGTGTGTGGTGGTGGTTGTAGTGTGTGGTGGTGGTTGTATTGTGAGGTGGTGATTGTAGTGTGTGGTGGTGGTGGTGGTAATGTGTGGTAGTGGTGGTGTATGCTGGTGGTTGTAGTGTAGTGTGACTGGAAATGTTGAAGTGTGAAAGTGGGTGTGGTGGTGGTTGTAGTGTGTGTGGAGGAGGTGGTAGTGTGTTGTTGTGGTGGTAGTGGTAGTGTATGGTGGTAGTGTGTGGTGGTGGTAGTGGTAGTGTATAGTGGTGGTGGTTGTATTGTGTGTGGAGGAGGTGGTAGTGTGTTTTGTGGAGGTAATGGTAGTGTGTGGTGGTAGTGTATGGTGGTAGTGGTAGTGTGTGGTGGTGGTTATAGTGTGTGATGGTGGTGGTAGTGTATAGTGGTAGTGGTAGTGTGTATTGGTTGTAGTGTGTGGTGGTGATGGCAGTGTGTGGTGGTGGTAATGTGTGGTGGTGGTAGTGTGTGGTGGTGTTAATGTGTGGTAGTGGTAGTATGTGGTGGTGGTAGTAGTGTGTGAGGGTGGTAGTGTGTTGTGGTGGTGGCAGAGTGTTGTTGTGGTGGTGGTAGTGTGTGGCCGTAGTGTGTGGTGGTAGTGGTGGTGGTATTGAGTGGAGGTGATGGTAGTGTGTGGTGGTGGTGGTAGTGTATGGTGGTGGTAGTGTGTTGTGGTGGTGGCAGAGTGTTGTGGTGGTGGTGGTAGTGTGTGGTGGTGGTGGTCGTGTGTGGTGGTGGTGGTGGAGGTAGTATGTGGTGGTGGTGGTGGTAGTGTGTGGTGGTGGTAATGCATAGTGGTGGTGATGGTAGTGTATGGTGGTGGTGGTAGTGAGTGGGGGTGGTGGTAGTGTGTGGTGGTGGAGGTGTGTTGTGGTGTATTGTGGTGATGGTGTTAGTGTGTGATTATGATGGTAGTGTGAGTGTGGGTGTAGTGTGTGGTGGTGGTGATGGTAGTGTGTGGTGGTGGTGGTAGTGTGTGGTGGTGGTGGTGGTGGTAGTGTGTGGTGCTGGTGGTAGTGTAGTGTGGCTGGAAATGTGGAAGTGTATAGTGGTGGTTGAAGTGTGTGGTGGTGGTTGTAGTGTGTGGTGGTGGCGACGACGACACAGACGTCGTCACACACTACCACCACCACCACACACTACCACCATCACCACACACTACCATCACCACCACCATCACACATTACCATCACCACTACCACCAAACACTACCATCACCACCACCACCACACACTACCATCACCACCACCACTACCACACATTACCACCACCACCACACACTACCATCACCACCACCACAACCACCACATATCACATCCCAAATTCTTTCCCAAGAGGCAGACAAGAGGAGCTCCAGCATATTTCAACAATCCTAAATATTGTAGTACAGGATGATGATAGTGAGTGGTGTCCCAGAGAACATAAAGGTATAGTGTTTTTGAAAAATAGGTGAGATAACAGGAATATGCCAAGGGAAGGGAAAAATTGGATGAGAAAAAGTTGCCCTAGTGTTTCGAGTGAAGAGAAGCACATTTAAGATGGCCGCCGGCAAGAGGAAATACAAAACAGACCTTGATTTTGCTGGATTCAGTGAAGAAAGCATTGATATAACCAGTCTATACAACAAGTTGGTAAAATTAGATACTATAGTGAACTCTCATGTAGAAATAATTAGTAAATTGAAAGAAAGTAATGACCATTTAAATAGCAAAGTTATATGTCTTGAGGGTTTAGTGAAAGACTTGTGCAAGGATAAGAATCAATTGGAAAAAAATTGCAAAGCCATGGAAGAAGAAAATAAATTCTTAAAAATAGCTTTGGAAGACGTTAAAGTAAATTTAAACTTAAATGACTACAATAGGTTAGGTAAGGAAATTCAACAGGAAAAACAGCTTTCGTCAGCACAGATAGAGGAAGCTACACAGGGAATAGAAGAGTGCAAGAAAGATATGCAACTCACCTATGCACAAGTGGCCAAGGAGAAGGAAAAAATTGAAGAAGCAGTAAAGGAAGTCAAACACTACAGCAACCAAGATAAAACAAACATTAGGCTGGAAGTGAGAAACGAATTGGCATCCAACCCGAAGTTGGTGCAAAACACAGTTGATCGGAATAAGTCCCTGATCATTTTTGGCTGCAAAGAAAAGGAGATAACATCTAGGTCAGAAAGAGCTGTAGAAGAAGCTAAAGTAGTAGATAAAATTGTTGGCCTCGTGGAAGGTCTTACAACCATAGAGAATGTGTGCGAATACAGGAGAATAGGCAGATATGTAAAAGGGAAAGATCGACCTTTGAAGATCACCCTAAATGGTGCCAAACAGATGGAAGAAGTACTAAGGAATGCTAGAAAATTACAAAGTGATGAGGATGGGAAAGTGTGGTCGTTAAAACGAGATCTTTCAAAAGAAGATAGAGAGAAGCTGAAACTGAACCTCGCCGAGGCAAAACGTTTAAATAAAAGCAGGAATGAATCAATTCATTTTTCTACACAGTGATAGGGGTAGGCAGACCAGTAAAGTGGTACATAAAGGCAAGCCAACAAAATCATTAGAGTGAGGGGGAGTGAAAAATAAGAAGAGGGGGAACAAGTTCCTGGAGATTGCATACACCAACATAGATGGTTATCTTGAAGTTATCTTGAGATGATTTCGGGGCTTTTTAGTGCCCCCGCGGCCTGGTCCTCGACCAGGCCTCCACCCCCAGGAAGCAGCCCGTGACAGCTGACTAACACCTAGGTACCTATTTTACTGCTAGGTAACAGGGGTATAGGGTGAAAGAAGCTCTGCCTATTGTTTTCTCGCCGGCGCCCGGGATCGAACCCTGGACCACAGGATCACAAGCCCAGTGTGCTGTCCGCTCGGCCGACCAGCTCCCTTATGGGTCTTAGATGGATCGACCGGCCGACTGGCTCCCTTATGGGTCTAAGACTGGATCTTAGATGGAGTAAGATCGAAGATACTGGAGTTAACTGATGTAATACAGCTGCAGACACCAGACATTGTTGCACTCACGGAGACAAAACTTGAAGATGTTATTTTAAATGAGGTCATATTCCCAAGGGGCTACTCAATTTGGAGACGGGACAGAAAAATTAGGAAAGGCAGTGGCGTTGCTGTACTAGTGAAAGAACAGCTAAAGGTGAACGAAATAATGACTGCCAATCCACAAGAAGTTGACATAATAGCACTAGAGATCTGCCATGAGGATGATAAACTAATGATCATAAATGCATATAGTCCGCCGCCAAGCAGCACATGGTCCAAGGAGGAGCTAGATAGTAAACGAGAAGGTCTTATAACAATAATGAGAGAATCATAGCGAGAGCGGATAACGATAGATCACGACTGTTGATAGTCGTCGACTTCAACTTGAAATCCATAGACTGGGAAGCATATGAAGCTAAAACAGAAGATTTTTGAACCTGTAAATTTGTAGACCTCATCCTGGAAACATTCTTGTATCAACATGTTAAACAAGCTACGAGGATGAGGGAAGGTGTTCTTCAGGTTATCTTCAGATGATTTCGGGGCTTTTTTTTAGTGTCCCCGCGGCCCGGTCCACGACCAGGCCTCCACCCCCAGGAAGCAGCCCGTGACAGCTGACTAACACCCAGGTACCTATTTTACTGCTAGGTAACAGGGGCATAAGGTGAAAGAAACTCTGCCCATTGTTTCTCGCCGGCGCCTGGGATCGAACCCAGGACCACAGGATCACAAGTCCAGCGTGCTGTCCGCTCGGCCGACCGGCTCCCAGGGGGAGCCGGTCGTTCCCTCGGGAACGTCCCCTCGGGAAGGGGACGTTCCCTCCATGCTAGATTTGATATTTACCAGGAAGGAGGAAGAAATATTTGACATTCACTACCTTCCCCCTTGGGTAAAAGTGACTATGTCTTTTTGGGAATAAAGTATGCAATGCGTTATAATCTGGAAGAAAATAAGAAGGTTGATGCAATTGAAAAACCTGACTTTAGGAGAGGACATTATGGCCACCTTAGAAATTTTTTTAGTGAGTATAATTGGATAGACTTGTTGCTAGGCAAGGAAGTGGTTAAGATGTATGTCAGGTTTTGTGAAATATATTATAAAGGCACAACAAAATTTATACCAAAACAGAGATGCAGAACTAGGAAACAGGATTGGTTCAACAGAAATTGTGAGAGAGCCAGAGACCAAATGACACAAAAATGGAATAAATACAAGGAAGAGGCCAAACCCCCAAACATACCAGCGATACAGATGCGAGAAACAACTACACGGCAGTGAGGAGAGAGGCAGAAAGAAATTTTGAAAAAGGGATTGCAGACAAATGTAAAACAGAACCAGGTCAATTATATAGATTCATAAACAACAAATTACAGGTGAAGGATAATATTCAGAGGTTGAAAATGGGAAATAGATTCACGGAAAATTAAAAGGAAATGTGTGAAACATTAAACGAAAAGTTCCAAAGTGTGTTTGTACAAAATGAAATCTTCAGGGAACCAGAAACAATAAGAATTCCAGAGAACAACATAGAGCACATAGAGGTGTCTAGAGACGAAGTGGAAAAATGCTAAAGGAGCTCAGTAAGAACAAGGCAGTTGGTCCAGATGGAGTTTCACCATGGGTTCTGAGAGAATGTGGACCTGAGCTCAGCATTCCACTTCAACTGATTTTTCAGGCATCCCTGTGTACAGGAGTTTTAGCTGATGTGTGGAAAAAGGCTAACATAGTTCCAATCTACAAAAGTGGAAGCAGGGAAGACCCCCTTAATTATAGACCTGTATCATTGACAAGTGTAATAGTCAAAATATTGGAAAAAATAATTAAAACTAAATGGGTAGAACACCTGGAAAGAAATGATATAATATCAGACAGACAGTATGGTTTTCGATCTGGAAGATCCTGTGTATCGAATGTACTCAGTTTCTATGATCGAGCAACAGAGATATTACAGGAAAGAGATGGTTGGGTTGACTGCATCTATCTGGACCTAAAAAAGGCTTTCGACAGAGTTCCACATAAGAGGTTGTTCTGGAAACTGGAAAAATGTTGGAGGGGTGACAGATAAGCTTCTAACATGGATGAAATATTTTCTGACTGATAGAAAAATGAGGGCACTGATCAGAGGCAATGTATCGGACTGGAGAAATTTCACAAGTGGAGTACCACAGGGTTCAGTTTTTGCATCAGTGATGTTTATTGTCTACATAAATGATCTACCAGTTGGTATACAGAATTATATGAACATGTTTGCTGATGATGCTAAGATAATAGGAAGGATAAGAAACTTAGATGATTGTAATGCCCTTCAAGATGATCTGGACAAAATAAGTATATGGAGCACCACTTGGCAAATGGAATTTAATGTTAATAAATGCCATGTTACGGAATGTGGAATAGGAGAACATAGACCCCACACAACCTATATATTATGTGAGAAATCATTAAAGAATTCTGATAAAGAAAGAGGGTGGTTCTGGGGGTGGTTCTAGATAGAAAACTATCACCTGAGGACCACATAAAAAATATTGTGCGAGGAGCCTATGCCACGCTTTCTAACTTCAGAATTGCTTTTAAATATATGGATGGCGATATACTAAAGAAATTGTTCACGACTTTTGTTAGGCCAAAGCTTGAATATGCAGCGGTTGTGTGGTGCCCATATCTTAAGAAGCACATCAACAAACTGGAAAAGGTGCAAAGACATGCTACTAAGTAGCTCCCAGAACTGAAGGGCAAGAGCTACGAGGAGAGGTTAGAGGCATTAAATATGTCAAAACTAGAAGACAGAAGAAAAAGAGGTGATATGATCACTACATACAAAATAGTAACAGGAATTGACAAAATCGATAGAGAAGATTTCCTGAGACCTGGACCTTTAAGAACAAGAGGTCATAGATTTAAACTAGCTAAACACAAGAAAACATATGCCGAAGAAATATAAGAAAATTCATTTTCGCAAACAGAGTGGTAGACGGTTGGAACAAGTTAGGTGAGAAGGTGGTGGAGGCCAAGACCGTCAGTAGTTTCAAAGCGTTATATGACAAAGAGTGCTGGGAAGACGGGACACCATGAGCGTAGCTCTCATCCTGTAACTACTCACACGAGGTAATTGCCTATGTGTAGGTAATTACACGTAGGTAATTACACTACCAACACCACCACCACACACTACCATCACCACCACCACCACACACGTAACAACCTGCCCTCTTAAAAATAACGTCGCTTTTGGCCGTTTGCCAGTATGCCCGAATTTGGACGTAATTTGAAAATTAACAAAAAATAAAATAAATTTGGGATTTTTTTTTTCAACAACAGTAAGTTAAGGGTCCTCTGTTAGGCTAGGTGGGCAGGAAATTCTCATAAAGTTTCAAAACGTTAATTTAAAGTTTCCTCTCCTAACCTCTCCGCGTAGGCCGGACGACTCAAACAGAAAACGGAACAGTACGTCACTTTTGTGAGTCGATTTAATTTCAAATTTGGCCATAGCGCACATACGAGCGAAAAGTGACGTTATTTTTAAGAGGACGGGTTGCCTCCACTACCACTACCACCACGCACTTGTAACGGGGGGGCCAGCCTTTAACCTCACTTATAGTTAAATGCTGGTCGTTATTAAGTAAATATACAGAGACCAGAGTTCTGCTGTGTATCCTTCAGTTCAACTCCTCAAGATCTAAACGTTTGATCATTTAGATATCACGGCTTGAGGATACTGTACCGTTCGATGCTACACTGCAAGCTCTGACTTACGCTGCCACCACCTTCTCCCTTCTACCTCCTGAGTAATTCCCCCAATTGACGGTGAAGCAGGATACCGCCACTTAGGTATAAACCCCGAAAATAGATCCCCCAGTTATCGGAAAAGGAGGGATAAGATTTACGTTAAGTGTGAAAATTAAATCAAAGTAAACAAGGATTATCTTAGGTATTAAATAAATGCTTGTAGGCTTGCAGAGGATGTTTAGTCTCAAGCATGGCGCTTGAGCCCATCAACATAAAGTATAAAATAAACGTTGGTGGAAATTTCACTAAACACCATAAATTCTAAACAAAATTTATTAAATAAAAAAATCACACTGAAAATAATGACAAAATTCATACGGCCTATCTGGACACTTCCTAACTGAGGCAATGACTACAAAAACAATGTGGATTCTACACGGTAATTTAATGAGAAATACCGAACAGAACATTTACCTTAAATACCACAGACAGACCAGTTGTTCAGCCTTGCCCTCTGAGAGGAGGTGTTGACCTCCCTGGATGTCTCAAACCACTCTGACCAACCTCTCCACACTGACCTCGTGTGAGGCTGACAAATTAATCTTTGACAGTTGCCAAATTAATCTTTGAAGAAGATTACTAACAAAAAAATCCCATATGCGTCACTAAAGGTGACTTATTATTCCAAAACAATTAGGAATTATCTAGATACTCGAGCCAGGCTGATTACAATATTCAGTCGCACTTGTATTTCACTAATTTACATGAATTAACAAACATGTTGGAAAGGTACTTATTTTCCAGTGACGAAATATTTCTTGCATATATATTCAAATCTTTCTGAAGTCAAATGCTTCTTTGATAACATACAAGACTTATTCATTATTCTCAATTGATGTTAATTTTAACATAAGTACTTAACCACGATTGATATATCCTACTAATTTTGTAATACCTCTCATTATTCTCCTAGTTTGATGACTCGACACAGGATGCAAATAGCTCTACTGTTTTCTACACATGAGTCTAATTCCTTGGCGAAGGGATTAACCTAGCTTGCCAGTCAGGTCACTACCAACTTTTAATGTTAAAACTATCCTATCTAACCATCAATGACAACCAACAGGTTGTATAGCAATAATCATTAATACACAATTGAAAATTCAGGGATGTGAATCCAGACTATCCTGTTGACTGCCCAGTAAACTTCCCAATACATCTGAAGACAAAAGATCCTATCACTGAACTGATATAACTAAATGCAATATCCCTAAACTTTCAGCAAAGCTAGCTAGCAAAAATCATTGGCTTTCCTTTAGCCATGCACGTGTACCATCTAGAACAAGAGAATTAAACACACAAACTGAAATCTCCGTCTTTCAGGAGAGGAACACTGAACTTGCGCAAAGTTCATCTAGGTGTTCCACTCACCCTTTTTTATTTAAAATTTAATGTCTTCATGACATTCTCTGAATTTAACCAATAAAACACAGTATTTTATTTATTTATCAACACTACTTCTAATATCACAGTTCTAGCTGAAATGACAGCCATAAGGATGTTCACACTATCACTTAAGTGTCAATTGTTTATTTAGTTCGCCCTTCTTGCTCTCAAAGCACAGAACATGACATGACAACAATTTTCCTAGTACCTGATGTTCTAGGCACCGTGCAATAGGTTTTCATTAGACAGTGTTATTTAACAAAAATTTCCATATTTCCTTCCTCCAGAATTTTAGTAACTTATTTTCTTAGTTTCAACATTTAAACACTATTTTTCCAAACTCATGTTCCTAGATATTCAAAAGCATTACACTAATATTATTGAGCAAAGATTGTGAGGGGATGGTTCACCAGCTCACTTACAATAGTGCTCTTATGCCTGTGGGAGCCAGTACACTTGTTAAGTGCACTTGTTAAGTGGGCGGACTTAAGTTTGGTAACCAGCAACCGAAACATCTAGTGTTTGGGCTCATGTGAGAGCCCCAGTCATCAGCAGTCCAGAAATGTTACCCTGGCCGGGGTAGCACGTCTGTGGACAGTGCTAGAGCCGATAGCATCATCTCATTGTATGGCATGAAGCGAGACTCGACTTTGCGCGGGAACAGCTAGGCCGCAGGCGTGGAGTGAGCTGCGGGCCTCCCGTGCTCGCTGGCCACTTGAGTCGTCGTCATGGAAACAGCCGCCATCTTAGTAAACATCTTGAGCCGCCATGTTGGTCAGCCATCTTGGAGCTGCCCTAGGGGCTATGCTACACCGTCGCTGATTGGATGAGAGGGGTAGGCCGCTGTATGCCTTCCTCTCATTGGTTATTTCGAGGAGGACGCGGGAATCCTCGGTGTAAGCATCATTCTGAACCCAGCTGCCACTCTGTCAAGACGCTTCCTGTACTCAATTCGGCCAAATCCAGCATAGGGCGTCGTGGTGGCTGGGCTACTCAACTGCTTCACTTCCTGCTTCACCAACGACAGCGGTCGTCACAGAAGTCGTCGCTTGGAGGGGAGAAAGACATTGTGTACAGTGGGTAGAGGTACAGTGATCTGGGATTGTGGGGTAATGTGCATACGAGCAGTAACAGACTCGTAGATCCCATACCAGTGATGATTAGACTTGCTAGTGCTCTGTAGCAGTCGATAGGAATGGGGAAATTCGTGTCAGTGCTAAGGCAGATTTCCCATGTTTGTGTAAGACGCTATCGTTGTGCGCGTCACCTGGGTATGAACGCTTCGCTTCACCGGTGGGTCGAGGGTGCGAACCGAGCCGTGCTGTGAGTGGGAGGGGTTCGAGTGCGTGCCAATTTGTACGTAAAATACCACGTGAGGTACTACCGCCGCCTACGCCACCTGCTACTGCCGTGAGCGAGCCAGCCACCCGTAGCGGGGTGCCTGATGTATGGGAATGGTGTGTAAGCCGGCAGTATGAATGAGTAAGTACCTATGTGTGTATTTCTGGTGATCAGTTAGTCTCTAAAAGCTTAAATTCGAGGTCAAGTGTTCTGTCACATTGTCACGCAGCACCTGTGAGGTGAAGTGAAGTGTGGACGAGGAGATAATCACCCTTTATTGTCATCTTGTCAGTCCAGAGGGACTTACGTCTGGTGTACTCAGACGTACAGTGTGTGTGTGTGTGTGGGTACACACGGGAACAGAGTATACATAGATTAGCCAAGGACTGTGAGGATGTCCAAGTAATAATTATATTATTCCATTGTGGTAATTAAATCGTTTTTGATCGTCCGTGGGACAGAGTGATATCATTTCCTTGTGTAGTCTTGCAGGTGTGGAATTCCAACACTGAGCGCTCAGGTATGTGTGTAACGCCAGTGATTCCTGGCAATGACTATTGTGGAGTGTACCACAGTGTGGTCTTAATTTCTTGTATTGTTCCCAGGGCCGTGACAAGTGTGATTTATATATATATATATGTATTGTGGTTGCAGTATTAACGTAATTTTGGTAGAATTTGGTGAGTGATGAGGCTGTCTGGAGAGACCGCCATCGCTCTGTCGAGTAACGTAACTCTCGAGAGTGTTTATCGACATGCGTGATCTATAAATCACTCACCCATGTGATTTAGGATTGCGAGATCTCCTTAGTGTTCCCAATAACGTTTGATAGCTGTAGGGTACATGTGTCAGCAGTAATTATATATATATTTATATATATATATATATATATATATATATATATATATATATATATATATATATATATATATAATTATATATATATATGTCGTACCTAGTAGCCAGAACTCACTTTTCAGCCTACAATGCAAGGCCCGATTTGCCTAATAAGCCAAGTTTTCATGAATTAATATATTTTCTCTAATTTTTTTCTTATGAAATGATAAAGCAACCCATTTCATTATGTAAGAGGTCATTTTTTTTTTATTGGAGTTAAAATTAACGTAGATATATGACCGAACCTAACCAACCCTACCTAACCTAACCTAACCTATCTTTATAGGTTAGGTTTGGTTAGGTTGCCGAAAAAGTTAGGTTTGGTTAGGTTAGGTAGGTTAGGTAGTCGAAAAGCAATTAATTCATGAAAACTTGGCTTATTAGGCAAATCGGGCCTTGCATAGTAGGCTCAGAAGTGAGTTCTGGCTACTAGGTACGACATATATATATATATATATATATATATATATATATATATATGTCGTACCTAGTAGCCAGAACGCACTTCTCAGCCTACTATGCAAGGCCCGATTTGCCTAATAAGCCAAGTTTTCATGAATTAATGTTTTTTCGTCTACCTAACCTACCTAACCTAACCTAACCTAGCTTTTTTTGGCTACCTAACCTAACCTTACCTATATATATAGGTTAGGTTAGGTTAGGTAGGGTTGGTTAGGTTCGGTCATATATCTACGTTAATTTTAACTCCAATAAAAAAAATTGACCTCATACATAGTGAAAAGGGTAGCTTTATCATTTCATAAGAAAAAAATTATAGTAAATATATTAATTCATGAAAACTTGGCTTATTAGGCAAATCGGGCCTTGAATAGTAGGCTGAGAAGTGCGTTCTGGCTACTAGGTACGACATATATATATATATATATAATTTTATATATTATATAAAATATATATATATATATATATATATATATATATATATATATATATATATATATATATATATATATATATATATATATATATATATATATATTTTATATAATATATAAAATTATATATATATAATTATATATATATAATTATATATATATATAATATATATAATTATATATATATATATAATATATACATATATATATATATATATATATATATATATATATATATATATATATATATATATATATATATATATATATATATATATATATATATATATATATAATTATATATATATATATATATATATTTTATATAATATATAAAATTATATATATATATAATTATATATATATATAATATATATAATTATATATATATAATAAATATATATATATATATATATATATATATATATATATATATATATATATATATATATATATATATATATATATATATATATATATATATATATATATATATATGTCGTACCTAGTAGCCAGAATGCACTTCTCGGCCTACTATGCAAGGCCCGATTTGCCTAATAAGCCAAGTTTTCCTGAATGAATATATTTTCTCTAATTTTTTTCTTATGAAATGATAAAGCTACCAATTTCATTATGTATGAGGTCAATTCTTTTTTATTGGAGTTAAAATTAACGTAGATATATGACCGAACCTAACCAACCCTACCTAACCTAACCTATCTTTTTAGGTTAGGTTAGGTTAGGTAGCCGAAAAAGTTAGGTTAGGTTTGGTTAGGTAGGTTAGGTAGTCGAAAAACAATTAATTCATGAAAACTTGGCTTATTAGGCAAATTGGGCCTTGCATAGTAGGCTAAGAAGTGCGTTCTGGCTACTAGGTACGACATATATATATATATATATATATATATATATATATATATATATAATTATATAATTAGAACTTATTAGAACTTACGTATCTCTGATTTTATATCTACATTTGAGTGAGGTGGTAGGGGTGATGTGGCATTAACACAAGACAGAACAAGAGGGGATATTAATAGGGTATTAAAAGTATCAACACAAGACAGAACACAAACAATGGGTATTGAATAGAAGTGTTTGTAGAAAGCCTATTGGTCCATATTTCTTGATGCTTCTATATTGGAGCGGAGTCTTGAGGTGGGTAGAATATAGTTGTGCAATAATTGGCTGTTGATTGCTGGTGTTGACTTCTTGATGTGTAGTGCCTCGCAAACGTCAAGCCGCCTGCTATCGCTGTATCTATCGATGATTTCTGTGTTGTTTACTAGGATTTCTCTGGCGATGGTTTGGTTGTGGGAAGAGATTATATGTTCCTTAATGGAGCCCTGTTGCTTATGCATCGTTAAACGCCTAGAAAGAGATGTTGTTGTTTTGCCTATATACTGGGTTTTTTGGAGCTTACAGTCCCTAAGTGGGCATTTGAAGGCATAGACGACGTTAGTCTCTTTTAAAGCGTTCTGTTTTGTGTCTGGAGAGTTTCTCATGAGTAGGCTGGCCGTTTTTCTGGTTTTATAGTAAATCGTCAGTTGTATCCTCTGATTTTTGTCTGTAGGGATAACGTTTCTATTAACAATATCTTTCAGGACCCTTTCCTCCGTTTTATGAGCTGTGGAAAAGAAGTTCCTGTAAAATAGTCTAATAGGGGGTATAGGTGTTGTGTTAGTTGTCTCTTCAGAGGTTGCATGGCTTTTCACTTTCCTTCTTATGATGTCTTCGATGAAACCATTGGAGAAGCCGTTATTGACTAGGACCTGCCTTACCCTACAGAGTTCTTCGTCGACTTGCTTCCATTCTGAGCTGTGGCTGAGAGCACGGTCGACATATGCGTTAACAACACTCCTCTTGTACCTGTCAGGGCAGTCGCTGTTGGCATTTAGGCACATTCCTATGTTTGTTTCCTTAGTGTAGACTGCAGTGTGGAAACCTCCGCCCTTTTCCATGACTGTTACATCTAGAAAGGGCAGCTTCCCATCCTTTTCCGTCTCGTAAGTGAAACGCAGCACGGAACTCTGCTCAAATGCCTCCTTCTGCTCCTGCAGATGTCTGACATCAGGTACCTGTGTAAAAATGTCGTCAACATACCTGCAGTATATGGCCGGTTTCAAGTTCATGTCGACTAAGACTTTTTGCTCGATGGTACCCATGTAGAAGTTTGCAAACAGGACACCTAGGGGAGAACCCATGGCGACCCCATCTACTTGCTTATACATGTGCCCATCCGGGCTCAAGAAGGGTGCCTCTTTAGTACAAGCTTGGAGTAGTTTCCTCAGAATATTTTCTGGCATGTCAAGAGGAGTACAGGCTGGATCACGATACACTCTGTCGGCTATCATTCCGATTGTCTCGTCCACAGGTACGTTGGTAAACAGCGATTCTACGTCCAACGAGGCTCTTATCCCTGTGGCCCGTGTGCCCCGCAGTAAGTCAACAAATTCCTTTGGAGACTTCAGGCTGAAGGCGCAAGGAACATAAGGAGTCAGCAGGCCGTTGAGTCGCTTCGCCAGTCTGTACGTGGGTGTGGGTATCTGGCTAATGATTGGCCGAAGTGGGTTTCCAGGCTTGTGCGTCTTGACATTTCCATACGCATATCCAGGTTTATATTCCCCAATGATCTTTGGCAGGTGGAGTCCGGATTTCTTGGCGTTCACAGTTTCGATCAGTTTGTTGACCTTTGCTTTTAATTCGGCTGTAGTGTCCTTCGTTACCCTTTGGAACTTAGTTTGGTTAGAGAGTATGATGTTCATTTTCGCCAGATATTCGTCTTTTTTAAGAATGACATATATTGGCGACTTGTCACCTCTCCTGACAACTATCTCCTTGTTCTCACGAAGGCTTTTAGCTGCCGCTTTAAGCTCGGGGGACAGTATGGTGCTTCTGTAGTTGCCTCGATTCTTTCCTCCTTCTGCAATAAGTTCTGCTTGTAAGGTATCTTTGGTAGTGACCTTCTTTTGTGTCTCGAGGTCGAATATGTCGTCCAACAGAATTTCCAACTCTACTTTCCAGGCCATCTCACTCGGTCTGGACATAACATGACAGTTTATGCCCAGATTTAGGAGAGTGACTTGGTCCTCAGTGAGGTTAATTCCTGCAAGGTTCAGGAAGCCATCTCTTGGTCGTGGAATTGCCATAGGTCCTCCATATAATGTTGTTCTGTAGGGTAAGGCAGGTCCTAGTCAATAACGGCTTCTCCAATGGTTTCATCGAAGACATCATAAGAAGGAAAGTGAAAAGCCATGCAACCTCTGAAGAGACAACTAACACAACACCTATACCCCCTATTAGACTATTTTACAGGAACTTCTTTTCCACAGCTCATGAAACGGAGGAAAGGGTCCTGAAAGATATTGTTAATAGAAACGTTATAACTACAGACAAAAATCAGAGGATACAACTGACGATTTACTATAAAACCAGAAAAACGGCCAGCCTACTCATGAGAAACTCTCCAGACACAAAACAGAACGCTTTAAAAGAGACTAACGTCGTCTATGCCTTCAAATGCCCACTTAGGGACTGTAAGCTCCAAAAAACCCAGTATATAGGCAAAACAACAACATCTCTTTCTAGGCGTTTAACGATGCATAAGCAACAGGGCTCCATTAAGGAACATATAATCTCTTCCCACAACCAAACCGTCGCCAGAGAAATCCTAGTAAACAACACAGAAATCATCGATAGATACAGCGATAGCAGGCGGCTTGACGTTTGCGAGGCACTACACATCAAGAAGTCAACACCAGCAATCAACAGCCAATTATTGCACAACTATATTCTACCCACCTCAAGACTCCGCTCCAATATAGAAGCATCAAGAAATATGGACCAATAGGCTTTCTACAAACACTTCTATTCAATACCCATTGTTTGTGTTCTGTCTTGTGTTGATACTTTTAATACCCTATTAATATCCCCTCTTGTTCTGTCTTGTGTTAATGCCACATCACCCCTACCACCTCACTCAAATGTAGATATAAAATCAGAGATACGTAAGTTCTAATCAGTTGTGTATTTGTGAAGTCTTTGAAAATGTAATAAGTTTTACGAAACGCGCCCGTGTCGCGTCAGACTAGAAATAAAAATGAATTTTGGAGAAGTGATTTTTGATTTACCTCCAACAGTGAAGCGTAATGTACGAAAGATTGAGAAAATTCGTGTTAGAATTATTAATCTTACTTTTTCGGTCATATTTAATAATATATATATATATATATATATATATATATATATATATATATATATATATATATATATATATATATATATATATATATATATATATATATATATATATATATAATCGTAGTGTCACGGTGCCCAGTGTTATTGTGTGATTTACTGTGTGGTGATTGCAAATTTGGGACCTATGTTCTAGGGGTTATTGAGAGCACTGGGGTCATTTGCAACAGTAAGTAAGTAAGTGTGTGCAGTATTCTAATACTTGGAAATTAGAGTACTTGCCGTGTGTGTTATTGCAAAGGGGTTGTTATTTGATGGTGATTGTTGCTAGTGTTGAGCATCACCGTATGTGATTGCAGTTCAGTAAAGCCATTGTGGGGCAGTGTTCTAAAGGGTTCATGTCCTGTATGATATTTTACTAGGTTCTGCAGTATTGTCATTGCAACCGGATTGTAATGTAAATCACTGTGATTTATCATTGTCGTGGGTGAACTCGGCTGTAGACGAGTACTTGGGTACACATATATTCACCTGTTTATCTGGTAGGACATCGAAGTCCAGTATTCAGTGAGGTGATTGCGAGGCAATTAATATAACGTAACCAAGGGAACGCCCATTGCTCTAAGAGACTTTGTTCTTTGACAATTTGAGTAACGTAGAATACGTTTGGGTTAATTTACTTTCCTGCAAGCAGCTACGGTAATCTCAAGGAGCCTAGCTATCAGCCAAATAAGAATTATAGTATTGTCTGTCGTAATTAACGGTCAGTGGGCCTGGTAATTGACGTGTTTCAGGAAGTCAAAGTAATTAACCTCGATCCTTGTTTGATCGACTCACACGAAGGCTCCATTGTTCCATTAACGTAACGTCGTTATTTATCTGCCCGGAAGTACCGGCACTTGATTGACTCGTGGGAAGAGTAACGTCAATTTAGAATAACGTAAACGTGGGGCTAATTGCTGTTATTAGCCACCTGAATTGGTCTGAGTATGGAAGGCTCAGACGGAATTCATACCTTAATGTAAATTGCTGAGCCAGTGTGAAAGGTTGCGTATTTTAATTGTTTAATTATTGATCTTGAGGATAGTAATTAATTACTCTAAAGGTAATCACGAGTGATTACCGTTCTCTTAGCACTTTGGATATTGTAAATCAGAGTTTACCATCGCTGAGTGATTAGTAACCGATTAACATAAATTAACGTAACTAGTAAAGATATTAATCAGCTGTCTGGTAGTACAGGGATTAATGGGATTTTCTCACTAAATGCTCGACGGGTAGAGTGTTGTGTAATTTCCGCGTTACTAGTGACAGTTGTAAGAGTTATTAATTTAACGTAAATGTTATTGTGTTAGTAACGTAAATCAATTGTTATTGATTGTTGATCGTCCATGGGACGGAGTGTTAACGTAAGGAGTAATTTGTGGAAGGGTGCTGGAGTTGCCAGTGAACCCATTAGTTATTGTTGTCATTGAAAGACTACTGATTTGATTGCATTGCAACCGCTGTTGCAGGTGTAGACTGCACTGAGGCGTAGAACAGTTAGGAGGTTACTGGAGACGTATTTCAGAACCTACTGTGTCATTTGTTGTAATTGTGATTATAGATCTGTTAGTTCTTGTTTCTTGTTGATTCCTCTGTGTTCACCCTTATGTTCGAGTTAGTTCATTATGCAGTCCGAGGGGCTGGTGTCTAGCTGTCATTGATAGTGTCACAGGAAGGATTTCGAGTAACGTCATTGACATTTCTTTTTGTTTTGTTGTAGTAGTTAGTACTTTATTGAATAAACTAAGTTGTTATGGTTAACACTGTCTTTTCGTTACACCCCCACACATTATTATTGTTATGCAAGTGTTCTTCACACTCGACTAATAAAATTGAGACTGATTCTGAGTTTTGGACCAAATATACGGCACCACACAACAATAAATTATTGTTGTGAGAGCCCTTGACCTACTCGCTGATTCGCTTCGGCGAATAGCGAAGGTCGTCGGCCCAGTGGAGGGGATTTCAATTTTTCATTGGGGTCTCGGCGTTTGCTCGCGCCTAGTCAATTGTTCATATATGGTCCCAAAGTGAGGAATGAGCTGCTTACTACACTGGTGTGTTAGCTAAGCAAGTCCTTCCTCAGGCAACCTAATTGAATATCACGACAGGAATAATGGTTAAAGAATAAAGAAAATTCTTAGAAATTTTCCGAGCTCAATTCCTTATACCAATTTCATTTTATTCCAAACTCACAAGTTTAAAAACTCTCACAAAGATTACATTCACTTTTCCCTGTTCCACAATTGTTCATGAAAAAAAAAGATGATATTAGAAGACTGACAATTAGTTAATTGTAGTACCAACGACCATCAGTTGCTGACTGTAGAGAACCTTGATCCTCTTGTACGTCATACCAGTTACCACTGAAGGACAACAGACTGTCCTATAATTGAGTGTTGAGTGACCAGTGGCAGCCCGTGACAGGCTGCCGCCGGTCGGGTGAACCTCGCTAAAGGGACGCGACTCATTACTCATCTTGTAGTCCACAAAAGTCTTGATAGAAGAGCTGAACAGCGGAAATGCAAGACTTAAACCCACAACGATGTCTCGTGACGGAAGCAGCTGCAGAAAGACATTGAGGTGGGTGGCGTGTTGACAAAACAAGTGGCTCCCAATCTTCAGTCACCATGGTTCACTTTCTCCCAGGCGTTTCTTGATGACACCAGACTACTAGACCGTAAACACCATGCGTGTATATCCTTGTACAGTTAACCTTGGGCCGCGGGAGGCTGTGGGCCCCGTCTATGGCGAGTCAACCGTACTCTGTAGAGAGCCCGTGTCGGTCATCTAGTGTCCGCCTCGTTCCGCTTGCGTTACAGTAGATGACGAAACCATTGATCCAACGACGAGAATAATAAGTACTGCAACATGCTGGCTCCCTCTTCGATATTCCTACATTTACTTCCGGTTTGTTTACAGTCTTGACGACGCAGCTGGTGGTTGTAGTGTACTCAAATAATTGTGCTTGCAGGGGTTGAGCTTTGGTCCCGCCTCTCAACTGTCAGTGTGGTGGTGGTTGTAGTGTGAGGAATTGGTGGTGGTGGTTGTAGTCTGAGGAGGTAGTGGTGGCAGTAGTGAGTGGAGGTGGTAGTAGTGTGTGGTGGTGGTTGTGAGAGTGTGGTGGTGGTGGTGGTAGTGTGTGGTGGTTGTGGGAGTGTGTAGTGGTGGTGGTAGTGTGTAGTGGTGGTGGTAGTAGTGTGTGGTTGTGGTAGTAGTGTGTAGTTGTGGTGGAAGTGTGTAGTGGTGGTGGTAGTGTGTGGTCGGGGTGGTGTGTTGTGGTAGAAGTGGTAGTATGTGGAGGTGGTGATGGTTGCGTGTGGTGGTGGTGGTAGTGTGTGGTGGTGGTGATAGTGTGTGGTGGTGATGGTATTGTGTAGTGATGGTGGTAGTGAGTGAAAGTTATGGTAGTGTGAGGTTGTTGTAGTGGTGTGTGGTGGTGATGGTGGTAGTGTGGAGGTCGTGGAAGTGTGTGGTGGTGGTGGTAGTGAGTGGTGGTGGTAGTGTGTGGTGGTGGTGGTAGTGTGTGGTGTTGGTAGTGTAATGTGGTGGTGGTAGTGTGTGGTGGTAGTAGTGTGTGGTGGTAGTGTATGGTGGTGGTAGTGTGTTGTGGTGGTGGTAATGTACTCACCTAGTTGTACTCACCTAGTTGTGCTTGCGGGGGTTGAGCTCTGGCTCTTTGTCCCGCCTTTCAACTGTCAATCAACAGGTGTACAGGTTCCTGAGCCTATTGGGCTCTATCATATCTACACTTGAAACTGTGTATGGAGTCAGCCTCCACCACATCACTTCCTAATGCATTCCATTTGTCAACCACTCTGACACTAAAAAAGTTCTTTCTAATATCTCTGTGGCTCATTTGGGCACTCAGTTTCCACCTGTGTCCCCTAGTGCGTGTGCCCCTTGTGTTAAACAGCCTGTCTTTATCAACCCTGTCGATTCCCTTGAGGATCTTGAGTGTGGTGATCATGTCCCCCCTAACTCTTCTGTCTTCCAACGAAGTGAGGTTTAATTCCCGTAGTCTCTCCTCGTAGCTCATACCTCTCAGCTCGGGTACTAGTCTGGTGACAAACCTTTGAACCTTTTCCATTTTAGTCTTATGCTTGACTAGATATGAACTCCATGCTGGTGCCGCATACTCCAGGATTGGTCTGACATATGTGGTATATAATGTTCTGAAAGATTCCTTACACAAGTTTCTAAAGGCCGTTCTTATGTTAGCCAACCTGGCATATGCTGCTGCTGTTATCCTCTTGATACCTCTTATCCTCTTCAGGGGACAGGTCTGGCGTGATGTCAACCCCCAGGTCTTTCTCTCTCTCGGACTCTTGAAGTATTTCATCTCCCAAGTGATACCTTGTATCTGGTCTCCTGCTTCCTACCCCTATCTTCATTACATTACATTTGCTTGGATTAAACTCTGTTCGACCATTTGTTCGACCATTCCTGCAGCTTGTCCAGGTCTTCTTAGAGCCTCAAGCTGTCCTCCTCTGTCTTAATCCTTCTCATAATTTTGGCGTCGTCAGCAAACATTGAGAGGAATGAGTCTATACCCTCTGGGAGATCATTTACGTATATCAGAAACAGGATAGGTCCAAGTACAGATCCCTGTGGGAATCCACTGGTGACTTCACGCCAGTCTGAGGTCTCACCCCTCACTGTAACTCTCTGCTTCCTATTGTTTAGGTACTCCCTTATCTACTGGAGCGCCCTACCAGTTACTCCTGCCTGTTTCTCTAGCTTATGCATCAACCTTTTATGGGGTACTGTGTCAAAGGCTTTCCGACAGTCCAAAAAAATGCAGTCCGCCCACCCTTCTCTTTCTTGTTTAATCTTTGTCACCTGATCGTAGAATTCTATCAATCCTGTAAGGCAAGATTTACCCTCCCTGAACCCATGTTGATGGGTTGTCATGAAATCTTTTCTCTCCAGATGTGTTACTAGGTTTTTTCTCACAATCTTCTCCATCACCTTGCATGGTATACAAGTTAAGGACACTGGCCTGTAGTTCAGTGCCTCTTGTCTGTCACCCTTTTTGTATATTGGTACCACATTAGCAGTCTTCCATATTTCTGGTAGGTCCCCCGTTTCCAGTGACCTACTATACACTATGGAGAGTGGTAGGCAAAGTGCTCCTGCACACTCTTTCAATACCCATGGCGAGATTCCATCCGGCCCAACAGCTTTTCTCACATCCAGCTCCAATAGGTGCTTCTTGACCTCATCTCTTGTAATTTCGAACCTATCCAAGGTCACCTGGTTTGCTGCCACCTCTTCTAGCGCCGCGACATCTCCCTGTTCTATTGTAAAGACCTCCTGGAACCTTTTGTTAATGTGTGGTGGTGGTAGTGTGTGGTGCTAGTGGTAGTATGTTGTGGTGGTGGTAGTGAGTGGTAATGGTAGTGTGTGGTGGTGGTGATAGTGTGTAGTGGTGGTAGTGTGTTGTGGTGGTGGTAGGGTGTGGTGGTGGTAGTGTGTGGTGGTGGTGGTAGTGTGTGGTGGTGGCGGTAGTGTGTTGTGGTGGTGGTAGGGGTGTGGTGGTGGTGGTAGTGTGTGGTGGTAGAGGTAGTGTGTTGCGGTGATAATAGTGTGTGGTGGTGGTGGTGGTAGTGTGTTGTGGTGGTGGTGGTAGTGTGTGGTGGTGGTGGTAGTGTGTTGTGGTGGTGGTGGTAGTGTGTTGTGGTGGTGGTAAGGTGTCGTGGTGGTAGTGTGTGTGGTGGTGGTGGTAGTGTGTGGTGGTGTTGGTGGTGGTGGTGTGGTAGTGTGTAGTGGGTTCAGTATTGTGTGGTGATGGTTGTAGTATGAGGTGATAATTGTAGTGTGTGTTGGTGGTTGTAGTGAGGTAATGTTTATAGTGTGCAGTGATGGTTGTAGTGTGTAGTGGTGGTGATTGTGCGTGTGGTGGTGGTGGTAGTTTGAAGTGGTGATGGTAGTGTGTGGTAGTGGTGGTAGTGTGTAGTAGTGGTGGTAGTGTGTGGAGGTGGTGGTAGAGTGTGGAGGTGGTGGTAGTGTGATCGAGTATGTAGTGGTAGTGGTAGTGGGAGTGTTTGATGGTGGTGGTAGTGGGAGTGTGTGTTGGTGGTGGTGGTAGTGTGAGTGTGGTTGTAGTGTGTGGTGGTGGTTGTAGCGTGTTGTGGTGGTTGTAGTGTGAGGTGATGGTTACAGTGTGTGTGTTGGTGGTTGTAGTGTGTGGTGGTGGTTGTAGTGTGTGGTGATGGTTGTAGTGTGTGGTGATGGTTGCAGTGTGTGGTGATGGTTGTAGTGTGTGGTGGTGGTTGTAGTGTGTGGTGATGGTTGTAGTGTGTGTTGGTGGTTGTAGTGTGTGGTGATGGTTGTAGTGTGTGGTGATGGTTGTAGTGTGTGGTGATGGTTGTAGTGTGTGGTGATGGTTGTAGTGTGTGGTGATGGTTGTAGTGTGTGGTGATGGTTGTAGTGTGTGGTGATGGTTGTAGTGTGTGGTGATGGTTGTAGTGTGTGTTGGTGGTTGTAGTGTGTGGTGATGGTTGTAGTGTGTGTTGGTGGTTGTAGTGTGTGGTGATGGTTGTAGTGTGTGGTGATGGTTGTAGTGTGTGGTGATGGTTGTAGTGTGTGGTGATGGTTGTAGTGTGTAGTGGTCGTTGTAGTGTGTGGTGGTGGTGTTAGTGAAGTGGTGGTGGTCGTAGTGTGTGGTGGTTGTGGTAGTGAGTGGTGGTGGTGGTAGTGAGTGGTGGTGGTGGTAGTGTGTACTGACGGTGGTAGAGTGTGGTGGTGGTGGTAGTGAGTGGTGGTGGTGGTAGTGTGTACTGGCGGTGGTAGAGTGTGGTGGTGGTAATGTGTGGTAGCGGTTTGTGTGAGGTGGTGGTGGTGGTAGTGTGTGGGTGATGGACGTAGTGTTTGGAGGATGAAATGTGTAGTAGCGGTTTAGAGTGTGGTGGTTGTGGTAGTGTGTGGTCAGCCTATGAGTCGTGTGTGTTTTTTATTACAAATGGTGGTTCCCAGTCTATAAGTCGTGTTTTGCGTTACCTCGGTAATCCTGCACAGGCGTCGCTAATGGTCAATGACGTCACCAGCTAGCCGCTCAGTGACCCTGCACAGGCACGTTCAAGGGGATTAAAAAGCCGGTCTGTGAGTCATGTGTTTTGCATGACCTCGGTGACCCTGAAACCGAATGTATAATAACATCATTCCTAATCTATTTTAAATCTCCTATTTACTTCCAATCTATGTTAACCAGAACATGAAGCAGCGCTATTAGATGATCTGCAGTAGATCTATTCCCTATTAATATCCCCTTTCTTCTCCATTTATACATATCAATAATGTAACTCCATTAATATTCAAAAGGACCTATTTATTCCCCTTACTTATCTAGAAGCTTTGTATTGAGTGTCCGGTCAAGGATCGTTTATTGAGCATAGGAATGAATGAAACCCATTCATATTAAACAAAGGGGGAACAACACAGAAGATACCAGTGTGAACAAAAGAACAAAGATAACTGCAGAAGGCCTATTGGCCCATACGAGGCAGCTCCTATTTATAACCATCCACTCCCACTCAAAGACCAAGAACTATCATGTATCTCAGCGTTCACCCCTTTTACCAACCAGTACTTAACCAGTTTTTTCCAAAATCTAAAACTTATCCGATTTATACCCATTGTTTCGTGTTCTGTCTCGTGTTGATGCGTTTAATAGCCTATTAATATCCCCTTTTATCATGTCCATTCAGTCACACCTCTATCGTGTCGCTTCTATTTCTTCTCCTTTCTAGAGAATGTAATTTAAGCTTTGTCAATCTTTTCTTCAAGGATCGTTTCTTGAGCATAGGACAAATAAAAATGAAAACCCGCTACTAGCCATTTGTATGAAAACAGACCCCACCCCCCAGGCATGATGACTTCAATAGGGGATTCAGTAGTAATCCAAATATATTTATTGCTGCATAAATATATATTCACGTGCATAAATATATATATGCATGTCTCACATTTGTTCAAAAAACACGCCCCCCACACCTTACTGTAACATATAACAAATCTACATACTCATTCAGTACGCATATATCTGCACTGCATTAAGGAAAAGCGGCCTCGAATATTTTGAACTAGGCCTTCTGCAGTTACCTTTCTTTCTGACGTCATCACCCCCAATGCGGTGTTATCCACCAATAGGGCACGTTGCTTAAAAACATAACGTTACAAGCAGTTCCAATGAAGGACCCCCCCGCCTCTCATTAGCACATTCCTTAATTTTGCGTCTAACTATCGACCAATTAGCCTAACGTCTATTGTGGGAAAGTTACTCGAATCTATAATAACAAATAAAATTCATCTTCATCTCGAAAAACATAAAATAATAATTGAGTCGCAACATGGTTTTATAAATGGCCGTTCATGTTTATCAAATTTGTTATCTTTTTATTCTAGCATAGTTGAGGCAGTTGATAGTGGTAAGGATTGCGATGTTGTGTACCTTGACTTTAGCAAAGCTTTTGATACAGTGCCACATGAAAGACTGATTAAAAAGATAGAGTCTCATGGTATTGGGGGTGCTATATTAAGCTGGATTAGGGCATGGCTATTCCAAAGGAAACAGAGAGTTAGCATAAATGGAGTCAAGTCAGAGTGGGAAAATGTTGTAAGTGGGGTGCCTCAGGGCTCTGTCCTGGGACCTCTGTTGTTTATAATATATATAAATGATTTAGATTCAGGTTTGAGTAGCAACATTTGCAAATTTGCCGATGATACGAAAATCGGTAAGGAAATTAATTCGGAGGAGGACTCACTATCACTTCAATTAACAAGTTGATCTAGATAGGGTTTTGAAATGGTCGAAGGATTGGCAGATGCAGTTTAATGCTGATAAATGTAAAGTTCTGAGGTTAGGTAATGATGATTGGGTTACAAGATACGAGCTTGATGGTGTTGAGATTGCGAAAGGGATCTGGGAGTTATGATTAGTAAGAATTTAAAACAAAAGGATCAATGCATAAATGTTCGTAATAAGGCAAATCGGACACTTGGATTTATTAATCGCAGCGTTAGTAACAAGACACCTGGTGTGGTTCTCAAGCTATATCTTGCTCTAGTTAGGCCCCATTTAGAATATGCAGTTCAGTTTTGGTCACCATATTATAGAATGGATATTAATTCACTTGAACGTGTCCAGCATAGGATGACTAAGTTAATTCCCCAAATTAGAAATCTTTCATATGAAGAAAGATTAACAAAACTTAAGTTGCATTCACTGGAAAGGCGAAGAGTTAGGGGTGACATGATAGAGGTTTACAAGTGAGTGAATGGACATAACAAAGGGGATATTAATAGGGTACTAAAAGTATCAACACAAGACAAAACACGAAACAATAGTTATAAATTGGATAAGTTTAGATTTAGGAAAGACTTGGGTAAATACTGGTTCAGTAACAGGGTTGTTGATTTGTAGAACCAATTGCCGCGTAACATTGTGGAGGTGGGGTCCCTCGATTGTTTCAAGCATGGGTTGGACAAGTATATGAGTGGGATTGGGTGGTTATAAATAGGAGCTGCCTCGTATAGGCCAATAGGCCTTCTGCAGTTGCCTTTGTTCTTATGTTCTTATGTTAATCTCTCTACTGTTCTCTGCAAGTGACATCACGGCCAGATATGATGATGCCAGTCTTGCATCATCATATCTGACTCATTGTATCATTGCTCGTATTTTTCTATTATTCAATTCATATCAGCCCTACCAAACTAACCTAACCTATATAAAAAAACAAACAAATGCATTCTACAGACCCCTTGTTGTTGTTTTAGAGACGTCACAAAAAGCTGCCTAGTATAGGGATAGGGTATTGTTAGCCATTAGCATAAGTTTTAAGGCACCACAGTAACCTGACTTTTCAAACTGGTGTGACGTCACAAGATGGCCAATGCGGCCATTGGCATTACACTTTTTTTTTTTGAGATGTATCCAAGTGGCTGTACATTCTTGTGCAGCCACTAGTACGCGTAGCGTTTCGGGCAGGTCCCTGGAATACGATCCCCACCGCAAAGAATCGTTGTTACAACCAAGTACACATTTTACTGTTGAGTTGGGATTCCTGGCTGCGCCACCAGAGGGTGCAGACGTCGGGCTTCAGCTGTCAATAGTCGTCTGTCGTTGCTGAGTGGTGGTTTGCTGTGGGGGGGGGGGGGGTGGAGCGCCCGCTGGTCGGGGCTCCTGCCTGTATGGACGCGGCTGGTACTAGCCGTATTCGGCGGATCGACACTGTATGGCTGGATTTTCCTGCTGCTGTGGACTGGCCCGCTGTAGAGATTGCTCTCCTGGACGTCCTCCGTGTTGACGTCCCCGAGCTCCTGGGTCTCGAGAAGTTATCGCCTACCCGTATTGCGGTGTTGTTCGCTACGTCACATGTTTACCAGGAGTTTGTGGCTCGCTGGGATAGCTGCACGCTTCCTCTTCCGGCTTCGGCTGCGTCTGTGGAGATCTCGGATCCCTGGGGGCCCTTGTCGTTTGTGAGTGTTCACGGCGTGCCAGTGACCTTCCCCGAGACGGCCCTCATGTCCTTGTTTATGCGGTTTGGGACGGTGGTGAAGCACCGGTTCAATATTTTGAGTGCGGGCCGGCTGAAGAGGGTCCGGCTGGGTTCACGCACGCTTGTCATGCGGCTCACGAGCCCTATACCATCCAGGGTCTTGTTTCGTGGGCTCTCTCTCCGAACCTTTTATCAAGGTCAAACCCGCACGTGTTTCCGGTGTGGTGCTGAGGGCCACGTGGCGACCGATTGCGATGCTCCTCGTGCTGAGGCCCCTTCAGTTTTCCTGGAGGATGACTTTCCCCACTTATCTGTGCGTGTGGATTCCCCGGCGGATACTCGCTCTGTGCAGCTGCCTGGTGTGGTTCCCGCGGCGGTTCCAGCTGTCGCTACGTCTGGACCTGATCTGTCTGCCCCACCGGTGAGCTCGGGGAACCTAGGGGCACATGTTTCGGACCTTCGTCGTTCGATAAATGCGGAGGTGCATCCGCATCCGGTGGCCTTAGAAGATGCTGTAGGAGTGGCGCCTGCATCACCTGCTGAAGGACATGTGCTTCTCGGGGCTGGCGGGGCGGTGGGTTGTGTGTCTCCACCCACGTCCTCTGCCTCGTCGCCTCTGGCAGTTTCCTCGTTGACGAGTACCTCTTCCCCTCTGCCGGTTCCGTCACCCTCCCTGGATACCTCACGTGTGCTGTAGTCTACCCTTCCGTCTGCTGTGTCTCTTCCTTCTCCGACTCCGGTCTCCGTGCCTGGTGGTGGCTTTTTGCCCCGCGTTGTTGATGCTGCTGTTCTGCGTGATCGTGCTGCCCCGGCTTTGGGGGCCGCCTGCCGATGGATCTTCTGGGGCACCGCTTGCTGGGGGGGTGATAGTTCCAACGATTAGCGGCCTCTTTTTAAGCGCCGTCGCTCGGCTCGGGATGCGTCACCTCGCCGGTCGTGGGCAGAGGAGCGTGATGCGATGAATGATGATGCTGTGGCCGACACTGTGTTGCCTCCTCTGGTGCCTTCTGTGTTGGATGCTGTGCCCCATGCTGGTGGCTCCCCTCAGTGGGCGGTTGCCCCTAGTGATCGCGACCTTGTAGTGGTGTTGTCGAAGGATGTGAGGCGGGGGGCCTCTGCTCCTGTTCCGGTTGGTGGGGGCGCTGGGACCCCTGCGGAGCCACCCTCCGCTGGACTCGGTGCGGTGCCCGGCGTCGAACGGAGTGCACGCCCTAGTGGGCGGGCCGGTGTGCGGTCTGCCGTGCAGTCTGGTGTGCTTCCAGGTGTGCGGCCCTGTGACCAGCTTCCTAGGGGGAAACCCATCCCTTTCGTCCTCCTGTCCGGCGAGGTGGTAGGCTCTGAGGCAACTGTGGCTTTTGAGTGTGATGACCTGATGCGTCCTGTTCCCTGGTGCCCATCTACCATCTGGGTTCCACGGGTGCAGTGTTTTGTCTCGGGAGTGCCAAATTCGATGCGTTGGCCTATTGCGACTCCTAGATGTCCGCTTCCTGAAAGTGACCAACTTGTTTGGGAGGCTTATTTCTTACGGTTTCCAGCTCGGGAGTACCCGGAGAAGTCTGAGTGATTGGTTTCTGTCTATGTTGTGCGTGGTGTTTCCCCGGTGCCTGCGTGCACAGGTGGGTGTCCTTGTCTGTGTGGGTGGTGTGGGTGTTGTTCCTGCCCCTGTGTTGCCTGTTTTGTTGTGTTTGCGATTTGTTTTGTGCTTTGCCTTTGGTATGGGTGTTTGTGTTGTGGTTGTGTGCGGTTGTGGGTGTTTGGTGTTATTTCTTTCGTGTCGTTGCGCACGCCCCGTGTATTGTGTTGGGGTGGCGGGCTGTGTGGTTGTGTATGTCGCTTGTGTTTATCTTCTTGTCCTCGTGATTGCTTTATTCTTTGTAAAACATTTATGTTATTTATGTTTGTATTTCACTGTTTTTCCGTATTTATTTTTTGTTGTTTCCTGTAGTTTTGTATTTTTGCCTCTGTCTGTGGTTTCGGAGGCCTGTTGATATTATGTACTATTATGCACCTGTGTTTGGGTTGTTGGGCTGGGCTTGTTTGTGTGTTTTCTTTATGTATTTCTGTACTTACGGTTTTGTGGATGTGACTATGTTTTATGTTATTTATATCTTGTGCTATTTATTTGTAACGTTCTGTTTTTTGTGATAAATCCAGTGCCCGTTTCAAGGTTTTCTCTTTTTGTGCTTTGTATCATGTATTTTCATCTTGGTTTTTGTTGGGTATGTTTAGTTTGCATCCGTGTTTAATTACTTTGTTATATTTGTCCTGTATGTATTCATGAATTGTTTATTCTGCAGTTGTCTGTTTTGTGTTTTGTACATTGTGTATTTCTTTTATAAAAAAAAAATTGGCGTGACATCACAAGATGGCCAATGTGGCCATTGGCATTTTTTTTTTGAGATATATACAAGAGTTGTTACATTCTTGTACAGCCACTAGTACGCGTAGCGTTTCGGGCAGGTCCCTGGAATACGATCCCCGCCGCGAAGAATCGTTGTTACAACCAAGTACACATTTTACTGTTGAGTTAAACAGAGGCTACAGTTAAGGATTTGCGCCCAGTAAATCCTCCCCGGCCAGGATACGAACCCATGACTAAGCGCTCGCTGAACGCCAGGCGAGTGTCTTACCACTACACCACGGAAACTGGTACTTGTATATGTAGTCTGTTAAATGATATTATTCAAAAAATATATCCATCTATCCATCCCCAACCTAGCCTAACCTAATTACAGGTTTAAGAATATACATTTAGTCAACCACAACTGTAATCATAGCATTATGCAGTGATGAGTTCAAAACTACAATAACGACCCAAATGTCGTACTGCAATTTAAGCAGAATCGTACGTCTGGCAGCATAGCAGATAAGCTGAACATTAGAATAAAGATAACTGCAGAAGGCCTATTGGGCCTTTCGAGGCCGCTCCTATATATATATATATCCACCCAATCTCATTCATATATATGTCCTACCAGAGCTTAAAACAATCAAGGGACCCAATAATAGTGTATAATAAATAGCTCACATTCTAGTTTTTACACATCAGCAATTATGAAACACTGTAGCTAGATATTGTACTATTATCTGCAAGTAGTTACCGTACATCTGGCATCTCAGCGGATTAGTAGCTGTGTCATAGGCTAGTCAACTATCCTCAGATCCATCAAATAGCTATCCAAATGTCGCACCGCAATTTATGCTATATGAATCCCTAAAATGTATTTAAGAACAAGATTTCAGTAATCCCATTATAAAACACATGCACATTTACACTCAAATAGCATTTTATGCACAAAGCATTTCCATACTAAATTCTATTTACACAGAAAATACAACATTTACACACCAAATACGTCATTTATGCACAAAAATATTATTTACACACAAAATATACCATTCACACACAAAATATGTCATAGACAAAAATATGCCATATACATACAAAATATGTCAGTTGCACACAAAAATATACCATTTACAGAAATTTATTTATTTATTTATTTATGCATATACAAGAAGGTACATTGGGAATGTGAGGATACATAATATGGTAATTACAGTCTTGTAAAGCCACTAGTACGTGCAGCGTTTCGGGCAGGTCCTTAATCTAAGAAAATTTTAAGTAGGTAAATACTTGCAAAATTTATAGACAAAAAAAAAAATGCTAACAGTCACATGGAATGAAAAAAAGAAGATGAGAGAAAATTGTAGGTACAGTATATTAAAGCACATAGGTAGCTAAGATTGATTGCAATGACAGCGTGAATGGTAGTTGACAAAAATTGGTAGGCACAATACAGCAGAAACAATATAAGATTGATTGCAATGACAGCTTGAATGGTAGTTGACAAAAATTGGTAGTCACAATACAGCATATGGCTAACACATAAAAGAAGACAGCAATGAACACAATGATAAGGTTGTTTGATACTACATAAAAATTAGGAGATTGGGTAACACTAGGTACAGAGCAAATTTAAAGCTCAGTGTAGGAAACTAAGAAGATAAAATTAGGTACTTTTTGGTTTTGCTTTTAAATAAGGCAAAAGTTTTACAGTTTTTCAATTCACTAGGGAGTGAGTTCCATAGACTAGGTCCCTTAATTTGCATAGAGTGTTTACACAGATCAAGTTTGACCCTGGGGATATGAAAGAGATATTTATTTCTGATGTGGTGATAATGGGTCCTATTACATCTGTCCAGGGAGAGTTTCAGAGCATGGTTTTCATTTAAGAACAGGGTTTTGTAAATGTAGTTGACACAAGAGAATGTGTGGAGGGAGTTAATATTTAGCAAGTTTAGGGATTTAAACAAGGGAGCTGAGTTTAAGTAAGAGGTAGTTGTGATTAACAGTATCAAAGGCTTTTCTTAGGTCAATGAAGAGTCCAATCGGAAACTCATTTTTGTCAAGGGCTGAGTAGATAACGTCAAGGAGACTAATGATTGCATCGTTGGTGCTCTTTTGGGACCGGAAGCCAAACTGGCAGGGGCTGAGTATGTCGAATTTTACGAGGTAGGAATAGAGCTGTTCGTAAATAATTTTTTCAAATATTTTTGATAGAATGGGTAGATTTGATATTGGTCTATAATTGTTTATGTCCGCCGGATTGCCTCCTTTATGGACTGGCGTTACTCTGGCTTTTTTGAGGATATGAGGGAAGGTGTGACACTCTATAGATTTGTTGAACAGTAGTGCTATGGGTGGGGCAATTGCATGGGAGGCTCTCTTTTACACAATGGACGGAATTTCATTGGTGTTCTCTGCCTTGGTTTTTAGAGAGTGTATGATGGACACAACATCTGCCGGGCTGATTGGTGAAAGGAGAAGAGAGTTTGGATAGCTGCCTGAGAGATATGTGTCTGAGTCTGTGGGATTTTACTGGCAAGATTAGCACCAACCGATGAAAAGAAACTATTAAATTCATTTGCCATTTCTAAATCAGTTGATGGTATATCCCCATCTTTGTAGAGTTTTATTTGGTTATGTGAGTGTTGTTTAGTTCCTAAGATACTAGAGATTGTTTTCCAAGTGCTTTTCATGTTGCCTTTTGCTTCATTGAATCTATTCACGTAATATGCAAGTTTTGCCTTTCTTATGATACTGGTAAGCATTGATGAGTACCTTTTAGCTACTTCCTTTGAAACTAGGCCAATCCTAAGTTTCTTTTCATATTCATGTTTCTTGTTGATTGAGTTGAGAATGCCACTTGTGAGCCATGGATTGTTTAATCTTTTGTCAGTTACTTGCTTGGTAAGAAGGGGACAATGAAGGTTGTAGAGGCTTAGAGTTTTGGAGAGGAAGAGGTTAGCTAATGAATTTATATCCTGGGTATTATTGAATTTAGAATCCCAGTTAATATTGTGAAGTGCATTTGTAAGATTGCCTAAAGCTGATTCACTGTGTAGCCTAAATGAAAGTTTCTTGCTTTTTGGTGGTGTTATGTCCATGTTCGCTATGAGAAAGGTAGAATAGTGGTCAGTTGTTCTGTCGTAGATTATACCAGATACAAGGGGAGCTGTTATGTTTGTCCATATGTGGTCCAAGGTAGTGGCTGATGTTTGAGTGACTCGGGTAGGTTTGGTGATTGTGGGGATTAGCATACAGAAGTTCATGCTGTTAAGGATATAGTCAACTTGAGAGCAATTTTGTTGACCCAGGTCAATATTAAAGTCTCCTCCCAGAATGATGTGGTTTTTGTTGAGATTGTTGTTTATAATAAGATTCCTTAGGTTGTCTGAGAAAGAAGCTATGTTAGTATTGGGAAATCTATAGATGGATCCAATAGTCAAAGAGGATTTAAGGGATTTAATTGTAAACTGAGCAAAAGTATATTCACAGTCGTCATCTCTGTCACTAATAACACTGTTGCAGATAAATGTATCTCGGTAATATATAGCTGTGCCACCACCTTTTTTATTAGGCCTACAGTTATGAATGGCTTTATAACCAGCTAAGTTGTAGAGTTGGGTATAGTCTTTATTTAACCAAGTTTCTGTTAAAATAATGAACGATAGGTTAGTACCTAGTGCTGTGAGTAATGCATTTAAATCGTCAAAATGTTTACCAAGTGATCTAACATTTTGGTTGTAAACTGATAGACAGGTGCTATTTTGGAGTTTGTTTTTAGCCTGGTGTGCTGTGAAATACTTGCAATAATGATGATCAATGTGCTGGTTGGTGTAGATATGAGACAGAAGATTTTGATCTGGATCAATATCAGTGTGCATAGAGATGCAGAGGGAACACGATACAAGATACACATAAAGCAAAACACAAGAATAAAAGCAAATACAATAAAATAGTAACAATTTAGAAGTAAAATAAAGATCCAATAGATAGCCAGGGAGGACACAGAAGTTACATAAAATAAAACACAAAAAATCAGTAGAGACTGACAATATAAATGTAAAATAACAAATAATAAGAAAAATAATAATCAAAAAGTAAAATGATCTTGAAGATAATTAACTTAGTAATGGTTAATTAAAATCCTATAATTGGTATGAACCTAAGAAAACAAAGTGAGCTCAAATAGATAATTCCGAGAGAAAAAAAAAAAGATGACATGTAAATCTAATTAAATCTTGAAATTTACTCTAATATAAATCTAAGTGTAAAAATAAACAGGGTGAGAGTATATTCATGTGGAAGATTTTACTATGATACTGAGGTAGATGCTTATATAAACAATAATACTATTAATTGATATATATAAATAATTAAGAGTAAAAAACAGGCAAAGATGACAAACAAAAAAATAAAAATAAAAATAAAAATAAAAACCTTTGGAAAGGAAAGGCAGAGCTTAAGTACACTTTGGTTGTATGTGAGACTACAAATTATGTTCTGGTTATTCAGCTGATATCCCACAGTCATCCAGGAAAGAAGTGAGGTGTGCTTCAGTGGTTATGACATAAGTTTTTCCAGAGTCAGTCTTCCTAGCTATTATTTTACCATCGCGCACAAAACAATGTTTAATAGCAGTGGATCTTTTGCAGATTCCACGTAGTTTAAATAAGAGATTTTGTCTGAATCTGGTTAGACATTCGTTCACATAAACATTGGATTTCCTAGCGACTGCAGTAGTGATAAGGTCTGACTTGCGGGAGCAGCTATCTAATTTCACACGTACCTTTCTGTTATTTGTACCAGATGATTTCGTACCCACTCTATAAGCTGACTTAATGTCTCTTGCTTCGATTGAATAATTCAACTTAGTACGCAATTCCTGGATCACGATGGCAGTACAGTCTTCTCTGTCAGTTTCATGGGGAAAATCATGTGATGAGATGATGACAGAATCAAGGAGCTTAAGTTGGTCTGATTCGTCTTGGGTTGCAGTGTGTTGCTGTTGTAGGGAGTTAATTAAAATGGTTCTCTAACTTTTGTAACATATCTTCTTGCTTATTAGAGGTTTCTGCTGATTTAGAGTTAGTAACCGAGATCTGAAGAGAGCTTAATTCCTGTTCGAGGTGGTCGACTCTGACAGACAGATCTTGGTTAATCTTGTGCATGGCCAAAGCATCACTCTGTAGCTTCATTATCAGGTCCTACTGCTCTTGGATTATAGACTTTTGGTCATCATGTATTTGAGTCAATAATTTGAGCCATGGATTATCAGCGAGACGCTTAAAGTCAGAACATGGGGAGGCAGCTCGTTTAAGTTGCTCCATATGGTTACATAACTGTTGCAAGGCTCGAGTCAGTGACGACGCTTCAATCAGCTGGGAAGGTTTGTTATTGTTGACGCAGGGAGGGTCGGTACCCTCCCCCCCGGCAGCCATTAAGGGAGAGACAGCCGCGTTATTCCTGTTGCTAGCTTGGCTGGTTGGGTTCATCCTGATAGGTGTGCTATCTTTCTTTGCGGCCTTACCGAGCTTAGAATTGTTTTGCATGGTAGCAGCAGAGATGTACGCAGGCAGATGGGGTAGACTCGTTGATATGGCAGCAGCAAACGACAGGTTAGCTTCCTCCAGGGAGCAACACTAATGAGGTCGAGATGAGCTAGTAGGTTAGGTTTTGTCGAATATTTCGGTCACATTTAGGTCACTGGGTACTTAGCTGCCTTCTGGGGTTGTTACATCATGTTTGGGATGTTGTGGGCTCAAGGAGCAGCTGATAGAGTTGGAGGGGCAGCAGGGTCGTCAGGAGCGTATGAGCGTTCGAGAATAGTTCTAAGATCAATGGTATTGCATTGTACTTTGCATGTACTCTCCGAGTATGACATTTACACAAGGTATGGTATTTGCACAAATATAGCAAATTGCTTATACATTTAGACAATCAAAAATGCACTTTCACTAAAATTACACAATTTCCCAAACATAATTTTCACAAAATACCCACACATTGGCTCATAAACCAAAATACATTTTCACACTTGCACATGAAGATCTATTTTTCCGATTACATATACAGAACTTACACAAATACACAATTTGCACAAAAAATATAGTCACACCAGTTCCACTTCAGCAAATTAAAAACACAACTTGCATAACTACACTGTTCGCACAAAACGATTGTAAAACATGTACAATTATTTCACAAATTGTGTAATTATTACAAATCATTACACACTTTGCACAATTAATGCAAGCAAACTTGCTATATAATTGCATAACTCACACAATGACAATCAATACACAACAGGTGTAAATACACAATTCGTCCATATACAATCACACAACATGTGCAATTAATACACAACTTGCACAAATATTATGCATCTTTCATAATTATTATTACACAACTTGCATAAATGTAATCAAAATACATATTCAACACAATACATAACTAGCCCAAATATGTAAATACGCAACTAGCACAAATGCACAATTCACACAAATACAATTACAACATATGCACAATTAATACACAACTTGCACAAAATATAATCAATACACAACTAACCCAAATATGAACACAAGTACTCAATTCCACAAATACACTTACAAAACATGCACAATTAATATACAACCTGCACAAACAATACACAATTTGAAGGAATATAATTAATACATAATTGCAATCATCATACGACTTATGCAAAATACAGAATCTGCACAATTAATACACAACTTGTACAAGTATAATAATTGTGCAATTTGCACAGTTACAATCACAACCAACTAGGTAAAACAATACACAATTTGCATTATATTTTTTCTAGTTATGTTTTGGTCATCATTTATAATATGGCGAGTTTAACCAACCCCCCAAAGGTCAGAATTTCACATGAATGAATGGCAAGTCTGACATCCTATGAGCTCAGTATAAAAACACATTTACCATAAATGTTTCAACATTATTAGTGCTAAACTATTCATCTAGAATATTGACCATTGTTTTTAATGTCTTATTAATACCCCCCCCCCCCTTGTTACATCCTCTTCAATCATGTCACCCATATTTATTTAGATAAACCCTCAAACAGACTTATTGGTTCTAGCCTTAGTTATGTTAGGGACAGGCGAGGTTAGGGGAAGCCAGTAAATTCTATGATAATTTTAAGCAAATTTACTATATCCTATCAAAAATGCAACCAATTAGAACCTAAATTCATCTAAATCTATCACAAATTATAGTTATACTATAGAAATTTAACCAAATTCAACCTAGCAAAAGCTAAACTAACTCAATATGAGCATCCCGTATCCTCACATACAAGCCTATGTCACCTCTGACAATACATGAGTTAGCTATAGCTAGAACCACAAAATAGGTAAATTTACATAAAATTTTGAATATGTTAGTTCATTACCCCTAAGATATTATATACCCTACCCTACACAACCTCACCTAACCTGGGCAAGCATATCCAAAGTTAGATTTGATTAAAGTTGGCGAAATTTGTACTATCCCATCTAAATGTAACCTAATGTAAGACAATTTCCACATATATACCCGAAAATGTTTTGTAACATATTACAGCCAAAGCCCATTTTAGCCAAGTTTTCACCTATTCCAACCTGCCCTAGACAACCTAACCTAACTAAACCTAGATTTGATTAAAGTTGGTTTAATTTAAGCCATCCCACCTAATTTAAGCCAATTTCCACCAAATATACCCAAATGTTTTGTATCATAGCACTGCCAAAGCCCATTTTAGCCTAGTTTTTCACCTATTCCAACCTACCCTACACAACCCTACCTAACTTATCCTAACATATACAAAGCTAGATTTGATTAAAAGTTGGTGAAATTTATGCTGTCCAATCAAAATTCAACCTAATTTACGCCAATTTCCGCCAAATATACCCAAATGTTTTGTAACATAGCACAGCCAATGTCCATTTTAGCCAAGTTTTCGCCTATTCCAACCTGCCCTAGACAACCTCAGCTAATGTAAAATGACCTAACATATCCAAGGCTAGATTTGATTAAAGTTGGGAAAATTTAAGCCATCCCACCTAAATTCAACCTAATTTAAGACAATTTCTACCAAATATACCCAAAATGTTTTGTATCATAGCACAGCCAAAGCCCCATTTTTACCCCCATTTTACCTATTCCATCTAAACTTCCAATATACAACATACATTCTTGGCACAACATCCCCCATTCCCAAGACCATTTTCATAGAGCTAGTGCTGTGTCCATCTAGCTATTTCCAATTTTCAAGATTAGTTTACCATCAATAAACCTACTAAACCAGACCCAACCTAACCTATCCTAACACAGCATTAGGTAAATTCATCCAAATGATCCCAATTTGTGTCAATTCCACTAAATTTTTCCTAACTGTATCAAACCAAATCCCCAAATTCTACTAAATGTACCTATGCACATCACATCCAGAGCACGAGTTGACGGTTAAGCGCTGTTAATATCTATTCCAAACTCCCATTTCACCCTAGATTACAGCTAGTTTTGCTAATATATTATTATGTGAAGTATGTTATTAATAGGTATTTTCCTTAAATTACCACAAATCAACCACATCATACCTAACCTCAGCAGGGGCCTCAGAGCATCCGGCAGCCTGATGCCCTAACAGGCCACACTGAAAACAGATACAGGGTTGCCGGGCATAATGCACCCGGACAAAGTAACCCATAAGCCGGACAGAAGATGATATATCCGACCGCAGGCGTATCCCCAAGGTACGAACGTTCGTCCGCCTTCCAGCTTACCTCCCCAAGGAAAGCGTGTTCACCCGCACGCTGACAACAGCACCTTATCTCCCGAAGTAACGCCGGAGGAGGTCTTCAGGGAACTCCAGGGGCGCCCCATGGACACTGACATAAGTCAGGTCACCACTACGATCCGAAATCGTCACAGAGCCGGCATCACCTGGCAACGACAACGTACGCCCCTCGTACCGACGGAGGAAGTCTCGGTACTCCTCTTCCCTCACGAATTTGAGAGCAGCCCGGTGGGCTGTAACAAGCTCAACACCGTAGATAGCCTCCACCAGGACACGAAGCATGTCACACATCACCATCTCGATGTCCATATATCCAGCCTTACAAGTGAACTCCAGGCCCACGGAGATCACACGCACAACAGGGGAAAGATGGCCTCCCATGTCAGAATCACCACATCAACATGCAGCCAGGCAGCAACAAAATTGGGAGGGCAGAGACGCCCACACCACCTGGCGACCAAAATAGCAAACAACCTCTACGTTTGAATTGAAATATTTTGTAAGTATTTTTTGGTTTTCTTTTGAAAAAAAATGAAAAATACGTTTATTTCACAGCTGTAAATATGCAACAAACAGCTATGAATCCACCGGCTACAACGGTTACTGCTTTCTTCATGTTGTAATAGGACCCATCATCACCACACCAGAAATAAATATCTCTTTGATATCCCCAGGGTCAAACTTAATCTGTGTAAACACTATGCAAATTAAGGGAACTAGTCTATGGAACTCACTCCCTAGTGAATTAAAAAGCTGTCAAACTTTTGTCATATTTTAAAGCAAAACCAAAAAGTACCTAATTTCATCTTCTTAATTACCTACACTGAGCTTTAAATTTGTTCTGTATCTAGTGTTACCCAATCTCCCAATTTTTATGTACTTAACCCAAACAACCTTATCATTGTGTTCATTGCTGTCTTCTTTTATGTGCTAGCCATATGCTGTATTGTGCCTACCAATTTTTGTTAACTACCATTCAAGCTGTCATTGCAATCAATCTGAGCTACCTATGTGCTTTAATATACCTACAATTTTCTCTCATCTTTTTTTTCATGCCTTGTAACTGTTATCATTTTTTATAAATTTTGCAAGTATTTACCTACTCAAAATTTTCTTAGATTAAGGACCTGCCCGAAACGCTGGGCGTACTAGTGGCTTTACAAGATTGCAATTACCATTTTATGTATCCTCACAATCCCAATGTACCTTCTTGTATATATATATATAAATAAATAAATAAATAAATAAATAAATGTTATGTCAAAATGACGCTTTTGCAAAAAGACTGCTGTATTCAGAAGTGCCTACGTATGACACGTGGAATGCCAGTAGAAAATCATTTGAACGACGCAAATGAGGAGAGCGAGTCGACTGACAACCTGGCATATTCAAATAAACTACGATAGGCAGACATCCACCATGCATCCCAATCAAGATGAACGCTTCTTTCTTCGCATGCTTTTGGTAAATGTGCCCGGTCCAGCGTCTTTCCAGCCACTTAATTTGTCAACGGCGTAACACATGCCACTTTCCGTAGTGCATGTCAACCTCTGAATTAATTATAGAAAGACCGACTCTAGGATGTATGCATTAATGAAGCGTCTAACACGTCACATCTGAATCAAAATTGTGCATTGTTTGCAATCATATTGACCACCGGCTCTCCTTCATCTCCAACAGAACTATGCAAGAAATATAAATTGCACATGGCTGAAGATATTGTACGTCGAATACGCAAGGAAAATTCAAATATGAACATAGATTTCACAGCAGAAATCTACAATGAAGCGTTGATAATGATTGAAGATTTGTGCTTAGAAATCGCGAACAAAGTTCTCAATCAATTGAAATGCCATCACCGAATCGATCTGCTGCTGCTTCGTTCGATGTAGAATTGCTTCGTGAACAAAGTTACAACACGTAACACAACAAAGTTACAAAGTTACAATTTGAATAATCAAATATTCCTAATCTAACGCTTAAGCGAAAAGGCATTTACAATCAAATAATTCCAACTGTCAATAACGGGCTTAAGAAATTTTCTTACATGCGCCAGGAAGAACTGGTAAAACCTTTTTAATTAGATTGATTCTGGCAACATTTCCATCCCAAAATGGCATAGCCATAGCTCTTGCATCGTCCAGAATAGCTGCGACATTGCTTCCAAGTGAAAGAACTCCTACCTCGGCTTTGAAATTGCCATTGAATATGCAATTCATTGAAACTCCCACGTGCAACATTTCCAAAGCATCCGGCACCCGAACTTAACAATATTATTCAGTCTATCATTCAAAGCGAGGCAGTCACATACAAGTCCGTCGACACTGTTGAGGAAGCAGACGAAGCGGTTAATTATCCAACAGAATTTTTTAATTCACTTGATCTGCCAGGGATACCATCACACGTACGGCAATTGAAAATCTGCGTGCCAATTATCATGTTGCGAAATATCAACCAACCAAAACTTTGCAACGCCACGCGCCTTACCTTGAGGTTACCTTGAGGTGCTTCCGGGGCTTAGCGTCTCCGCGGCCCGGTCGTCGACCAGGCCTCCTGGCTGCTGGACTGATCAACCAGGCTGTTGGACGCGGCTGCTCGCAGCCCGACGTATGAGTCACAGCCTGGTTGATCAGGTATCCTTTGGAGGTGCTTATCCAGTTCTCTCTTGAACACTGTGAGGGGATTGCCAGTTATGCCCCTTATGTGTAGCGGAAGCGTATTGAACAGTCTCGGGCCTCTGATGTTAATAGAGTTCTCTCTCAGAGTACCAGTTGCACCTCTGCTTTTCAACGGGGGTATTCTGCACATCCTGCCATGTCTTCTGGTCTCATGTGATGTTATTTCTGTGTGCAGGTTTGGGACCAGCCCCTCTAATATTTTCCATGTGTAAATTATTATGTATTATGGGCCAATACTTTTATTCTACAGTTGCCTTTGTTCTTATGTTCTTATCTCTCCCGCCTGCACTCAAGGGAGTACAGATTTAGGCTCTTTAGTCGGTCCCAATAGTTTAGATGTTTAACTGCGTGGATTCTAGCAGTAAAGGATCTCTGCACGCTCTCCAGGTCAGCAATTTCTCCAGCTTTGAAAGGGTCTGTCATTGTGCAGCAGTGCTCCACTCTCGAGAGCACAAGCGTTTTGAAAAGTATCATCATCGGTATAGCATCTCTAGTGTGAAAAGTTCTTGTTATCCAACCTGTCATTTTTCTTGCAGTTGTGACGGCTACTTTATTGTGCTCTTTAGAGGTAAGGTCTTCCAACATGAGTGCACCCAGATCCTTTACAATGCCTTTTCGTTCTATGTTATGATTTGCCTGAGTTTTGTACGTGGTTTCCGATTTTATATTTTCATTTTTTCCATAGCGCATGAGCTGGAACTTATCTTCGTTAAACACCATATTATTTTCTGTAGCCCATAGAAAGACCTGATCTACATCTGACTGGAGGTTTGCCGTGTCCTCTATGTTGCCTACTCTCATGAAGATCCTAGTGTCATCTGCAAAGGATGATACAGTGCTATAGGTTGTGTTCTTGTCTATGTCCGATATGAGGATAAGAAAAAGTACTGGAGCAAGCACAGTACCCTGGGGAACTGAGCTCTTCACGGTTGATGGGCTAGAGTTTATTTTGTTGACTATTACACATTGGGTTCTGTTGGTCAGGAAATTGTAGATCCATCTGCCTATTTTTCCGGTAATTCCTTTTGAACGCATTTTATGTGCAATAACACCATGGTCACATTTATCAAAAGCTTTTGCGAAATCTGTGTAAATTACATCAGCGTTTTGTTTGTCTTCCATAGCATCTAATGCCATATCATAATAGTCCAGCAATTGCGACAGGCAAGAGTGCCCTGTTCTGAAACCATGTTGTCTGGGGTTATGGAGAGGCTGTGATTCCATGTATTTTGTGATCTTACTTCTTAGCACTCTCTCAAAAATTTTTATGATGTGCGATGTTAGTGCTATCGCTCTGTAATTTTTTGCCTCTGCCTTATTTCCTCCTTTATGAAGTGGTGCTATCTCTGCTGTTTTTAGTATATCAGGAATAACGCCAGTATCTAGGTTTTGTCTCCACAGAATGTGGAGGGCCTGCGATAGTGGTTTTTTACAGTTCTTGATGAATATGGAGTTCCAAGAATCCAGGCATGGTGCAGAGTGCATTGGCATACTGTTTATGGCTTCTTCAAAATCCAGTGGGGATAGGGTGACGTCTGATATATGATTTGATGTTGGTATCATATCCATGAAAAATTCATTTGGGTTATCAATCTTTAGTGCGTTTAATTGCTCGCTGAAAACAGAGTCGTACTGCTTCCTCAGTAGCTCGCTCATTTCTTTGTTGTCATCGGTGAAAGTTCCATCTCCCTTTCCCAGGGGCCCGATACTAGATGTGGTTTTTGAACTTGATTTTGCATAAGAGAAAAAATATTTTGGATTTCTCTCTATTTCACTGATGGCCTTGCAGTAAAAAAATTAATCAGCGACGTCGTAGAAGCAACAGTCTTGACAGGACCTTTCAAAGGTGAAGATGTCCTCATTCCCCGCATTCCTATGATTCCAACAGATATGCCATTTCAATTTACGAGATTGTAATTTCCAATTCGATTGACGTTTGCAATCACCATCAACAAAGCTCAGGGCCAATCTTCCGACTTGTGCAGTTTATATCTAGACACGGATTGCTTCTCACATGGACAAGTATATTTTGCGTGTTCTAGAGTCGACAAACCAGAGTCTATATCTCCACAGATAATGGAACAACAAAAAATATTGTATACCCACAAGCATTGTAAAATTAAACATATTAGAAACGTGTGCTTTCCCTTTTTCCCTTTTCTTTCTTTCCCCTTTACCCAGACTGAGCCACAGCAACGCGTGGCGGGTACTGCAAGTCTATATAAATAAAAATAGAAATGTTCATTTGTTCAAAATCGCTAATATCCGAAAGTTCTTCACCGATTGCTTTGAAATTTTCACACAACGTTGCATTCGAATAGGGGCGTGTTTTCACATAACTACTATATACATGCCTCACCTGTGACAGGAAAAAACATGCTTTTTGAAAAATAGCACCATCTGTTGGACATAAGAGGAACACATATTGTAATCTCCGAAAGTTCTTCACCGATTGCTTTGAAATTTGACACAACGTACCATCTGAATATGCGTGTGTTTTTAAATATCTATTATATAGATGCATTACCTCTGACAGGTAAAAACATGCTTTTTTGAAAAACTGCGCCATCTGTTGCATGTAAGAGCAACACACACAATACCAAATATGTTACGATTCCATTTCAATGTTTCTAATTACATTGATAAATTGAATTTTCATAGATTTAGAATTATTTTAATTTTGATATAATTATATTATGTGACATTGCGTTGATATTGAGCTGTTTTGTTTACCATACCGTTCATTTCGTGAGAATAGTTTATTTGTTATTTTTTCATTGTTTTCCATTTTGTTTTTTAACTGTTCTTATTTTTCAGTATAATTGGCGGTGGAATTGAGCATTGTCGATTGATCTGCATTTGAAATTAAATATTTCGTTAGTATTTATGTTTTTGTTTTGAAAATAAGAAAATGGACAACGCATTTATTTCACAGCTGCAAATGTGCAACAAATAGCCATGAATCCACTGGCTACAATGTTAACTGCTTTCTTTACGTTATGTCAGAATGACGTGTTTGCGAAAACACTGCTGTATTCAGAAGTGACAACATATATGTCATTCCATAGTGATATATGGAATGCGAGTAGAAAATCATTTGAACGACTCAAACGAGGAGAGCGAGTCGACGGAAAACCTGGCATATCCAAACAAACTAAGATAGGTAGACTTTGCGTTCACCGTGCATCTCATACAAGATGAATGCTTCTTTCTTCGTGTTAAATAATGGAGTGTCTGTACTATGGGGGATCTATTATAACATGGGTGTAGGGGCAGTAGGTAGCATTCAGAGTTATCAAATATGGGAGAACTAAAGGCCCGGCCCCCAAAATAAACTATCCACAGCAATAATAACTTGCTACTAGATCATGTCCGACTAGAGGTTGATCATAGCACTCCCACACAGGAAGAAGGGATAATCCGTTACTACTTACTTATTTATTAACCCCTTAACAACCCCCCATATACACTCACACCAATAACAATAATAATAATTACTTTACCACACTATCTTACGTTAAAAGCCTTGGTCCACTTAAGCACGATACAAGGTTTTACACTGAACACAGGCTAGGGTAAAGTTCTACTAGGGAAACACTTGAAGCTAGAGTCAGCTTAGGGTAGGGAGACCACGTGGTTCCACTGGGACCCCCTAAGAATAGCTAGTAATATAAACACTAAGAACACCTACTACACACAAAGTATAATACTCTGCACATAGAACACGTGTATGCCAGACAATGAAGAATGTACACAGTATACTTAGCTGGAAACTAGACACAGAAATAAGAAACGAGGAGGAAGGGTAGGAGGATCCTGTCCACACCACGCCAGCTCAGAGAAGAAGGAGTCTCTCCAGTCTCCTTCCCCCCAGCTGGCTAGCTGCCGGCAGACTGCTCAACTAATCGTACCGCAGCCCTATACCAAGTTTACTCAGGTTTACTTTTCAAATGATTAGAAGGTATTAGTAAACATAGTTGGTGCCTATGTTATTATTTAATAATCAACCCCAAGCTCAGTCTTTAAATGCTCTTTGAGAAACAAGAATAGTCTTATGTCTGGCAGGGAAGATACAAACAATTGCAGCTCGTGATGCGTCCAACTATACTATAAGAAAGTTTAATAGCTCAATTTTGACCTCTGGTTTTGTTACGGCCCTCTCGGGTCGCAACTGGGTTCTTACTCTGATATTGTTAGAGGAAGGGTATCCGGCCCCAAGCCAGTAGTGGCTTTCAAGGGATGTGGTCCTTAACGCAAGTAAAATAAAAGGGGAAGGGAAAGAAAGGCAAAAACTTAATATTATAATTAACACCTTCACCAATAAATATATATAAGAAGATTACACGGGGGGGGGGGGGGGGGGGGGTATAAACACTATAACACACGATGTAGTCTTCCTCTGAAGACCCTGGACGTTCACGGTGCCAACGGAGCTCTTGGTGCTCTTGTGGCCTCACGACGAATCCTTCTAGAATCTTGAGTCTACCCCGGCCACAGGCCAGCCAAAACACAGTTCCACTGGGGGCACCGTCGTGGAGGCCGTCAACCACAAGTCCAGCAGATAGCTGGCAGGTTCCAAATCAGCGACGCTGGTTAGGCCACTCCACGAGCGATACTAGGGTCGCGCCCTAGTCAGGAGCCTCGTGTGATACCACAGATCACTCTCCTTTCCACAACACCCCAGTGGTTAAGCGTCTCCACCAGTCAGTCCCGGGTATGACAATCCTTCAACTGCCGCTTCACAGGCAGGGTAACACCACAGTTTTCATCCGGGGGGCGACTCACAGCTGCTGCAGCAAACACTTGGTGTCGAGACGGCTGCTTTGGGTAGACTGATCCAACCTCCATTACAGCAGTCCCAGGTCGGCTCTGTAATCAGACACGTCATCAGTAACAGGGACTCGCAAAAGCACCTCACTTACAGGCTCAGACCCAAACGCCCACCTATCCACTCCATAGATGGCGTTGAGCACCACCTCACCAGAGGTCAGCAGCGGCTGTGTTGTGAGCTGAACAGGACTGGAAACTGGCCCTCGTGGCCAGTACACCTCGTCCTCACCAGGTGTCGTCGTCCATTTGGAGGGGGTTTCGGGAGCTGACCCACAGATGGCGCGGTCGTCACTGCTCCGTGCTCGGACGCTGGATTCGGGTCCGTAACAAGTTTCCACTGAGGAACCCAGAGTCGTAACACTCCTCCCCCTTTCAGAGAAAAAAAAATGTGACTACTAGAATAGTAGTCATATTTTTTTGTAAGCGTGTACAGAAAATAAAAAGGAAAATCTATGACAAAAAAATCAATCAAAAACAACAATTTCTCTGCAAGAAAAACTACAAAGGAATTCTCTGAAAAAAAACACATACACAAAAAAAAAACAGGGAAGTAAATAAATTGGACTCGGAATATTTAATGTCACAGGGGAACCTAAAAAAAAATGACTAAAGCATGACAATTGGTAAATGGCTTCCTGTGGCCCAGATGAATGTTATTCAGGCAACCGGGACAGAGCATCGGCTATCACGTTGAGCCGGCCCGGTAGGTGGGTAATGGAAAGATTGAAGTCCTGTAGGTACAATGCCCTCCTGAGAATGCATTTATTCTTCCCCTTCATCTGATTCAGGAAGACTAGTGGGTTATGGTCCGTGTACACTTCCACTATATTACCTGTGAGGTAAACTTCAAACTTTTTACATGTTAACACTAGCACCAACGCCTCTTTTTCTACCACTGAATAATTGTGTTGTGCCTTGTCAAATTTCACAGAGTTGTAATATACTGGGTGTTCCACCTGATCATCCCCAGTTTGCAACAACACTGCACCAGCACCCGAGTCAGACACGTCAACATGAATTTTAAACGGTCGGTCGAACCTTGGACTACCAAGCACTAGGGCGGACGCTAAGATCAATTTCAAATTTTTAAATGCCTCTGCACAGTCTGATGACCACTTAAATTTAACGGCCTTCCACAACAAGTCTGTGAGAGGAGTGGCAACACTGGAAAAGTTCTGACAAAAGTGTCGATAGTACGCACACATACCAATAAATCTTTGAACGTCCTTTTTAGACTTTAGCACCGGATACTCCAGAATGGCACTAATTTTATCTTGCCGAGGTAACACTTTTCCTTGGCCCACTTCATAACCGAGGTATGTCCCTGTGCCATGGCCAAAATGACATTTTTTTGCATTTAAGGTTAGATTTGCTTTCTTTAAAATTGTGAACAACTGGCGTAACCTAGCTATGTGGTCAGCCCAAATACTGTCAAAGAGCACGATATCATCTAAATACGCCTGACAATTTGGCACATTAGCGAGCAAAGAGTTCATGAGTCTCTGGAATGTGGCAGGGGCATTATGCAAGCCGAACGGTAACACTTGATACTCAAAAACACCCTCGGGTGTCACAAACGCAGTTAGTTGTTTAGCACATTCAGTGAGCGGAATTTGATAATACCCCCTCGAGAGGTCGAATTTCGAGACGTACTTGGCGTTTCCCAGCTCGTCGATGCAGTCCTCGAGGAGGGGCAGCGGGTAGGCATCCACAATGGTCACCTTGTTGAGCTGCCGATAGTCGGTGCATAATCGCCAGGAGCCGTCTGGTTTGGGGACCAAAAGGCAGGGCGAGCACCAAGAGCCCTGGCTCGGCCGGATGTGGCCGTGCTGGAGCAAGAAGTCGACCTCCTTCCGTACGATGGCCTTCTTTTCTGGACTCATCCGATAGGGTTGAAGGCGAATGGGGGTGTAGTCCGTCAACTTGACATCATGGCAAATGGCATCAGTCTGGGTCGGGACCTCCCCGAACAGACTGGAGAATTCATCAACCAGCGACTGCACCTCTTCACGTTGGGCCATCTGCAAATGGGACAGTCCCTCCTCCACAGCATTCACAGAACTAGAATTATTGAGAATAAGATTAGTTGGGTCCCCAGAACAATCATCCCCTCCCTCACTGGAAGTGGAAACATTGGTTAGTGCAATGGGCCTGGGGCCCTGGAACTTCTTCAGCCGGTTTACGTGTACGAGCATTACCTGGTTACGCTTGTCAGAGTGCCTCACTTTGTACGTGAGGTCCCCAGTCTTTTCTGTCACAATGTAGGGGCCTTTGTACTTGTGGGACATAGTGTTCCCTTGTCGAGGCTTTAATACCAGGACAGGGTCGCCCGGCTGAAATACCCGCCACTTAGCCGTAGCATCGTTTCGTTCTTTCATCTTTTCTTGGGCCTTCCTAAGATACTTTAATGCCGCCGCCTTGCAGTCCTTGAGTCTCTGGTGGTGTTGCGCAAAGAAAGCCGAACCTTCGGTTAACGTTACGTTCCCTAACAGATTCTCCTGTAACATTTGCAAGGGTTCACGAACTTTATGGCCAAAGACTAACTCAAAAGGAGAACAACCCAGTGAACTTTGTAATCCCTCTCTAGCCGCAAACAAAACATACGGTAAATTCTCATCCCAGAAGGTGTGGAAACTCTCGCACGATGTCTTCAACATCTGCTTCAGAGTTAGATGGAAACGTTCAATTACCCCCTGACTCTGTGGAAGGTATGGGCTGGAAACCTTATGAGTTATTCCATGGTCCTTACAAAATTGTTAAAAAATATCAGACTTAAAGTTAGTACTTTTGTCAGTTTTCACGACCCGAGGCAGTCCAAAAGTGGAAAAAAATTGCAACATATGAGCAACAACAGTTTTTGCTCGGATGTTCCTTACAGCAAAAGCCTCTGGGTAACGAATAGTGATACACATCATCGTGATTAGGTAAATATTACCAGACTTAGTTCTAGGTAATGGACCAACACAGTCCATTACCACATGAGAAAATGGTTCCTCTGGCACGACAATAGGCCTTAGAGGAGCTTTAGGTGGAGTCTAGTTTGGTTTCTCAACAAGTTGACAAACAATACATGCATTACAAAATTTTGCCACATCGCTTTTCAGCTTGGGCCAGAAAAAATATTTTAAAATTTTGTGATACGTAATATTAATACCTTGATGTCCCCCCATAGGATCATCATGAGCAGCTGCCAAAACTCTTTCTCTATAGCAGGTCGGCAACATAACCTGGTGGACTACCTCCCACTCATTTGACAAGGGAGCACTCTGTGGTCTCCATTTTCTCATCAAAATCCGGTCATTGTAGTAGTACCCAGTTGCTGCGTCTACAATTTCCTCCATAGAGACAACTGTCTCATGACAATCTGCAAGACTGGGGTCAGCTTTCTGTAACTCACTCAAGGAGGCATCCAGGCCTTGGTCAGATGCCATTGGCCGAGGCTCAACAGTGTTCCCCTCCATCTCCCCACTACTCTCGGTAGGTGGCGGTGGCAGGCTCTCCACAATGTCCTTGGCCACGTCATCGAGTCGGGCCATGAATGTGTCTACGAGGTCCACTTGGTTTTCACCACTCGGAAAGTTCCTAGTGTCCTCGGGATTTACCACCTTGGCAAGCACAGGGCTGCCATTACATTTAAGTCCCATAGACCTGGTCACTGCGCACGCAGGGTACACAACATTATTGTGAGGGAATCTAGATTCCCTCAGCTAGTTTTCCTAGTTTCGAGATTAGGCTAGTCGCTCTAGGGACTCTAGAAACTGAAGCTTTCAAACTAACATATACTTGTGGGGTGTTGAATGAAAGCTTATGATAAGGACTGTCGTTTGGGACTGGTTAGAGGCCTGTGTAATTATCTCTGTAGAGATAATTACAGAAATTTTCCTGTTTCTGTGAAATAGGATGAGAGGTGAGAGTGAAGTGGTATGTGAGGTACTTGACTCTCAAACCGTTAGAGGTGGGGGGGGGGGGGGAAAGTGGGGTGACCGTTGCCCCCCCCCCCGCCATGTGAGACAGTGCACCACTGTCTTTTAGGCCTCCCCCGCCTTGTGACGTCACGGGACGCCTGAGGGTGATTGGGCTAGGCACAGCTGCTCCGAGCTGATTTGGGCGCGAACAGCTGTGATAGGAAGGGGCACCATGGTGGTGTGCCGGCTTCCTGCTGATTGGTCAAGACAAAGTAGGGGGGGAGGTATGGGCATTTTGAGTTTCCTTAGCCCGCGAAATCGTCAGTTTGAGCTGGGTAGCAGGTGGACGAGGACATAGCTGGGTGGAGGGGGAGTTTTCCCCCTCCACCCCCGTTAATCGCGGGCGCTACCGTGTTGTCCAGCAGGGATGGCAGGAGTGCCATCCCGAGTTGTGTCTAGGCCCAATTTTCGTGAAATTTGGGGCCGATGAGGTACGGAAGGACCAGTAAAATAGCCTCAGAGACAGTTGGCACCCATGAAGCAGCTGGCAGAGCCTCATGGTGTAACAGGTGGTTCAAATAACCTGTCTAGTGTTGATGGACAATTGGCGGAATACGGGCAGGGCCTCCTAGTGTAATTGTGGTGAGATTACAAGCCCCTGTTGGACTTTGCATTCCGCCAGGCGACGTCAGTGTGGGGACGCCGCCGGCCATTGTCACCCCAGCGTAGAGCATGGCAGGCTCTGGTTTGATGGAGTTGTTGGTGATTCCCCATCCACGTGTGTATGCCCGGGGGCCACCCCCAGGCCACCCAGACCACCCGCCTGGCCCGGCCACCCCGCCTACCCGCGCACCGGCTACCCCAGGCCACCTGCGCGCCGGCTACCCCCTCCCCCCTCTCAGCTTGGGAGGGGCGCTGTGGGCCACGCGGTGGCCACATGCCTTGGCCACCCCCTTGGGCCTTTGGCCACTTTCCCGGGACAGCCTAGGGCCACATCTTGTCGACGCACGAGGAGCAAGCTAAGTGTTGACAGCCAGAGAGGTAGTGACCTGGGAAATGAGTGAAATGAGGAAAACGTGAGTACAATAGTCAGAGTGTAACAGTGTCTCAGTATTAGTGGAAATTCCGGTAAAAGCTGTGTTGTCCCATAGCCCTGCCAGGCTAGGAAAACAGCTGTCTGTAGCACGTCCAGGTGACTGGTAGGGCGGTACCTGGAAATGGATGCCAAATTCTCGCTCTTTGCATGTTTTCGCAGTTTGAAATTACGACTTTTTATACCGAAAGCTGCGATGGATCACATTTTACCAAACACTCCCTGCAGTTTTCAAAATATCCCAAACATTACAAACTTGACGCTTGAGCCATATTTTGCAGCCAAATTCTGGGTCTCTGCACTTATTCGCAGTTTGAAATTCCGACTTTTTATACCGAAAATATGCCCATTACTGAAAGCGGCGAAGGATCACATTTTGCCCAAACCCTCCTTGCAGTTTTCAAAATATCCCAAACATCCCAAGTTAGACGCTTGAGCCATATTTTGGTGCCAAATTCTGGCTCTCTACACGTCTTTCGCCGTTTGAAATTACGACTTTTTTACCTAAAATATGCAAATTTATGAGAGCAGCGATGGGTCACATTTCCCCACCCCCCCTGCAGTTTTCATAGTATCCCAACCATCCCACATTCGACGCTTGATCCATATTTTGGACCCAAATTCTGGCTCTCTGTACGTATTCGCAGTTTGAAATTACGACTATTTATACCGAAAACATGTCAATTACTGAGAGTAGCGATGCGTCAATTTTTGCCCAAACCCTCCCCGGCAGTTTTCAAAATATCCCAAACACCCCAAATTCGAGCCTTGAGCCATATTTTGGAGCCAAATTCTGGCTCTCTGCACGTATTCACTGGTTGAAATTACGAATTTTATACCGAAAATATGACAATTATTGAGAGCAGCGATGGGTCATATTTTGCCCCCCCCCCCTGCAGTTTTCATACTATCAAAAACATCCCAAATTCGACGCTTGAGCCATGTTTTGGAGCCAAATTCTGGCTCTCTGCTCGTATTCGCAGTTTGAAATTACGACTATATATACCGAAAATATGGCAATAACTGAGAGCGGTGATGGTCACATTTTGCCCAAACCCACACTGCAGTTTTCTAAATATCCCAAACACTCCAAATTCGACGGTTGAGCCATATTTTCGAGCCAAATTCTGGCTCTGTGCACGTTTTCGCAGTTTGAAATTACGACTTTTTATACCGAAAATATGCCAATAACTGAGAGTGGCGATGGGTTACATTTTGCCCCCCCCGCTGCAGTTTTCAAAATATCTCAAACATCCCAAATTCGACCCTTGAGCCATATTTTGGAACCAAATTCTCGCTCTCTGCACGTATTCGCAGTTTGAAATTACGACTTTTTATACCGAAAACATTCCAGTTACTGAAAGCGGCGATGGATCACATTTTGCCCAAACTCTCCCTGCAGGTTTCAAAACATCCCAAACATTCCAAATTCGACGCTTGAGCCAAAATTTGGAGCCAAATTCAGGCTCTATGCACGTATTCGCAGTTTGAAATTACTAATTTTATATCGAAAATATGCCAATTACTGACAGCAGCGATGGGTCACAGTTTCCGCAAACCCACCCTGCAGTTTTGAAAATGTCCCAAACATCCCAAATTCCACGCTTCAGCCACATTTTGGAGTCAAATTCTGGCTCTTTGCACGTATTCGCAGTTTGAAATTACGACTTTTTATACCGAAAATATGGCAATTACTGTGAGCGGCGATGGGTCACATTTTGCCCAAACCCTCTCTGCAGTTTTTAAAATATTCTAAACGTCCCAAATTCGACGCTTAAGCCATATTTTGGAGGCAAATTCTGGCTCTTTGCATGTATTCGCTGTTTGAAATTACGACTTTTTCTACCGAAAATATGCCAATTACTGAGAGCGGCGATGAGTCACAACTTGCCTGAACCCACCCTGCAGTTTTCAAAATATCCCAAACACTCCAAATTCGACGTTTGAGCCATATTTTGGAGCCAAATTCTGGCTCTGTGAACGTATTTGCAGTTTGAAATTAAGAACTTTATACCGAAAATATGCCAATTACTGAGAGCAGCGATGGGTCTCATTTTGCCCAAACCCACCCTGCAGTTTTGAAAATATCCAAAACATCCCAAATTCGACGCTTGAGCTATATTGAGCTATATTTATAACGGTTATAAATGAGAACATATACGACATCCCGTGTATATCAACATAATTCTTCTATTTCTATGATTCTGTCTCTGCCTCTCTCTTTCTGTCTTTCTGTCTCTGTTTCTGTGAGTTTGTCTGTCTTCAGATTCTTGGGGATAGTCTCACCAAAATTTTAACAGTAATTCATGTTGGGTACGTGCCCCTCCGTGAACAGTGGCGGCCATAAATGAATTGAGTGCCACTTGAAATGGTGCCAAGTGACCCCCAAAAATGAATCTTACAATATCCAGTTAAATATGAATTATATAATGTAAAACATTTTCACTGATATCTGCGAAATATGAAAACAGTTAAATTGTCATATTTTGCCTGTAATGTCCTGTAATGTGTTAATAATGTCATCACCACCGCGTCCCTTACCACAACAACCTTACCTGAGCCAGGGTCCCAAATGTCAGCCACTCCAGTGTCACCCATCCAAGTGTCAGTTTATGTGGCATCATTAATGCGTACCTCAAGCCCTAGACCCCCTTTACTACCCCCCCCCCACCACCTCTAGAGAGAGAAAGAAATGGATATAAACCATTTTCGATTTGAGAATGGTCCAGGACGGACCGAAACGTCGTCGTCCCTTCAATTTCTAGTGTGTGGTCTGGTCATCATCAAAATGGATATAAAGACATGGACACACAACTAGGTAAGTACACACACACACACACACACACACACGTTTCTTAACCAAATAAAAATCAACTAACAGCAATATTTTTATTTTAAAAAGTTAGACACAGATAATAAATTAACAAATCACTGTGTGAGTGAAGACTCCTTAAATCTCTGAGCAAATATTTTCTCTCTGTGCAGGAGGTCAAAGACCTTGTCGGCCTTCAGCAAGTCTTCGGTCGCGCGGCACCTTCTGCCAAAGCGGCGGCGGAATGAGCCTGCGGCAATCCAGTTCTTTCCCTCTTTCCTAAACACCCAACTCTCATAGGCCCAGTCCTCGAGTACGTGCACCTGACTGATGATATTTTCTGAGAAGCAGACAGACTTGGTTTTCTTCTGGTGGCGGCCATCGTCGCCGGAGACCTTTTCCTTCTCCATAGTTGGTCGCTTCACACTATCAAGAACCTGAAGAACACATCTGGTAATAATATACCAGATGCAAGAATTATAGTCATGCTAATATTCGACTGGTCTAGTAAGTGCGGTGCCGTGTTGTAGTGATGTACTCACATCTTACGTCTTTTACATTAAAATAAGATTCCTTTGATAACTTTATCTATTCACTTCAAGAGCTTGTACATAGTTAATATATCCCCTCTCTCTCTCTCTCTTCTCTCCTCTAAGATTGTTCTCTCAACCTGTTCTCAAAGCTGATGTCTCTCAATTCTGGTACTAATCTTGTGGCAAACTTCTGAACTTTTTTTCAAGGTTTCTATTTATGTTTCACAAGGTGTGGGTTCTCTGCTGTCGCTGCATACTCAGGTAATGGTCTTACATATGTGGTATGTGTGGATTTGAGAGCCTGATTGTTTAGATTCTTGAATGACGTTCTTTTGTTCGGTAACTTCCCATATGGTGCTAATGATGCCCTGTTCACATGAGCTTGTGGTGTTTAGTGTTTGGATAATGTCTACTCTCAGGTATTTTCACTTGCTTTGTGGTGTGTAGTACTTTGGTATAGTGGTGTGTAGAGCTTTGTTATAGTGGTGTGTAGTGCTTTGTTATAGTGGTGTGTAGTGCTTTGGTATAGTGGTGTGTAGTGCTTTGTTATAGTGGTGTGTAGTACTTTGTTATAGTGGTGTGTAGTACTTTGGTATAGTGGTGTGTAGTGCTTTGTTATAGTGGTGTGTAGTACTTTGTTATAGTGGTGTGTAGTGCTTTGGTATAGTGGTGTGTAGTGCTTTGTTATAGTGGTGTGTAGTACTTTGTTATAGTGGTATGTAGTACTTTGTTATAGTGGTGTGTAGTGCTTTGGTATAGTGGTGTGTAGTGCTTTGTTATAGTGGTGTGTAGTGCTTTGTTATAGTGGTGTGTAGTGCTTTGTTATAGTGGTGTTTAGTGTTTTGTTATAGTGGTGTGTAGTGCTTTGTTATAGTGGTGTGTAGTACTTTGTTATAGTGGTGCGCAGTGCTTTGTTATAGTGGTGTGTAGAGCTTTGGTATAGTGGTGTGTGATGGTGAGTTGTATTAGCGAGTGAGTGAGTGCGTTAAATATTTAGTGAAGATAGTTACAATGACGAAGATGGTCGGGTATAGTGTTGATGGCTACAGTGTTGATTGAAGGTTGTGTGAAGTAACGATGGTCACAGTGTTGATGGTCGTGTGTAGTGAAGATGGCTGCGGTGATAATAGTCGCTTTGTATTGAGGCTACATAGTGATCATGGTTATGTAGTGTAGATGGTTACAGCGATAAAGCTAGTGTATAAAAGGGGGGGATTCCGGGTCCTCCCCCCACCCAAACAATGCCGGCGGCCCCACCCCCCCTCCCAATCTAGTAGATTAATAAAAAATTAACAAAATGGCTTTACTGAGGTCAGCTCGAGTTAAACATACACACTCCTATTCATTACTCTTATTATCTTAATCTAAATACGAAGCAGATTTGAAATCGGTTAGAATTTTAAGTAAAAAAAATGACATAACTGTACAGAATAGAGCAAATAGGATACGATGATTACTTCTTGAAATGCTAGCAATAAAATATTAAAGTCCATTACGGGCTCATTATAGCCCGTGCTACTTGTATCTTTCTTGTTCCGAGTAGCTGAATCTAAAGCAACAAAATACATAGTATTATACTTTAGCTTTAGCATCTCCTTATTAGACCCCAGTGCAATTATGCAGTTCAGGTTTGGTATTCATGCTATAGGATGGAAGAAATTTGATGACCAAACCACTCTAGTCCTGACTAGTGTTCCTAGTCAGGACATTTCCTGTGATGCCCTGAATGTACGTAGAAATAATAATATAACCTTTGATAGCGTATTACTGTTTGTGGATTGTCAGTCGCCTCGAAAGAGATGTTGTTGTCTTGCCTGTATATTGAGATGGTTGGGGCTGACAGTTCCCCAAGTAGGCGTGTAATGGCATAGGTGACTTTTGTCTCTTTGTAGCAAGTCCGCTTGGTGCTGAAGCGTTCCTTAAAGCAAATTGGTGGCCTTTTTGCTTTTAGAGTATATGGCCTTGCGATGATAAGAATCACGTTCCTCACGATTATACCTTTTAGAACTCTTTCCCCGTGTCTTGTTGACGTTGAGAAGCAGTTCAGTTAGACGAGGGAAGGACAGTTTCTTCATCGCTTGATCTCCTCAGCGGCGGCCACATGGCGGTTCATATTCCTTTAATGCTCTCCTATTTCAATATCCCACAAGACGTAGGAAAGAAGCCTAACCTAACCTAGCCTAACCTTACCTTACCTTACCTTACCTTACCTTACCTTACCTTACCTTACCTTACCTTACCTTACCTTACCTTACTTTACCTTACCTTACCTAACCTAAACCATCCTAACCAAACGTAACGTAACTATCGTAACGTAACTTAACCTAACCATATCTAAGAAATGATTTGGTTATTCATTAAGTCTCGACGAAAAATGAAGGAAAAAGAACTCACTGTTTACGTGCTAATAATCCAACTGTGACCTCAACAACACCTTTTGAAACGAACATTTCTGATGGAAATTACCTTTTAATTTTTGAATGAATTTATGAATCCCATAAATCTAGGTACTATATTGCAAAGTACTCTTATACCGAAAACATTCCAGTTACTGAAAGCAGCGATGGATCACATTTTGCCCAAACACTCCCTGCAGTTTTCAAAACATCCCAAACATCCCAAATACGACGCTTGAGCCAAAATTTGGAGCCAAATTCTAGCTCCCTGCACGTATTCGCAGTTTAAAATTACTAATTTTATATCGAGAATATGACAATTACTGAGAGCAGCGATGGGGGTCACAGTTTCCGCAAACCAACCCTGCAGTTTTGAAAATATCCCAAACATCCCAAATTCCACGCTTGAGCCACATTTTGGACTCAAATTCTCGCTCTCTGCACGTATTCGCAGTTTGAAATTACGACTTTTTATACCGAAAATATGGCAACTACTGTGAGCGGCGAAGGGTCACATTTTGCCCAGACCCCCCTGCAGATTTTAAAATATCCCAAACATCCCAAATTCGACCCTTGAGCCATAATTTGGAGGCAAATTCTGGCTCTCTACATGAATTCGCAGTTTGAAATTACGAATTTTATACCGAAAATATGTAAATTTCTGAGAGCAGCGATGGGTCACATTTTGCCCCCCCCCCCCTGCAGTTTTCATAGTATCCCAAACATCCCAAATTCGACGCTTGAGTTATATTTTGGAGCCAAATTCTGGCTCTCTGCACGAATTCGCAGTTTGAAATTACGACTTTTTATACCGAAAATATGGCAACTACTGTGAGCAGCGATGGGTCATATTTTGCCCAGACCCGCCCTGCAGATTTCAAAATATCCCAAACATCCCAAATTCGACCCTTGAACCATATTTTGGAGCCAAATTCTGGTTCTCTGCACGAATTCTTAGTTTGAAATTACGACCTTTTATACAGAAAATATGCCAATTACTGAAAGCATCGATGGATCACATTTTGCCCAAACCCTCCCTGCAGTTTTTAAAATATCCCAAACATCCAAAATTCGACGCTTGAGCCATATTTTGGAGCCAAATTCTGGCTCTCTGCACGAATTCGCAGTTTGAAATTATTACTTTTTATACCGAAAATATGCCAATTACTGAGAGCTGCGATGAGTCACATTTTGCCTATACCCGCCCGGCAGTTTTCAAAATATCCCAAACACTCCAAATTCGACGCTTGAGCCATATTTTGGAGCCAAATTCTGGCTCTGTGCACGTATTCGCAGTTTGAAATTACGAACTTTATACCGAAAATATGCCAATTACTGAGAGCGGCGATGGATTACATTTTGCCTAAACGCACCCTGCAGTTTTTAAAATATCCCAAACATCACAAATTCACCGCTTGAGCCATATTTTGGAATCAAATTCTGGCTCTCTGCACGTATTCGCAGTATGAAATTACGACTTTTTATGCCGAAAATATGCCAGTTACTGAAAGCGGCGATGGAACACATTTTGCCCAAACCCTCCCTGCAGTTTTCAAAACATCGCAAATATCTCAAATTCGACGCTTGAGTCAAAATTTGGAGCCAAATTCTGGCTCTCTACACGTATTCGCAGTTTGAAATTACTAATTTTATACCGAAAATATGCCAATTACTGAGACCGGCTATGGGTCACAGTTTCCGCAATCCCACCTTGCAGTTTTGAAAATATCCCAAATATCCCAAATTCGACGCTTGAGTTACATCATGGAGCCTAATTATGGCTCTCTGCACGTATTTGCAGTTTGAAATTACGACTTGTTATACCGAAAATATGGCAATTACTGAGAGCGGCGATGGGTCACATTTTGCCCAAACCCCCTTGCAGATTTCAACATATATCAAACATTCCAAATTCCACCCTTGAGCCATATTTTGGAGCGAAATTCTGGCTCTCTGCACGAATTCGCTGCTTGAAATTACGACTTTTTATACCGAAAATATGCCAAATTCTGAGAACGATGGGTCACATTTTGCCCAAACCTCCCCTTCAGTTTTCAAAATATCCCAAACATCAAAAATTCTGCAGTTTTGAAAATATCCGAAACACCCCAAACTCGACGCTTGAGCTATATTTTGGAACCAAATTCTGGCTCTCAGAACGTATTCGCAGCTTTAAATTACAACTTTTTATACCGAAAATATGCCAAATACTGATGCGGCGATGGGTCACATTTTGCCCAAACCCTCCCTGCAGTTTTCAAAAAATCCCAAACATCCCAAATTCGTCACTTGAGCCATATTTTGAAACAAAATTCTGGGTCTCTACACGTATTCGCCGTTTGAAATTACGACTTTTTTACCTAAAATATGCAAATTTTTGAGAGCAGCGATGGGTCACATTTCCCCACCTCCCCTGCAGTTTTCATAGTATCCCAACCATCCCAAATTCGACGCTTGAGCCATATTTTGCAGCCAAATTCTGGCTCTCTGCACGTATTCGCAGTTTGAAATTACGAATTTTTGCCGAAAATATGCGAATTATTGAGAGCAGCGATGGGTCAAATTTTGCCAAACCCATCCTGCAGGTTAGAAAATATCCCAAACATCCCAAATTCGATGCTTCATCCATATTTTGGACCCAAATTCTAGCTCTCTGTACGTATTCGCAGTTTGAAATTACGACTATTTATACCGAAAACATGTCAATTACTGAGAGTAGCGATGCGTCAATTTTGGCCCAAACCCTCCCCGACAGATTTCAAAATATCCCAAACACCCCAAATTCGAGCCTTGAGCCATATTTTGGAGCCAAATTCTGGCTCTCTGCACGTATTCGCAGATTGAAATTACGACTTTTTATACAGAAAATATGCCAATTACTGAAAGCAGCGATGGGTCATATTTTGCCCCCCCCCCCTGCAGTTTTCATACTATCAAAAACATCCCAAACTCAGCGCTTGAGTTTTGGAGCCAAATTCTGGCTCTCTGCTCGTATTCGCAGTTTGAAATTACTACTTTTTATACCGAAAATATGGCAATTACTGAGAGCGGTGGTGGTCACATTTTACCCAAACCCACCCTGCAGTTTTCTAAATATCCCAAACACTCCAAATTCGACGTTTGAGCCATATTTTCGAGCCAAATTCTGGCTCTATACACGTTTTCGCTGTTTGAAATTACGACTTTTTATACCGAAAATATGCCAATTACTGAGAGTGGCGATGGGTTACATTTTGCCCCCCCCCCCCCTGCTGTTTTCAAAATATCTCAAACATCACAAATTCGACCCTTGAGCCATATTTTGGAACCAAATTCTCGCCCTCTGCACGTATTCGCAGTTTGAAATTACGATATTTTATACCGAAAACATTCCAGTTACTGAAAGCGGCGATGGATCACATTTTGCCCAAACCCTCCCTGCAGTTTTCAAAACATCCCAAACATCCCAAATTCGAAGCTTGAGGCAAAATTTTTAGCCAAATTCTGGCTCTATGCACGTATTCGCAGTTTGAAATTACTAATTTTATATCGAAAATATGCCAATTACTGACAGCAGCGATGGGTCACAGTTTCCGCAAACCCACCCAGCAGTTTTGAAAATATCCCAAACATCCCAAATTCCGCGCTTCAGCCACATTTTAGAGTCAAATTCTGGGTCTTTGCACATATTCGCAGTTTGAAATTACGACTTTTTATACCGAAAATATGGCAATTACTGTGAGCAGCGATGGGTCACATTTTGCCCAGACCCCCCTGCAGATTTCAAAATATCCCAAATATCCCAAATTCGACCCTTGAGCCATATTTTGGTGCAAAATTCTGGCTCTCTGCACGAATTCGCAGTGTGAAATTACGAATTTTTATACAGAAAATATGCCAATTACTAAAAGCGGCGATGGATCACATTTTGCCCAAACCCTCTCTGCAGTTTTTAAAGCATTCTAAACGCCCCAAATTCGACGCTTAAGCCATATTTTGGAGGCAAATTCTGGCTCTCTTCATGTATTTGCTGTTTTAAATTACGACTTTTTATGCCGAAAACATGCCAATTACTGGGAGCGGTGATGGGTCACATTTTGCCCAAACCCCCCTTGCAGTTTTCAAAATGTCTCAATTATCCCAAATTTTGGGATATTTTGAAAACTGCACAGAGGGTTTGGGCAGAATGTGATCCATCGCCGCTTTCAGTAATTGGTATATTTTCTGTATAAAAAGTCGTTATATCAAACTGCGAATACGTGCAGAAAGCCCGAATTTGGCTAGAAAATATGGCTCAAGGGTCGAATTTGGGATGTTTTGGATATTTTGAAAACTGCACGGAGGGCTTGGGCAAAATGTGATCCATTGCCGATCAAAGTAATTGGTATATTTTCGGTATAATACGTAACTTCAAACTGCAAATACGTGCAGAGAGCCAGAATTTAGCTCCAAAATATGCCTCAAGCGTTGAATTTGGGATGTTTGGGATATTTTGAAAACTGCAGGGAGGGTTGTGCAGAATGTGATCCATCGCCGCTTTCAGTAATTGGCATATTTTCGGTATAAAAAGTCGTAATTTCAAACTGCGAATAGGTGCAGTGAGCCAGAATTTGACTCCAAAATATGTTTCAAGGCGTCGAACTTGGGATGTTTGGGATATTTTGAAAACTGCTGGTAGGGTTTGGGCAAAATGTGACCCATCGCCGATTTCAGTAATTGACATATTTTCGGTATAAAATGTCGTAATATCAATCTGCGAATATGTGCAGAGAGCCAGAATTTGGCTCCAAAATATGGCTCAAGGGTTGAATTTGGGATGCTTGGGATATTATGAAAACTGAATGGTGGGTTTGGGCAAAATATGATCTATCGCCGCTTTCAGTAATTGGCATATTTTCGGTATAAAAAGTCGTTATTTCAAACTGCGAATACGTGCAGAAGGTAGAATTTGGCTAGAAAATATGCTTCAAGGGTTGAATTTGGGATGTTTGGGATATTTTATAAACAGCAGGGAGGGTTTGGTCATAATGTGATCCATCGCTGCTTTCCGTAATTGGCATATTTTCTGTATAAAAAGTCATAATTTCAAACTGCGAATACGTGCAGAGTCAGAATTTGGCTTCAAAATATGGCTCAAGGATCAAATTTGGGATGTTTGGGATATTTGAAAACTGCAAGGAGGGTTTGGGCAAAATGTGACGCATCGCTGCTTTCAGAAATTGGCATATTTTCAGTATAAAGAGTCATAATTTCAAACTTCGAATACGTGCAGAGAGCCAGAATTTGGCTCCAAAATAAGGCTCCAGGGTCGAATTTGCGATGTTTGGGATATAATGAAAACTGCAGGTAGGGATTGGGCAAAATGTGGTCCATTGCCGCTCTCCGTAATTGGCATATTTGCTGTATAAAAATTCGTAATTTTAAACTGCGAATACGTGCAGAAAGTCAGAATTTGGCTCGAAAATATGACTCAAGGGCCGAATTTCGGATGTTCGGGATATTTTGAAAACTGGATGGAGGGTTTGGGCAAAATGTGATCAATCGCCGCTCTCAGTAATTGACATATTTTCGGTTTAAAAAGTCGAAATTTAAAATGCGAATACGTGCAGAGAGCCATAATTTGGTTTCAAAATATGGCTCTAGAATCGAATTTGGGATGTTTGGGATATTTTTAAAACTGGAGGGAGGGATTGGGCAGAATGTGATCCATCGCAGCTTTCAGTAATTGGCATATTCTCGGAATAAAAATTCGTTATATCAAACTACGAATACGAGCAGAGAGCCAGAATTTGGCTCCAAATTATGGCTCAAGGGTGGAATTCGAGATGTTTGAGATGTTTTGAAAACTGCAGGGGGGATTGGGCAAAATGTGACCTATCGCTGCTCTAAGTAACTGGCATATTTTCGGTATAAAATAACGTAATTTCAAACTGCGAATACGTGCAGAGAGCCAGAATTTGGCTCCAAAATATGGTTCAAGAGTCGAACTTGGGATGTTTGGAATATTTTGAAAACTGCTGGTAGGGTTTGGGCAGAATGTGATCCATCGCCGCTTTCAGTATAGGCATATTTTCGGTATAAAAAGTCGTAATTTCAAACTGCGAAAATATTGGTAAAACGAATATATTTATGTAAAATCACACTACATGAAAAACGTGAAAAAAGTCACTATTTTACCATATATGAGGATTTTAACCTCAAATCATAGAGCGAGTTTTCGTATTATTTAGATCCAAGAAAAGACATATGACAATGTTGTTTCCAATACAAATGATAAAAATCAGTGTGTTTTCATTAGAATTAACTAAAATGTTCCTGATTTTCCGTTTATATTACCGATGGAAGATGTACACGGAAACCGCTTTATTCCTGCTGAAACGTCGATATATTCAACAAAAACCGAACTTCTCCCCTTTTCAACATCTTACTCAGTATTTTAACGAGAAACAAATAGTTGATTGAAAATGAAGTATTTAAGATTAATTTCTAATCAATTATGTGTTTGCATCATTTTTATCGTATATTTAATGAATTAATACCAATAAACTGAAAATTCACAGAAACTTGGAAAAATGGCAAAATATTGCATAATTCGATTATACTTTGATTAAATCACATAAAGGAAAAGGGGGATGATAAACGTCAAAATATTACTAAATTCGATGATTTTTAGTACGAAACAAAACGCAAGAAAACTTGCTTAAAATGCAATATTATGCGAAATTCTGTGATTTGAAGGCTAAATCACTTATCGTGATACTACATGAAATAGTATCGAAATATTGGTAAAAATGAATATATTTACGTAAAATCAAACTACATGAAAAACGTGAAAAAATCACTATTTTACCATATATGAAGATTTTAACTTCAAATCATAGAGCGAGGTTTCGTATTATTTAGATCCAAGAAAAGACATATGACAATGTTTTTTCCAATACAAATGAAAAAAAAACAATGTGTTTTCAATAGAATTAACTAAAATGTTCTTGATTTCCCGTTTATATTACCGATGAAAGATGTACACGTAAAACCGCTCTAATCCGGGTGAAACGTCGCTATATGCAATAAAACCGAACTTCTCCCCTTTTCAACATCTTACTCAGTATTTTAACGAGAAACAAATAGATGATTGAAAATGGAGTATTTAAGGTTATTATCTAATCAATTATGTGTTTGCATCATTTTTATCGTATATTTATGAATTAATACCAATAAACTGAAAATTCACAAAAACGTGGAAAAACGGCAAAATATTGCCTAATTCGATGATATTTTGTTTAAATCACATAAAGGAAAAGGGGATGATAAACGTCAAAATATTGCTAAATTCGATGATTTTTCGTACGAAACAAAATGCAAGAAACTTGCTTAAAAATACAACATTTGCGAAATTCTGAGATTTGAAGGCTAAATCACATATCGTGAGAAAACATGAAGTAGTATCGAAATATTGGTAAAAACGAATATATATACGTAAAATCACAATGCATGAAAAACGTGAAAAAAGTCACTATTTTACCATATATGAATTTTTTAACTTGAAATCATAGAGCGAGGTTTCGTATTATTTAGATCCAAGAAAAGACATATGACAATGTTGTTTCCAATACAAATGATAAAAATCAATGTGTTTTCAACATAATTAACTAAAATGTTCCTGATTTTCCGTTTATAATACCGGTGGAAGATGTACACGTAAAACCGCTCTAATCCAGCTGAAACGTCGATATATGCAATAAAAACAGAACGTCTCCCCTTTTTAATATCTTACTCAGTATTTTACCGAGAAACAAATAGTTGATTGAAAATGAAGTATTTAAGCTTAATTTCTAATCAGTTATGTGTTTGCATCAAACTAAATGAAATAGTATCGAAATATTGGTAAAAATGAATATATTTACGTAATAATGAACTACATGAAAAACGTGAAAAAAGTCACTATTATACAAAATTTTAGGATTTTAACTTCGAATCATAGAGCGAGGTTTCGTATTATTTAGATCCAATAAAAGACATATGACAATGTTGCTTCCAATACAAATGATAAAAATCAATGTGTTTTCATTAGAATTAACTAAAATGTTCCTGATTTTCCGTTTATATTACCGATGGAAGATGTACACTTAAAACCGCTCTAATCCGGCTGAATTGTCGATATATGCAATAAAAACAGAACTTCTCCCCTTTTCAACATCTTACTCAGTATTTTAACGAGAAACAAATAGATGATTGAAAATTAGGTATTTAAGGTTATTATCTAATCAATAATGTGTTTGCATCATTTTCATAGTATATGTAATGAATTAATACCTATAAACTGAAAATTCACAAATACGTGAAAAAACGGCAAAATATTGCCTAATTCGATGATATTTTGTTTAAATCACATAAAGGAAAAGGGGATGATAAAAGTCAAAATATTGCTAAATTCGATGATTTTTCGTACGAAATAAAATGCAAGCAACGTGCTTAAAATACAACATTTGCCAAATTCTGAGATTTGAAGGCCAAATTACATATCGTGACAAAACATGAAGTAGTATCGAAATATTGGTATAAACGAATATATTTACGTAAAATCATACTACATGAAAAACATGAAAAAAGTCACTATTTTACCATATATGAGGATTTTAATTTCAAATCATAGAGCGAGGTTTCGTATTATTTAGATCCAAGAAAAGACATATGACAATGTTGTTTCCAATACAAACGATAAAAATCAATGTGTCTTCATTAGAATTAACTAAAATGTTCCTGATTTTCAGTTTATATTACCGATGGAAGATGTACACGTAAAACCGCTCTAATCCGGCTGAAACGTCGATATATGCAATAAAAACAGAACTTCTCCCCTTTTCAATATCTTACTCAGTATTTTAACGAGAAACAAATAGATGATTGAAAATGAAGTATTTAAGGTTATTATCTAATCAATTATGTGTTTGCATCATTTTTATCGTATATTTAATGAATTAATAACAATAAACTTAAAATTCACAAAAACGTGGAAAAACAGCAAAATATTGCCTAATTCGATGATATTTTGTTTATATCACATAAAGGAAAAGGTTGATGATAAACGTCAAAATATTACTAAATTCGATGATTTTTAGTACGAAACAAAATGCAAGAAAACTTGATTAAAATGCATTATTATGAGAAATTCTGAGATTTGAAGGCTAAATCAAATATCGTGATACTACATGAAATAGTATCGAAATATTGGTAAAAATGAATATATTTACGTAATATCAAACTACATGAAAAACGTGAAAAAGTCACTATTTTACCAAATTTGAGGATTTTAACTTCGAATCATAAAGCGAGGTTTCGTATTATTTAGATCCAAGAAAAGACATATGACAATGTTGTTTCCAAAACAAATGATAAGAAACAATGTGTTTCATTAGAATTAACTAAAATGTTCCTGATTTTTTGTTTATAATACTGATGGAAGATGTACACGTAAAACCGCTTTATTCCGGCTAAAACGTCGATATATGCAATAAAAATCGAACTTCTCCTCTTTTCAATATCTTACTCAGTATTTCAACGAAAAACAAATAGATGATTGAAAAGGAAGTATTTAAGGTTATTATCTAATTAATTATTTGTTTGCATCATTTTTATCGTATATATATTGAATTAATACCAATAAACTGAAAATTCACAAAAACGTGTCAAAACAGCAAAATATTGCCTAATTCGATGATATTTTGTTTAAATCACATAAAAAAAAGGGGGATGATAAACGTCAAAATATTGCTAAGTTCGATGATTTTTCGTACGAAACAAAATGCAAGAAAACTTGATTAAAATGCAATATTATGCGAAATTCGGAGATTTGAAGGCCAAATCACATATCGTGATACTGCATGAAATAGTATCGAAATATTGGTAAAAATGAATATATTTACGTAAAATCACAGTACATGAAAAACGTGAAAAAAGTCACTATTTTACCATATATGAGGATTTTAACTTCAAATCATAGAGCGAGGTTTTGTATTATTTAGATACAAGAAAAGACATATGACAATGTTGTTTCCAATACAAATGATAAAAATCAATGTGTTTTCATTAGAATTAACTAAAATGTTCCTGATTTTCCGTTTATATTGCCGATGGAAGATGTACACGTAAAACCGCTCTATTCCGGCTGAAACGTCGATATATGCAATAAAAACAGAACTTCTCCCCTTTTCAATATCTTACTCAGTATTTTATCGAGCAACAAACAGTTGATTGAAAATGAAGTATTTAAGGTTATTATCTTATCAATTATGTATTTGCATCATTTTTATAGTATATATAATGAATTAATACCAATAAACTGAAAATTCACCAAAACGTGGAAAAACGGCAAAATATTGCCTAATTCGATGATATTTTGTTTAAATCACCTAAAGCAAAAGGGGGATGATAAACGTCAAAATATTACTAAATTCGATGATTTTTAGTACGAAACAAAATGCAAGAAAACTTGCTTAAAATGCAATATTATAACGAAATTCTGTGATTTGAAGGCTAAATCACATATCGTGATACTACATGAAATAGTATCGAAATATTGGTAAAAATGAATATTTTTACGTAATATCGATCTACATGAAAAACGTGAAAAAAGTCACTATTATACAAAATTTGAGGATTTTAACTTCGAATCATAAAGCGAGGTTTCGTATTATTTAGATCCAATAAAAGACATATGAAAATGTTGTTTCCATTACAAATGATAAAAATCAACGTGTTTTCATTAGAATTAACTAAAATGTTCCAGATTTTCCGTTTATATTACCGATGGAAGATGTACACGTAAAACCGCTCTAATCCGGCTGAAACGTCGATATATGCAATAAAAACAGAACGTCTCCCCTTTTCAATATCTTACTCAGTATTTTAACGAGAAACAAATAGTTGTTTGAAAATGAAGTATTTAAGCTTAATTTCTAATCAGTTATGTGTTTGCATCATTTTTATCGTATATTTATTGAATTAATAACAATAAACTGAAAATTCACAAAAACGTGGAAAAACGGCAAAATATTGCCTAATTCGATGATATTTTGTTTATATCACATAAAGGAAAAGGTTGATGATAAACGTCAAAATATTACTAAATTCGATGATTTTTAGTACGAAACAAAATGCAAGAAAACTTGATTAAAATGCATTATTTTGAGAAATTCTGAGATTTGAAGGCTAAATTCCATATCGTGATACTACATGAAATAGTATCGAAATATTGGTAAAAATTAATATATTTACGTAATATCAAACTACATGAAAAACATGAAAAAATCACTATTATATCAAATTTGAGGATTTTAACTTCGAATCATAAAGCGAGGTTTCGTTTTATTTAGATCCAAGAAAAGACATATGACAATGTTGTTTCCAATACAAATGATAAGAAACAATGTGTTTTCATAAGAATTAACTAAAATGTTCCTGATTTTTTGTTTATAATACTGATGGAAGATGTACACGTAAAACCGCTTTATTCCGGCTAAAACGTCGATATATGCAATAAAAATCGTACTTCTCCTCTTTTCAATATCTTATTCAGTATTTCAACGAGAAACAAATAGACGATTGAAAATGAAGTATTTAAGGTTATTATCTAATCAATTATTTGTTTGCATCATTTTTATCGTATATATATTTGGGCTCATTTGGGCACTCAGTTTCCACCTGTGTCCCCTAGTGCGTGTGCCCCTTGTGTTAAATAGCCTGTCTTTATCAACTCTGTCGATTCCCTTGAGAATCTTGAATGTGGTGATCATGTCCCCCCTAACTTTTCTGTCTTCCAACGAAATGAGGTTCAATTCCCGTAGTCTCTCCTCGTTGCTCATACCTCTCAGCTCGGGTACTAGTCTGGTGGCAAACCTTTGAACCTTTCCCAGTTTAGTCTGTGTGTGTGTGTGTGTGTGTGTGTGTGTGTGTGTGTGTGTGTGTGTGTGTGTGTGTGTGTGTGTGTGTGTGTGTGTGTGTGTGTGTGTGTGTGTGTGTGTGTATGTGTGTGTACTCACCTAGTTGTACTCACCTAGTTGTGTTTGCTGGGGTTGAGCTCTGGCTCTTTGGTCCCGCCTCTCAACCGTCAATCAACAGGTGTACAGATTACTGAGCCTATCGGGCTCTGTCATATCTACACTTGAAACTGTGTATGGAGTCAGCCTCCACCACATAACCCCCTAATGCATTCCATTTGTCAACCACTCTGACACTAAAAAAGTTCTTTCTAATATCTCTGTGGCTCATTTGGGCACTCAGTTTCCACCTGTGTCCCCTTGTGCGTGTTCCCCTTGTGTTAAATAGACTGTCTTTATCTACCCTATCAATCCCCTTCAGAATCTTGAATGTGGTGATCATGTCCCCCCTAACTCTTCTGTCTTCCAGCGAAGTGAGGTTTAGTTCCCGTAGTCTCTCCTCGTAGCTCATACCTCTCAGCTCGGGTACTAGTCTGGTGGCAAACCTTTGAACCTTTTCCAGTTTAGTCTTATCCTTGACTAGATATGGACTCCACGCTGGGGCTGCATACTCCAGGATAGGCCTGACATATGTGGTATACAAAGTTCTGAATGATTCTTTACACAAGTTTCTGAATGCCGTTCGTATGTTGGCCAGCCTGGCATATGCCGCTGATGTTATCCGCTTGATATGTGCTGCAGGAGACAGGTCTGGCGTGATATCAACCCCCAAGTCTTTTTCCTTCTCTGACTCCTGAAGAATTTCCTCTCCCAGATGATACCTTGTATCTGGCCTCCTGCTCCCTACACCTATCTTCATTACATTACATTTGGTTGGGTTAAACTCTAACAACCATTTGTTCGACCATTCCTTCAGCTTGTCTAGGTCTTCTTGAAGCCTCAAACAGTCCTCTTCTGTTTTAATCCTTCTCATAATTTTAGCATCGTCCGCAAACATTGAGAGAAATGAATCGATACCCTCCGGGAGATCATTTACATATATCAGAAACAAGATAGGACCGAGTACAGAGCCCTGTGGGACTCCACTGGTGACTTCACGCTAATCGGAGGTCTCACCCCTCACTGTAACTCTCTGCTTCCTATTGCTTAGATACTCCCTTATCCACTGGAGCACCTTACCAGCTACACCTGCCTGTCTCTCCAGCTTATGTACCAGCCTCTTATGCGGTACTGTGTCAAAGGCTTTCCGACAATCCAAGAAAATGCAGTCCGCCCAGCCCTCTCTTTCTTAACTGAACGCACCGATGAGTCACACTTTGCCCAAACCCTCTCTGCACTTTTCAAAATATCTCAAACATCCCAAATTTGACGCTTGAGCAATATTTTGCCAATTACTGAGAGCGGCGATGGGTCACAGTTTGCCCAAACCAACCCTGCAGTTTTGAAAATATCCCAAACATCCTAAATTCGACGCTTGAGCCATATTTCGGAGCCAACTTCTGTCTCTCTGCACGTATTCGCACTTTGAAATTACGAATATATATACCGAAAATATGCCAATTACTGAACGCACCGATGAGTCACACTTTGCCCAAACCCTCTCTGCACTTTTCAAAATATCCCAAACATCCCAAATTTGACGCTTGAGCAATATTTTGGAGCTGAAAGCGGCGATGAGTCACATTTTGCCTTAAACCATATTTATTAGACAAATTCTGGCTCTCTGCACTTATTCGCAGTTTGAAATTACGACATTTTATACCGAATACATGCCAATTACTGGGATCAGCGATGGGTCACGTTTTGCCCAATCCCTCCCTGCAGATTTCAAAATATCCCAAACATCCCAAATTCGAGCCTTGAACCATATTTTTGAGCCTAATTCTGGCTCTCTGCAGCAATTCGCAATTTGAAATTACGAATTTTTATACCGAATATATGCCAATTACTGGGATCAGCGATGGGTCACATTTTGCCCAAACCCTCCCTACAGATTTCAAAATATCCCAAACATCCCAAATTCGACCCTTGGGCCATATTAAGGCGCCAAATTCTGGCTCTCTGCACGTATTCGCAATTTGAAATTACGAATTTTATACCGAAAATATGCCAATTACTGAGAGCGGCGATGGGTCAAAGTTTGCCCAAACCAACCTTGCAGTTTTGAAAATATCCCAAACATCCCAAATTCGACGCTTGAGCCATATTTCGGAGCCAAGTTCTATCTCTCTGCACGTATTCGCACTTTGAAATTACGAATATTTATACCGAAAATATGTCAATTACTGAACGCACCGATGAGTCACACTTTACCCAAACCCTCTCTGCACAATGTCATAATGTGATCCATGGCCGCTTTCCGTAATTGGCATATTTTCAGCATAAAAAGTCATAATTTCAAACTGCGAATTCGTGCAGAGAGCCAGAATTTGGCTCCTTAATATGGCCCAAGCGTCGAATTTGGGATGTTTGGGATATTTTGAAAACTGCAGGGAGGGTTTGGGCAAAATGTGATCAATCGCCGCTTTCAGTAATATGCATTTTTTCTGTATAAAAAGTCGTAATTTCAAACTGCGAATACGTGCAGAGAGCCAGAATTTGGCTCCAAAATATGGTTCAAGCGTCGAATTTTGGATGTTTGTGATTTTTTTAAAACTGCAGGGGAGGGTTTGGGCAAAATGTGACCCATCGCTGATCACAGTAATTGGCATATATTCGGTATAAAAAGTCGTAATTTCAAACTGCGAATACGTGCAGAGAGCGAGAATTTTGCTCCAAAATATTGCCACAAGCGTCAAATTTGGGATGTTTTGGATATTTTGAAAACTGCAGGGAAGGCTTGGGCAAAATGTAACTCATCGGAGTGTTTAGTAATTGGCATTTTTTCTGTATAAAAAGTCGTAATTTCAAACTGCGAGTACGTGCAGAGAGCCAGAATTTGGCTCCAAAATAAGGCTCAAGGGTCGAATTTGGGATGTTTGAGATATTTTGAAAACCGCAGGGTTGGTTTGGGCAAAATGTGACTCATCGGTGCGTTCAGTAATTGGCATATATTCGGTATAAATATTCGTAATTTCAAAGTGCGAATACGTGCAGAGAGACAGAACTTGGCTCCGAAATATGGCTCAAGCGTCGAATTTAGGATGTTTGGGATATTTTCAAAACTGCAGGGTTGGTTTGGGCAAAATGTGACCCATCGCCGCTCTAAGTAATTGGCAAAATATTGCTCAAGCGTCAAATTTGGGATGTTTGGGATATTTTGAAAAGTGCAGAGAAGGTTTGGGCAAAGTGTGACTCATCGGTGCGTTCAGTAATTGGCATATTTTCGGTATAAATATTAGTAATTTCAAACTGCGAATACTTGCAGAGAGACAGAACTTGGCTCCGAAATATGGCTCAAGCGTCGAATTTGGAATGTTTGGGATATTTTCAAAACTGCAGGGTTGGTTTGGGCAAACTGTGACCCATCGCCGCTCTCAGTAATTGGCAAATTTTCGGTATAAAATTCGTAATTTCAAACTGCGAATACGTGCAGAGAGCCAGAATTTGGCTCCTTAATATGGCCCAAGCGTCGAATTTGGGATGTTTGGGATATTTTGAAATCTGCAGGGAGGGTTTGGGCAAAATGTGACCCATCGCTGATCCCAGTAATTGGCATATATTCGGTATAAAAAGTTGTAATTTCAAACTGCGAATACGTGCAGAGAGCGAGAAATTTGCTCCACAATATTGCTCAAGCGTCAAATTTGGGATGTGTGGGATATTTTGAAAACTGCAGAGAGGGTTTGGGCAAAATGTGACTCATCGTCGCGTTCAGTAATTGGCATATTTTCGGTACAAAATGTCGTAATTTCAAACTGCGAATACGTGCAGAGAGCCAGAAATTGGCTCCAAGATATGACTCAGTCGTCGTATTTGGGTTGTTAGGGATATTTTGAAAACTGCAGGGGGGTTTGGGCAAAATGTGACCCATCGCCGCTCTCAGTATTTGACATATTTTCGGTATAAAAAGTCGTAATTTCAAAGTGCGAATACGTGCAGAGAGAAATAACTTGGCTCCGAAATATGGCTCAAGCGTCGAATTTGGGATGTTTGGGATATTTTGAAATCTGCAGGGAGGGTTTGGGTAAAATGTGACCCATCGCTGATCCCAGTAATTGGCATATATTCGGTATAAAAAGTCGTAATTTCAAATTGCGAATAGCTGCAGAGAGCCAGAATTAGGCTCCAAAATATGGTTCAAGGCTCGAATTTGGGATGTTTGGGATAAACTGCAGAGAGACAGAACTTGGCTCCAAAATATTGCTCAAGCGTCGAATTTGGGATGTTTGAGATATTTTCAAAACTGCAGGGTGGGTTTGGGCAATTCGTGACCCATCGCCGCTCTCAGTAATTGGCATATTTTCGGTATAAAATTCGTAATCTCATACTGCGAATACATGCAGAAAGCCCTAATTTGGCTCCTTAATATGGCCCAAGCGTCGAATTTGGGATGTTTAGGATATTTTGAAAACTGCAGGGAGGGTTTGAGCAAAATGTGAGCCATCGCAGCTTTCAGTAATTGGCATTTTTTTCTGTATAAAAAGTCGTAATTACAAACTGCGAATACGTGCAGAGAGCCAGAATTTGGCTCCAAAATATGGTTCAAGCATCAAATTTAAGATGTTTGTGATATTTTTAAAACTGCAGGGAGGGTTTGGGCTAAATGTGACCAATCGCTGATCTCAGTAATTGGCATATTTTCGGTAAAAAAAGTCGTAATTTCAAACTGCAAATACGTGCATAGAGTCAGAATTTGGCTCCAAAGTATGGTTCAAGGGTCGAATTTGAAATGTTTGTGATATTTTCAAAACTGCAGTTAGGGTTTGGGCAAAATGTGACCCATCGCCGCTCTCAGTATTTGACATATTTTCGGTATAAAAAGTCGTAATTTCAAAGTGCGAATACGTGCAGAGAGAAATAACTTGGCTCCGAAATATGGATCAAGCGTCGAATTTGGGATGTTTGGGATATTTTGAAATCTGCAGGGAGGGTTTGGGCAAAATGTGACCCATCGCTGATCACAGTAATTGGCATATATTCGGTATAAAAAGTCGTAGTTTCAAATTGCGAATAGCTGCAGAGAGCCAGAATTAGGCTCCAAATATGGTTCAAGGCTCGAATTTGGGATGTTTGGGATATTTTGAAAACTGCAGGGGGGTTTGGGCAAAATGTGACCCATCGTAGCTCTCAGTATTTGACATATTTTCGGTATAAAATGTCGTAATTTCAAAGTGCGAATACGTGCAGAGAGACAGAACTTGGCTCCGAAATATAGCTCAAGCGTCGAATTTGGGATGTTTGGGATATTTTGAAATCTGCAGGGAGGGTTTGGGCAAAATGTGACCCATCGCTGATCCCAGTAATTGGCATATATTCGGTATAAAAATCGTAATTTCAAATTGCGAATAGATGCAGAGAGTCAGAATTAGGCTCCAAAATATGGTTCAATCCTAAGTTTCTTTTCATATTCATGTTTCTTGTTGATTGAGTTGAGAATGCCACTTGTGAGCCATGGATTATTTAATCTTTTGTCAGTTACTTGCTTGGTAAGAAGGGGACAATGAAGGTTGTAGAGGCTTAGAGTTTTGGAGAGGAAGAGGTTAGCTAATGAATTTATATCCTGGGTATTATTGAATTTAGAATCCCAGTTAATATTGTGAAGTGCATCTGTAAGATTGCCTAAAGCTGATTCACTGTGTAGCCTAAATGAAAGTTTCTTGCTTTTTGGTGGTGTTATGTCCATGTTCGCTATGAGAAAGGTAGGATAGTGGTCAGTTGTTCTGTCGTAGATTATACCAGATACAAGGGGAGCTGTTATGTTTGTCCATATGTGGTCCAAGGTAGTGCCTAATGTTTGAGTGACTCGGGTAGGTTTGGTGATAGTGGGGATTAGCATACAGAAGTTCATGCTGTTAAGGATATAGTCAACTTGAGAGCAATTTTGTTGACCCAGGTCAATATTAAAATCTCCTCCCAGAATGAGGTGGTTTTTGTTGAGATTGTTGTTTATAATAAGATTCCTTAGGTTGTCTGAGAAAGAAGCTATGTTAGTATTGGGAAATCTATAGATGGCTCCAATAGTCAAAGAGGATTTAAGGGATTTAATTGTAAACTGAGCAAAAGTATATTCACAGTAGTCATCTCTGTCACTAATAACACTGTTGCAGATAAATGTATCTCGGTAATATATAGCTGTGCCACCACCTTTTTTATTAGGCCTACAGTTATGAATGGCTTTATAACCAGCTAAGTTGTAGAGTTGGGTATAGTCTTTATTTAACCAAGTTTCTGTTAAAATAATGAACGATAGGTTAGTACCTAGTGCTGTGAGTAATGCATTTAAATCGTCAAAATGTTTACCAAGTGATCTAACATTTTGGTTGTAAACTGATAGACAGGTGCTATTTTGGAGTTTGTTTTTAGCCTGGTGTGCTGTGAAATACTTGCAATAATGATGATCAATGTGCTGGTTGGTGTAGATATGAGACAGAAGATTTTGATCTGGATCAATATCAGTGTGCATAGAGATGCAGAGGGAACACGATACAAGATACACATAAAGCAAAACACAAGAATAAAAGCAAATACAATAAAATAGTAACAATTTAGAAGTAAAATAAAGATCCAATAGATAGCCAGGGAGGACACAGAAGTTACATAAAATAAAACACAAAAAATCAGTAGAGACTGACAATATAAATGTAAAATAACAAATAATAAGAAAAATAATAATCAAAAAGTAAAATGATCTTGAAGATAATTAACTTAGTAATGGTTAATTAAAATCCTATAATTGGTATGAACCTAAGAAAACAAAGTGAGCTCAAATAGATAATTCCGAGAGAAAAAAAAAAAGATGACATGTAAATCTAATTAAATCTTGAAATTTACTCTAATATAAATCTAAGTGTAAAAATAAACAGGGTGAGAGTATATTCATGTGGAAGATTTTACTATGATACTGTGGTAGATGCTTATATAAGCAATAATACTATTAATTAATTCCAATAAATGATTACAGGAAACAAATACCAAGTTACTTTAAGTAACAGGGTAATAAAAGCCCTAGGTTTAGTGACAAGGGGATTAACTAAGACCAAATAATTAAGAGTAAAAAACAGGCAAAGATGACAAACAAAAAAATAAAAATAAAAATAAAAATAAAAACTTTTGGAAAGGAAAGGCAGAGCTTAAGTACACTTTGGTTGTATGTGAGACTACAAATTATGTTCTGGTTATTCAGCTGATATCCCACAGTCATCCAGGAAAGAAGTGAGGTGTGCTTCAGTGGTTATGACATAAGTTTTTCCAGAGTCAGTCTTCCTAGCTATTATTTTACCATCGCGCACAAAACAATGTTTAATAGCAGTGGATCTTTTGCAGATTCCACGTAGTTTAAATAAGAGATTTTGTCTGAATCTGGTTAGACATTCGTTCACATAAACATTGGATTTCCTAGCGACTGCAGTAGTGATAAGGTCTGACTTGCGGGAGCAGCTATCTAATTTCACACGTACCTTTCTGTTATTTGTACCAGATGATTTCGTACCCACTCTATAAGCTGACTTAATGTCTCTTGCTTCGATTGAATAATTCAACTTAGTACGCAATTCCTGGATCACGATGGCAGTACAGTCTTCTCTGTCAGTTTCATGGGGAAAATCATGTGATGAGATGATGACAGAATCAAGGAGCTTAAGTTGGTCTGATTCGTCTTGGGTTGCAGTGTGTTGCTGTTGTAGGGAGTTAATTAAAATGGTTCTCTAACTTTTGTAACATATCTTCTTGCTTATTAGAGGTTTCTGCTGATTTAGAGTTAGTAACCGAGATCTGAAGAGAGCTTAATTCCTGTTCGAGGTGGTCGACTCTGACAGACAGATCTTGGTTAATCTTGTGCATGGCCAAAGCATCACTCTGTAGCTTCATTATCAGGTCCTACTGCTCTTGGATTATAGACTTTTGGTCATCATGTATTTGAGTCAATAATTTGAGCCATGGATTATCAGCGAGACGCTTAAAGTCAGAACATGGGGAGGCAGCTCGTTTAAGTTGCTCCATATGGTTACATAACTGTTGCAAGGCTCGAGTCAGTGACGACGCTTCAATCAGCTGGGAAGGTTTGTTATTGTTGACGCAGGGAGGGTCGGTACCCTCCCCCCCGGCAGCCATTAAGGGAGAGACAGCCGCGTTATTCCTGTTGCTAGCTTGGCTGGTTGGGTTCATCCTGATAGGTGTGCTATCTTTCTTTGCGGCCTTACCGAGCTTAGAATTGTTTTGCATGGTAGCAGCAGAGATGTACGCAGGCAGATGGGGTAGACTCGTTGATATGGCAGCAGCAAACGACAGGTTAGCTTCCTCCAGGGAGCAACACTAATGAGGTCGAGATGAGCTAGTAGGTTAGGTTTTGTCGAATATTTCGGTCACATTTAGGTCACTGGGTACTTAGCTGCCTTCTGGGGTTGTTACATCATGTTTGGGATGTTGTGGGCTCAAGGAGCAGCTGATAGAGTTGGAGGGGCAGCAGGGTCGTCAGGAGCGTATGAGCGTTCGAGAATAGTTCTAAGATCAATGGTATTGCATTGTACTTTGCATGTACTCTCCGAGTATGACATTTACACAAGGTATGGTATTTGCACAAATATAGCAAATTGCTTATACATTTAGACAATCAAAAATGCACTTTCACTAAAATTACACAATTTCCCAAACATAATTTTCACAAAATACCCACACATTGGCTCATAAACCAAAATACATTTTCACACTTGCACATGAAGATCTATTTTTCCGATTACATATACAGAACTTACACAAATACACAATTTGCACAAAAAATATAGTCACACCAGTTCCACTTCAGCAAATTAAAAACACAACTTGCATAACTACACTGTTCGCACAAAACGATTGTAAAACATGTACAATTATTTCACAAATTGTGTAATTATTACAAATCATTACACACTTTGCACAATTAATGCAAGCAAACTTGCTATATAATTGCATAACTCACACAATGACAATCAATACACAACAGGTGTAAATACACAATTCGTCCATATACAATCACACAACATGTGCAATTAATACACAACTTGCACAAATATTATGCATCTTTCATAATTATTATTACACAACTTGCATAAATGTAATCAAAATACATATTCAACACAATACATAACTAGCCCAAATATGTAAATACGCAACTAGCACAAATGCACAATTCACACAAATACAATTACAACATATGCACAATTAATACACAACTTGCACAAAATATAATCAATACACAACTAACCCAAATATGAACACAAGTACTCAATTCCACAAATACACTTACAAAACATGCACAATTAATATACAACCTGCACAAACAATACACAATTTGAAGGAATATAATTAATACATAATTGCAATCATCATACGACTTATGCAAAATACAGAATCTGCACAATTAATACACAACTTGTACAAGTATAATAATTGTGCAATTTGCACAGTTACAATCACAACCAACTAGGTAAAACAATACACAATTTGCATTATATTTTTTCTAGTTATGTTTTGGTCATCATTTATAATATGGCGAGTTTAACCAACCCCCCAAAGGTCAGAATTTCACATGAATGAATGGCAAGTCTGACATCCTATGAGCTCAGTATAAAAACACATTTACCATAAATGTTTCAACATTATTAGTGCTAAACTATTCATCTAGAATATTGACCATTGTTTTTAATGTCTTATTAATACCCCCCCCCCCTTGTTACATCCTCTTCAATCATGTCACCCATATTTATTTAGATAAACCCTCAAACAGACTTATTGGTTCTAGCCTTAGTTATGTTAGGGACATGCGAGGTTAGGGGAAGCCAGTAAATTCTATGATAATTTTAAGCAAATTTACTATATCCTATCAAAAATGCAACCAATTAGAACCTAAATTCATCTAAATCTATCACAAATTATAGTTATACTATAGAAATTTAACCAAATTCAACCTAGCAAAAGCTAAACTAACTCAATATGAGCATCCCATATCCTCACATACAAGCCTATGTCACCTTTGACAATACATGAGTTAGCTATAGCTAGAACCACAAAATAGGTAAATTTACAGAAAATTTTGAATATGTTAGTTCATTACCCCTAAGATATTATATACCCTACCCTACACAACCTCACCTAACCTGGGCAAGCATATCCAAAGTTAGATTTGATTAAAGTTGGCGAAATTTGTACTATCCCATCTAAATGTAACCTAATGTAAGACAATTTCCACATATATACCCAAAAATGTTTTGTAACATATTACAGCCAAAGCCCATTTTAGCCAAGTTTTCACCTATTCCAACCTGCCCTAGACAACCTAACCTAACTAAACCTAGATTTGATTAAAGTTGGTTTAATTTAAGCCATCCCACCTAATTTAAGCCAATTTCCACCAAATATACCCAAATGTTTTGTATCATAGCACTGCCAAAGCCCATTTTAGCCTAGTTTTTCACCTATTCCAACCTACCCCTACAACCTAAAGGGGCCTCGTAGCCTGGTGGATAGCACGCAGGACTCGTAATTCTGTGGCGCGGGTTCGATTCCCGCACGAGGCAGAAACAAATGGGCAAAGTTTCTTTCACCCTGAATGCCCCTGTTACCTAGCAGTAAATAGGTACCTGGGAGTTAGTCAGCTGTCACGGGCTGCTTCCTGGGGGTGGAGGCCTGGTCGAGGACCGGGCCGCGGGGACACTAAAAAGCCCCGAAATCATCTCAAGATCTCAAGATAACCCTACACAACCCTACCTAACTTATCCTAACATATACAAAGCTAGATTTGATTAAAAGTTGGTGAAATTTATGCTGTCCAATCAAAATTCAACCTAATTTACGCCAATTTCCGCCAAATATACCCAAATGTTTTGTAACATAGCACAGCCAATGTCCATTTTAGCCAAGTTTTCGCCTATTCCAACCTGCCCTAGACAACCTCACCTAATGTAAAATGACCTAACATATCCAAGGCTAGATTTGATTAAAGTTGGGAAAATTTAAGCCATCCCACCTAAATTCAACCTAATTTAAGACAATTTCTACCAAATATACCCAAAATGTTTTGTATCATAGCACAGCCAAAGCCCCATTTTTACCCCCATTTTACCTATTCCATCTAAACTTCCAAAATACAACATACATTCTTGGCACAACATCCCCCATTCCCAAGACCATTTTCATAGAGCTAGTGCTGTGTCCATCTAGCTATTTCCAATTTTCAAGATTAGTTTACCATCAATAAACCTACTAAACCAGACCCAACCTAACCTATCCTAACACAGCATTAGGTAAATTCATCCAAATGATCCCAATTTGTGTCAATTCCACTAAATTTTTCCTAACTGTATCAAACCAAATCCCCAAATTCTACTAAATGTACCTATGCACATCACATCCAGAGCACGAGTTGACGGTTAAGCGCTGTTAATATCTATTCCAAACTCCCATTTCACCCTAGATTACAGCTAGTTTTGCTAATATATTATTATGTGAAGTATGTTATTAATAGGTATTTTCCTCAAATTACCACAAATCAACCACATCATACCTAACCTCAGCAGGGGCCTCAGAGCATCCGGCAGCCTGATGCCCTAACAGGCCACACTGAAAACAGATACAGGGTTGCCGGGCATAATGCACCCGGACAAAGTAACCCATAAGCCGGACAGAAGATGATATATCCGACCGCAGGCGTATCCCCAAGGTACGAACGTTCGTTCGCCTTCCAGCTTACCTCCCCAAGGAAAGCGTGTTCACCCGCACGCTGACAACAGCACCTTATCTCCCGAAGTAACGCCGGAGGAGGTCTTCAGGGAACTCCAGGGGCGCCCCATGGACACTGACATAAGTCAGGTCACCACTACGATCCGAAATCGCCACAGAGCCGGCATCACCTGGCAACGACAACGTACGCCCCTCGTACCGACGGAGGAAGTCTCGGTACTCCTCTTCCCTCACGAATTTGAGAGCAGCCCGGTGGGCTGTAACAAGCTCAACACCGTAGATAGCCTCCACCAGGACACGAAGCATGTCACACATCACCATCTCGATGTCCATATATCCAGCCTTACAAGTGAACTCCAGGCCCACGGAGATCACACGCACAACAGGGGAAAGATGGCCTCCCATGTCAGAATCACCACATCAACATGCAGCCAGGCAGCAACAAAATTGGGAGGGCAGAGACGCCCACACCACCTGGCGACCAAAATAGCAAACAACCTCTACGTTTGAATTGAAATATTTTGTAAGTATTTTTTGATTTTCTTTTGAAAAAAAAATGAAAAATACGTTTATTTCACAGCTGTAAATATGCAACAAACAGCTATGAATCCACCGGCTACAACGGTTACTGCTTTCTTCATGTTGTAATAGGACCCATCATCACCACACCAGAAATAAATATCTCTTTGATATCCCCAGGGTCAAACTTAATCTGTGTAAACACTATGCAAATTAAGGGAACTAGTCTATGGAACTCACTCCCTAGTGAATTAAAAAGCTGTCAAACTTTTGTCATATTTTAAAGCAAAACCAAAAAGTACCTAATTTCATCTTCTTAATTACCTACACTGAGCTTTAAATTTGCTCTGTATCTAGTGTTACCCAATCTCCCAATTTTTATGTACTTAACCCAAACAACCTTATCATTGTGTTCATTGCTGTCTTCTTTTATGTGCTAGCCATATGCTGTATTGTGCCTACCAATTTTTGTTAACTACCATTCAAGCTGTCATTGCAATCAATCTGAGCTACCTATGTGCTTTAATATACCTACAATTTTCTCTCATCTTTTTTTTCATGCCTTGTAACTGTTATCATTTTTTATAAATTTTGCAAGTATTTACCTACTTAAAATTTTCTTAGATTAAGGACCTGCCCGAAACGCTGGGCGTACTAGTCGCTTTACAAGATTGTAATTATCATTTTATGTATCCTCTCAATCCCAATGTACCTACTTGTATATATATAAATAAATAAATAAATGTTATGTCAAAATGACGCATTTGCAAAAAGACTGCTGTATTCAGAAGTGCCTACGTATTACACGTGGAATGCCAGTAGAAAATCATTTGAACGACGCAAATGAGGAGAGCGAGTCGACTGACAACCTGGCATATTCAAATAAACTACGATAGGCAGACATCCACCGTGCATCCCAATCAAGATGAACGCTTCTTTCTTCGCATGCTTTTGGTAAATGTGCCCGGTCCAACGTCTTTCCAGCCACTTAATTTGTCAACGGCGTAACACATGCCACTTTCCGTAGTGCATGTCAACCTCTGAATTAATTATAGAAAGACCGACTCTAGGATGTATGCATTAATGACGCGTCTAACACGTCACATCTGAATCAAAATTGTGCATTGTTTGCAATCATATTGACCACCGGCTCTCCTTCATCTCCAACAGAACTATTCAAGAAATATAAATTGCACATGGCTGAAGATATTGTACGTCGAATACGCAAGGAAAATTCAAATATGAACATGGATTTCACAGCAGAAATCTACAATGAAGCGTTGATAATGATTGAAGATTTGTGCTTAGAAATCGCGAACAAAGTTCTCAATCAATTGAAATGCCATCACCGAATCGATCTGCTGCTGCTTCGTTCGATGTAGAATTGCTTCGTGAATAAAGTTACAACACGTAACACAACAAAGTTACAAAGTTACAATTTGAATAATCAAATATTCCTAATCTAACGCTTAAGCGAAAAGGCATTTACAATCAAATAATTCCAACTGTCAATAACGGGCTTAAGAAATTTTCTTACATGCGCCAGGAAGAACTGGTAAAACCTTTTTAATTAGATTGATTCTGGCAACATTTCCATCCCAAAATGGCATAGCCATAGCTCTTGCATCGTCCAGAATAGCTGCGACATTGCTTCCAAGTGAAAGAACTCCTACCTCGGCTTTGAAATTGCCATTGAATATGCAATTCATTGAAACTCCCACGTGCAACATTTCCAAAGAATCCGGCACCCGAACTTAACAATATTATTCAGTCTATCATTCAAAGCGAGGCAGTCACATACAAGTCCGTCGACACTGTTGAGGAAGCAGACGAAGCGGTTAATTATCCAACAGAATTTTTTAATTCACTTGATCTGCCAGGGATACCATCACACGTACGGCAATTGAAAATCGGCGTGCCAATTATCATGTTGCGAAATATCAACCAACCAAAACTTTGCAACGCCACGTGCCATACCTTGAGGTTACCTTGAGGTGCTTCCGGGGCTTAGCGTCCCCGCGGCCCGGTCGTCGACCAGGCCTCCTGGCTGCTGGACTGATCAACCAGGCTGTTGGACGCGGCTGCTCGCAGCCCGACGTATGAGTCACAGCCTGGTTGATCAGGTATCCTTTGGAGGTACTTATCGAGTTCTCTCTTGAACACTGTGAGGGGATTGCCAGTTATGCCCCTTATGTGTAGCGGAAGCGTGTTGAACAGTCTCGGGCCTCTGATGTTGATAGAGTTCTCTCTCAGAGTACCTGTTGCACCTCCGCTTTTCAACGGGGGTATTCTGCACATCCTGCCATGTCTTCTGGTCTCATGTGATGTTATTTCTGTGTGCAGGTTTGGGACCAGCCCCTCTAATATTTTCCATGTGTAAATTATTATGTAGTATGGGCCAATACTTTTATTCTACAGTTGCCTTTGTTCTTATGTTCTTATCTCTCCCGCCTGCACTCAAGGGAGTACAGATTTAGGCTCTTTAGTCGGTCCCAATAGTTTAGATGTTTAACTGCGTGGATTCTAGCAGTAAAGGATCTCTGCACGCTCTCCAGGTCAGCAATTTCTCCAGCTTTGAAAGGGGCTGTCATTGTGCAGGAGTACTCTACTCTAGAGAGCACAAGCGTTTTGAAAAGTATCATCATCTGTATAGCATCTCTAGTATGAAAAGTTCTTGTTATCCAACCTGTCATTTTTCTTGCAGATGTGACGGCTACTTTATTGTGCTCTTTAGAGGTAAGGTCTTCCGACATGAGTACACCCAGATCCTTTACATTGCCTTTTCGTTCTAAGTTATGATTTGCCTGAGTTTTGTACGTGGTTTCCGATTTTATATTTTCATTTTTTACATAGCACATGAGCTGGAACTTATCTTCGTTAAACACCATATTATTTTCTGTAGCCCATAGAAAGACCTGATCTATATCTTACTGGAGGTTTGCCGTGTCCTCTGTGTTGCCTACTCTCATGAAGATGTGTTGCCTACTCTCATGAAGATCTCCAGTGTCATCTGCAAAGGATAATACAGTGCTATAGGTTGTGTTCTTGTCTATGTCCGATATGAGGATGAGAAAAAGTACTGGAGCAAGCACAGTACCCTGGGGGACTTAGCTCTTCACGGTTGATGGGCTAGAGTTTATTTTGTTGACTATTACACAATGGGTTCTGTTGGTCAGGAAATTGTAGATCCATCTGCCTATTTTTCCGATAATTCCTTTTGAACGCATTTTATGTGCAATAACACCATGGTCACATTTATCAAAAGCTTTTGCGAAATCTGTGTAAATTACATCAGCGATTTGTTTGTCTTCCATAGCATCTAATGCCATATCATAGTAGTCCAGCAACTGCGACAGGCAAGAGCGTCCTGTTCTGAAACCATGTTGTCCGGGGTTATGGAGATGCTGTGATTCCATATATTTTGTGATCTTACTTCTTAGCACTCTCTCAAAAATTTTTATGATGTGCGATGTTAGTGCTATGGGTCTATAATTTTTTGCCTCTGCCTTATTTCCTCCTTTATGAAGTGGTGCTATCTCTGCTGTTTTTAGTATATCAGGAATAACGCCAGTATCTAGGCTTTGTCTCCACAGAATGTGGAGGGCCTGCGATAGTGTTTTTTTTACAGTTCTTGATGAATATGGAGTTCCAAGAATCCAGGCCTGGTGCAGAGTGCATAGGCATACTGTTTATAGCTTCTTCAAAATCCAGTGGGGATAGGGTGACGTCTGATATATGATTTGATGTTGGTATCATATCCATGAAAAATTCATTTAGGTTATTAATCTTTAGTGCGTTTAATGGCTCGCTGAAAACAGAGTCGTACTGCGTCCTCAGTAGCTCGCTCATTTCTTTGTTGTCATCGGTGAAAGTTCCATCTCCCTTTCCCAGGGGCCCGATACTAGATGTGGTTTTTGATCTTGATTTTGCATAAGAGAAAAAATATTTCGGATTTCTCTCTATTTCACTGATGCAGTAAAAAATTAATCAGCGACGTCGTAGAAGCAACAGTCTTGACAGGACCTTTCAAAGGTGAAGATGTCCTCATTCCACGCATTCCTATGATTCCAACAGATATGCCATTTCAATTTACGAGATTGTAATTTCCAATTCGATTGACGTTTGCAATCACCATCAACAAAGCTCAGGGCCAATCTTCCGACTTGTGCAGTTTATATCTAGACACGGATTGCTTCTCACATGGACAAGTATATTTTGCGTGTTCTAGAGTCGACAAACCAGAGTCTATATCTCCACAGACAATGGAACAACAAAAAATATTGTATACCCACAAGCATTGTAAAATTAAACATATTAGAAACGTGTTCTTTCCCTTTTTCCCTTTTCTTTCTTTCCCCTTTACCCAGACTGAGCCACAGCAACGCGTGGCGGGTACTGCTAGTCTATATAAATAAAAGTAGAAATGTTCATTTGTTCAAAATCGCTAATATCCGAAAGTTCTTCACCGATTGCTTTAACATTTTCACACAACGTTCCCTTCGCATCTGAGCGGGTTTTTATACACATACTATATAGATGTCACGTCTGCAACATGAAATACATGTTTTTTTTTTAACTGTGTTTTTCTTGTGTTTTTCATGTGAAGGAAATCTTCGAAACCTCTTTATCGATTGCTTTGAAATTTTGACACAAGGTTGCATTCGAATAGGGGCGTGTTTTCACATAACTACTATATACATGCCTCACCTGTGACAGGAAAAAACATGCTTTTTGAAAAATAGCACCATCTGTTGGACATAAGAGGAACACATATTGTAATCTCCGAAAGTTCTTCACCGATTGCTTTGAAATTTGACACAACGTACCATCTGAATATGCGTGTGTTTTTAAATATCTATTATATAAATGCATTACCTCTGACAGGTAAAAACATGCTTTTTTGAAAAACTGCGCCATCTGTTGCATGTAAGAGCAACACACACAATACCAAATATGTTACGATTCCATTTCAATGTTTCTAATTACATTGATAAATTGAATTTTCATAGATTTAGAATTATTTTAATTTTGATATAATTATATTATGTGACATTGTGTTGATATTGAGCTGTTTTGTTTACCATACCGTTCATTTCGTGAGAATAGTTTATTTGTTATTTTTTCATTGTTTTCCATTTTGTTTTTTAACTGTACTTATTTTTCAGTATAATTGGCGGTGGAATTGAGCATTGTCGATTGATCTGCATTTGAAATTAAATATTTCGTTAGTATTTATGTTTTTGTTTTGAAAATAAGAAAATGGACAACGCATTTATTTCACAGCTGCAAATGTGCAACAAATAGCCATGAATCTACTGGCTACAATGTTAACTGCTTTCTTTACGTTATGTCAGAATGACGTGTTTGCGAAAACACTGCTGTATTCAGAAGTGACAACGTATATGTCATTCCATAGTGATATATGGAATGCGAGTAGAAAATCATTTGAACGACTCAAACGAGGAGAGCGAGTCGACAGAAAACCTGGCATATCCAAACAAACTAAGATAGGTAGACTTTGCGTTCACCGTGCATCTCATACAAGATGAATGCTTCTTTCTTCGTGTTAAATAATGGAGTGTCTGTACTATGGGGATCTATTATAACATGGGTGTAGGGGCAGTAGGTAGCATTCAGAGTTATCAAATATGGGAGAACTAAAGGCCCGGCCCCCAAAATAAACTATCCACAGCAATAATAACTTGCTACTAGATCATGTCCGACTAGAGGTTGATCATAGCACTCCCACACAGGAAGAAGGGATAATTCGTTACTACTTACTTATTTATTAACCCCTTAACAACCCCCCATATACACTCACACCAATAACAATAATAATAATTACTTTACCACACTATCTTACGTTAAAAGCCTTGGTCCACTTAAGCACGATACAAGGTTTTACACTGAACACAGGCTAGGGTAAAGTTCTACTAGGGAAACACTTGAAGCTAGAGTCAGCTTAGGGTAGGGAGACCACGTGGTTCCACTGGGACCCCCTAAGAATAGCTAGTAATATAAACACTAAGAACACCTACTACACACAAAGTATAATACTCTGCACATAGAACACGTGTATGCCAGACAATGAAGAATGTACACAGTATACTTAGCTGGAAACTAGACACAGAAATAAGAAACGAGGAGGAAGGGTAGGAGGATCCTGTCCACACCACGCCAGCTCAGAGAAGAAGGAGTCTCTCCAGTCTCCTTCCCCCCAGCTGGCTAGCTGCCGGCAGACTGCTCAACTAATCGTACCGCAGCCCTATACCAAGTTTACTCAGGTTTACTTTTCAAATGATTAGAAGGTATTAGTAAACATAGTTGGTGCCTATGTTATTATTTAATAATCAACCCCAAGCTCAGTCTTTAAATGCTCTTTGAGAAACAAGAATAGTCTTATGTCTGGCAGGGAAGATACAAACAATTGCAGCTCGTGATGCGTCCAACTATACTATAAGAAAGTTTAATAGCTCAATTTTGACCTCTGGTTTTGTTACGGCCCTCTCGGGTCGCAACTGGGTTCTTACTCTGATATTGTTAGAGGAAGGGTATCCGGCCCCAAGCCAGTAGTGGCTTTCAAGGGATGTGGTCCTTAACGCAAGTAAAATAAAAGGGGAAGGGAAAGAAAGGCAAAAACTTAATATTATAATTAACACCTTCACCAATAAATATATATAAGAAGATTACACGGGGGGGGGGGGGTATAAACACTATAACACACGATGTAGTCTTCCTCTGAAGACCCTGGACGTTCACGGTGCCAACGGAGCTCTTGGTGCTCTTGTGGCCTCACGACGAATCCTTCTAGAATCTTGAGTCTACCCCGGCCACAGGCCAGCCAAAACACAGTTCCACTGGGGGCACCGTCGTGGAGGCCGTCAACCACAAGTCCAGCAGATAGCTGGCAGGTTCCAAATCAGCGACGCTGGTTAGGCCACTCCACGAGCGATACTAGGGTCGCGCCCTAGTCAGGAGCCTCGTGTGATACCACAGATCACTCTCCTTTCCACAACACCCCAGTGGTTAAGCGTCTCCACCAGTCAGTCCCGGGTATGACAATCCTTCAACTGCCGCTTCACAGGCAGGGTAACACCACAGTTTTCATCCGGGGGGCGACTCACAGCTGCTGCAGCAAACACTTGGTGTCGAGACGGCTGCTTTGGGTAGACTGATCCAACCTCCATTACAGCAGTCCCAGGTCGGCTCTGTAATCAGACACGTCATCAGTAACAGGGACTCGCAAAAGCACCTCACTTACAGGCTCAGACCCAAACGCCCACCTATCCACTCCATAGATGGCGTTGAGCACCACCTCACCAGAGGTCAGCAGCGGCTGTGTTGTGAGCTGAACAGGACTGGAAACTGGCCCTCGTGGCCAGTACACCTCGTCCTCACCAGGTGTCGTCGTCCATTTGGAGGGGGTTTCGGGAGCTGACCCACAGATGGCGCGGTCGTCACTGCTCCGTGCTCGGACGCTGGATTCGGGTCCGTAACAAGTTTCCACTGAGGAACCCAGAGTCGTAACACTCCTCCCCCTTTCAGAGAAAAAAAAATGTGACTACTAGAATAGCAGTCATATTTTTTTGTAAGCGTGTACAGAAAATAAAAAGGAAAATCTATGACAAAAAAATCAATCAAAAACAACAATTTCTCTGCAAGAAAAACTACAAAGGAATTCTCTGAAAAAAAACACATACACAAAAAAAAAACAGGGAAGTAAATAAATTGGACTCGGAATATTTAATGTCACAGGGGAACCTAAAAAAAAATGACTAAAGCATGACAATTGGTAAATGGCTTCCTGTGGCCCAGATGAATGTTATTCAGGCAACCGGGACAGAGCATCGGCTATCACGTTGAGCCGGCCCGGTAGGTGGGTAATGGAAAGATTGAAGTCCTGTAGGTACAATGCCCTCCTGAGAATGCATTTATTCTTCCCCTTCATCTGATTCAGGAAGACTAGTGGGTTATGGTCCGTGTACACTTCCACTATATTACCTGTGAGGTAAACTTCGAACTTTTTACATGTTAACACTAGCACCAACGCCTCTTTTTCTACCACTGAATAATTGTGTTGCGCCTTGTCAAATTTCACAGAGTTGTAATATACTGGGTGTTCCACCTGATCATCCCCAGTTTGCAACAACACTGCACCAGCACCCGAGTCAGACACGTCAACATGAATTTTAAACGGTCGGTCGAACCTTGGACTACCAAGCACTAGGGCGGACGCTAAGATCAATTTCAAATTTTTAAATGCCTCTGCACAGTCTGATGACCACTTAAATTTAACGGCCTTCCACAACAAGTCTGTGAGAGGAGTGGCAACACTGGAAAAGTTCTGACAAAAGTGTCGATAGTACGCACACATACCAATAAATCTTTGAACGTCCTTTTTAGACTTTAGCACCGGATACTCCAGAATGGCACTAATTTTATCTTGCCGAGGTAACACTTTTCCTTGGCCCACTTCATAACCGAGGTATGTCCCTGTGCCATGGCCAAAATGACATTTTTTTGCATTTAAGGTTAGATTTGCTTTCTTTAAAATTGTGAACAACTGGCGTAACCTAGCTATGTGGTCAGCCCAAATACTGTCAAAGAGCACGATATCATCTAAATACGCCTGACAATTTGGCACATTAGCGAGCAAAGAGTTCATGAGTCTCTGGAATGTGGCAGGGGCATTATGCAAGCCGAACGGTAACACTTGATACTCAAAAACACCCTCGGGTGTCACAAACGCAGTTAGTTGTTTAGCACATTCAGTGGGCGGAATTTGATAATACCCCCTCGAGAGGTCGAATTTCGAGACGTACTTGGCGTTTCCCAGCTCGTCGATGCAGTCCTCGAGGAGGGGCAGCGGGTAGGCATCCACAATGGTCACCTTGTTGAGCTGCCGATAGTCGGTGCATAATCACCAGGAGCCGTCTGGTTTGGGGACCAAAAGGCAGGGCGAGCACCAAGAGCCCTGGCTCGGCCGGATGTGGCCGTGCTGGAGCAAGAAGTCGACCTCCTTCCGTACGATGGCCTTCTTTTCTGGACTCATCCGATAGGGTTGAAGGCGAATGGGGGTGTAGTCCGTCAACTTGACATCATGGCAAATGGCATCAGTCTGGGTCGGGACCTCCCCGAACAGACTGGAGAATTCATCAACCAGCGACTGCACCTCTTCACGTTGGGCCATCTGCAAATGGGACAGTCCCTCCTCCACAGCATTCACAGAACTAGAATTATTGAGAATAAGATTAGTTGGGTCCCCAGAACAATCATCCCCTCCCTCACTGGAAGTGGAAACATTGGTTAGTGCAATGGGCCTGGGGCCCTGGAACTTCTTCAGCCGGTTTACGTGTACGAGCATTACCTGGTTACGCTTGTCAGAGTGCCTCACTTTGTACGTGAGGTCCCCAGTCTTTTCTGTCACAATGTAGGGGCCTTTGTACTTGTGGGACATAGTGTTCCCTTGTCGAGGCTTTAATACCAGGACAGGGTCGCCCGGCTGAAATACCCGCCACTTAGCCGTAGCATCGTTTCGTTCTTTCATCTTTTCTTGGGCCTTCCTAAGATACTTTAATGCCGCCGCCTTGCAGTCCTTGAGTCTCTGGTGGTGTTGCGCAAAGAAAGCCGAACCTTCGGTTAACGTTACGTTCCCTAACAGATTCTCCTGTAACATTTGCAAGGGTTCACGAACTTTATGGCCAAAGACTAACTCAAAAGGAGAACAACCCAGTGAACTTTGTAATCCCTCTCTAGCCGCAAACAAAACATACGGTAAATTCTCATCCCAGAAGGTGTGGAAACTCTCGCACGATGTCTTCAACATCTGCTTCAGAGTTAGATGGAAACGTTCAATTACCCCCTGACTCTGTGGATGGTATGGGCTGGAAACCTTATGAGTTATTCCATGGTCCTTACAAAATTGTTAAAAAATATCAGACTTAAAGTTAGTACTTTTGTCAGTTTTCACGACCCGAGGCAGTCCAAAAGTGGAAAAAAATTGCAACATATGAGCAACAACAGTTTTTGCTCGGATGTTCCTTACAGCAAAAGCCTCTGGGTAACGAATAGTGATACACATCATCGTGATTAGGTAAATATTACCAGACTTAGTTCTAGGTAATGGACCAACACAGTCCATTACCACATGAGAAAATGGTTCCTCTGGCACGACAATAGGCCTTAGAGGAGCTTTAGGTGGAGTCTAGTTTGGTTTCTCAACAAGTTGACAAACAATACATGCATTACAAAATTTTGCCACATCGCTTTTCAGCTTGGGCCAGAAAAAATATTTTAAAATTTTGTGATACGTAATATTAATACCTTGATGTCCCCCCATAGGATCATCATGAGCAGCTGCCAAAACTCTTTCTCTATAGCAGGTCGGCAACATAACCTGGTGGACTACCTCCCACTCATTTGACAAGGGAGCACTCTGTGGTCTCCATTTTCTCATCAAAATCCGGTCATTGTAGTAGTACCCAGTTGCTGCGTCTACAATTTCCTCCATAGAGACAACTGTCTCATGACAATCTGCAAGACTGGGGTCAGCTTTCTGTAACTCACTCAAGGAGGCATCCAGGCCTTGGTCAGATGCCATTGGCCGAGGCTCAACAGTGTTCCCCTCCATCTCCCCACTACTCTCGGTAGGTGGCGGTGGCAGGCTCTCCACAATGTCCTTGGCCACGTCATCGAGTCGGGCCATGAATGTGTCTGCGAGGTCCACTTGGTTTTCACCACTCGGAAAGTTCCTAGTGTCCTCGGGATTTACCACCTTGGCAAGCACAGGGCTGCCATTACATTTAAGTCCCATAGACCTGGTCACTGCGCACGCAGGGTACACAACATTATTGTGAGGGAATCTAGATTCCCTCAGCTAGTTTTCCTAGTTTCGAGATTAGGCTAGTCGCTCTAGGGACTCTAGAAACTGAAGCTTTCAAACTAACATATACTTGTGGGGTGTTGAATGAAAGCTTATGATAAGGACTGTCGTTTGGGACTGGTTAGAGGCCTGTGTAATTATCTCTGTAGAGATAATTACAGAAATTTTCCTGTTTCTGTGAAATAGGATGAGAGGTGAGAGTGAAGTGGTATGTGAGGTACTTGACTCTCAAACCGTTAGAGGTGGGGGGGGGGGGAAAGTGGGGTGACCGTTGCCCCCCCCCCCCGCCATGTGAGACAGTGCACCACTGTCTTTTAGGCCTCCCCCGCCTTGTGACGTCACGGGACGCCTGAGGGTGATTGGGCTAGGCACAGCTGCTCCGAGCTGATTTGGGCGCGAACAGCTGTGATAGGAAGGGGCACCATGGTGGTGTGCCGGCTTCCTGCTGATTGGTCAAGACAAAGTAGGGGGGGAGGTATGGGCATTTTGAGTTTCCTTAGCCCGCGAAATCGTCAGTTTGAGCTGGGTAGCAGGTGGACGAGGACATAGCTGGGTGGAGGGGGAGTTTTCCCCCTCCACCCCCGTTAATCGCGGGCGCTACCGTGTTGTCCAGCAGGGATGGCAGGAGTGCCATCCCGAGTTGTGTCTAGGCCCAATTTTCGTGAAATTTGGGGCCGATGAGGTACGGAAGGACCAGTAAAATAGCCTCAGAGACAGTTGGCACCCATGAAGCAGCTGGCAGAGCCTCATGGTGTAACAGGTGGTTCAAATAACCTGTCTAGTGTTGATGGACAATTGGCGGAATACGGGCAGGGCCTCCTAGTGTAATTGTGGTGAGATTACAAGCCCCTGTTGGACTTTGCATTCCGCCAGGCGACGTCAGTGTGGGGACGCCGCCGGCCATTGTCACCCCAGCGTAGAGCATGGCAGGCTCTGGTTTGATGGAGTTGTTGGTGATTCCCCATCCACGTGTGTATGCCCGGGGGCCACCCCCAGGCCACCCAGGCCACCCGCCTGGCCCGGCCACCCCGCCTACCCGCGCACCGGCTACCCCAGGCCACCTGCGCGCCGGCTACCCCCTCCCCCCTCTCAGCTTGGGAGGGGCGCTGTGGGCCACGCGGTGGCCACATGCCTTGGCCACCCCCTTGGGCCTTTGGCCACTTTCCCGGGACAGCCTAGGGCCACATCTTGTCGACGCACGAGGAGCAAGCTAAGTGTTGACAGCCAGAGAGGTAGTGACCTGGGAAATGAGTGAAATGAGGAAAACGTGAGTACAATAGTCAGAGTGTAACAGTGTCTCAGTATTAGTGGAAATTCCGGTAAAAGCTGTGTTGTCCCATAGCCCTGCCAGGCTAGGAAAACAGCTGTCTGTAGCACGTCCAGGTGACTGGTAGGGCGGTACCTGGAGATGGATGCCAAATTCTCGCTCTTTGCATGTTTTCGCAGTTTGAAATTACGACTTTTTATACCGAAAGCTGCGATGGATCACATTTTACCAAACACTCCCTGCAGTTTTCAAAATATCCCAAACATTACAAACTTGACGCTTGAGCCATATTTTGCAGCCAAATTCTGGGTCTCTGCACTTATTCGCAGTTTGAAATTCCGACTTTTTATACCGAAAATATGCCCATTACTGAAAGCGGCGAAGGATCACATTTTGCCCAAACCCTCCTTGCAGTTTTCAAAATATCCCAAACATCCCAAGTTAGACGCTTGAGCCATATTTTGGTGCCAAATTCTGGCTCTCTACACGTCTTTCGCCGTTTGAAATTACGACTTTTTTACCTAAAATATGCAAATTTATGAGAGCAGCGATGGGTCACATTTCCCCACCCCCCCTGCAGTTTTCATAGTATCCCAACCATCCCACATTCGACGCTTGATCCATATTTTGGACCCAAATTCTGGCTCTCTGTACGTATTCGCAGTTTGAAATTACGACTATTTATACCGAAAACATGTCAATTACTGAGAGTAGCGATGCGTCAATTTTTGCCCAAACCCTCCCCGGCAGTTTTCAAAATATCCCAAACACCCCAAATTCGAGCCTTGAGCCATATTTTGGAGCCAAATTCTGGCTCTCTGCACGTATTCACTGGTTGAAATTACGAATTTTATACCGAAAATATGACAATTATTGAGAGCAGCGATGGGTCATATTTTGCCCCCCCCCCCCCCCTGCAGTTTTCATACTATCAAAAACATCCCAAATTCGACGCTTGAGCCATGTTTTGGAGCCAAATTCTGGCTCTCTGCTCGTATTCGCAGTTTGAAATTACGACTATATATACCGAAAATATGGCAATAACTGAGAGCGGTGATGGTCACATTTTGCCCAAACCCACACTGCAGTTTTCTAAATATCCCAAACACTCCAAATTCGACGGTTGAGCCATATTTTCGAGCCAAATTCTGGCTCTGTGCACGTTTTCGCAGTTTGAAATTACGACTTTTTATACCGAAAATATGCCAATAACTGAGAGTGGCGATGGGTTACATTTTGCCCCCCCGCTGCAGTTTTCAAAATATCTCAAACATCCCAAATTCGACCCTTGAGCCATATTTTGGAACCAAATTCTCGCTCTCTGCACGTATTCGCAGTTTGAAATTACGACTTTTTATACCGAAAACATTCCAGTTACTGAAAGCGGCGATGGATCACATTTTGCCCAAACTCTCCCTGCAGTTTTCAAAACATCCCAAACATTCCAAATTCGACGCTTGAGCCAAAATTTGGAGCCAAATTCAGGCTCTATGCACGTATTCGCAGTTTGAAATTACTAATTTTATATCGAAAATATGCCAATTACTGACAGCAGCGATGGGTCACAGTTTCCGCAAACCCACCCTGGAGTTTTGAAAATGTCCCAAACATCCCAAATTCCACGCTTCAGCCACATTTTGGAGTCAAATTCTGGCTCTTTGCACGTATTCGCAGTTTGAAATTACGACTTTTTATACCGAAAATATGGCAATTACTGTGAGCGGCGATGGGTCACATTTTGCCCAAACCCTCTCTGCAGTTTTTAAAATATTCTAAACGTCCCAAATTCGACGCTTAAGTTATATTTTGGAGGCAAATTCTGGCTCTTTGCATGTATTCGCTGTTTGAAATTACGACTTTTTCTACCGAAAATATGCCAATTACTGAGAGCGGCGATGAGTCACAACTTGCCTGAACTCACCCTGCAGTTTTCAAAATATCCCAAACACTCCAAATTCGACGTTTGAGCCATATTTTGGAGCCAAATTCTGGCTCTGTGAACGTATTTGCAGTTTGAAATTAAGAACTTTATACCGAAAATATGCCAATTACTGAGAGCAGCGATGGGTCTCATTTTGCCCAAACCCACCCTGCAGTTTTGAAAATATCCAAAACATCCCAAATTCGACGCTTGAGCTATATTGAGCTATATTTATAACGGTTATAAATGAGAACATATACGACATCCCGTGTATATCAACATAATTCTTCTATTTCTATGATTCTGTCTCTGCCTCTCTCTTTCTGTCTTTCTGTCTCTGTTTCTGTGAGTTTGTCTGTCTTCAGATTCTTGGGGATAGTCTCACCAAAATTTTAACAGTAATTCATGTTGGGTACGTGCCCCTCCGTGAACAGTGGCGGCCATAAATGAATTGAGTGCCACTTGAAATGGTGCCAAGTGACCCCCAAAAATGAATCTTACAATATCCAGTTAAATATGAATTATATAATGTAAAACATTTTCACTGATATCTGCGAAATATGAAAACAGTTAAATTGTCATATTTTGCCTGTAATGTCCTGTAATGTGTTAATAATGTCATCACCACCGCGTCCCTTACCACAACAACCTTACCTGAGCCAGGGTCCCAAATGTCAGCCACTCCAGTGTCACCCATCCAAGTGTCAGTTTATGTGGCATCATTAATGCGTACCTCAAGCCCTAGACCCCCTTTACTACCCCCCCCCCACCACCTCTAGAGAGAGAAAGAAATGGATATAAACCATTTTCGATTTGAGAATGGTCCAGGACGGACCGAAACGTCGTCGTCCCTTCAATTTCTAGTGTGTGGTCTGGTCATCATCAAAATGGATATAAAGACATGGACACACAACTAGGTAAGTACACACACACACACACACACACGTTTCTTAACCAAATATCAACTAACAGCAATATTTTTATTTTAAAAAGTTAGACACAGATAATAAATTAACAAATCACTGTGTGAGTGAAGACTCCTTAAATCTCTGAGCAAATATTTTCTCTCTGTGCAGGAGGTCAAAGACCTTGTCGGCCTTCAGCAAGTCTTCGGTCGCGCGGCACCTTCTGCCAAAGCGGCGGCGGAATGAGCCTGCGGCAATCCAGTTCTTTCCCTCTTTCCTAAACACCCAACTCTCATAGGCCCAGTCCTCGAGTACGTGCACCTGACTGATGATATTTTCTGAGAAGCAGACAGACTTGGTTTTCTTCTGGTGGCGGCCATCGTCGCCGGAGACCTTTTCCTTCTCCATAGTTGGTCGCTTCACACTATCAAGAACCTGAAGAACACATCTGGTAATAATATACCAGATGCAAGAATTATAGTCATGCTAATATTCGACTGGTCTAGTAAGTGCGGTGCCGTGTTGTAGTGATGTACTCACATCTTACGTCTTTTACATTAAAATAAGATTCCTTTGATAACTTTATCTATTCACTTCAAGAGCTTGTACATAGTTAATATATCCCCTCTCTCTCTCTCTCTTCTCTCCTCTAAGATTGTTCTCTCAACCTGTTCTCAAAGCTGATGTCTCTCAATTCTGGTACTAATCTTGTGGCAAACTTCTGAACTTTTTTTCAAGGTTTCTATTTATGTTTCACAAGGTGTGGGTTCCCTGCTGTCGCTGCATACTCAGGTAATGGTCTTACATATGTGGTATGTGTGGATTTGAGAGCCTGATTGTTTAGATTCTTGAATGACGTTCTTTTATTCGGTAACTTCCCATATGGTGCTAATGATGCCCTGTTCACATGAGCTTGTGGTGTTTAGTGTTTGGATAATGTCTACTCTCAGGTATTTTCACTTGCTTTGTGGTGTGTAGTACTTTGGTATAGTGGTGTGTAGAGCTTTGTTATAGTGGTGTGTAGTGCTTTGTTATAGTGGTGTGTAGTGCTTTGGTATAGTGGTGTGTAGTGCTTTGTTATAGTGGTGTGTAGTACTTTGTTATAGTGGTGTGTAGTACTTTGGTATAGTGGTGTGTAGTGCTTTGTTATAGTGGTGTGTAGTACTTTGTTATAGTGGTGTGTAGTGCTTTGGTATAGTGGTGTGTAGTGCTTTGTTATAGTGGTGTGTAGTACTTTGTTATAGTGGTATGTAGTACTTTGTTATAGTGGTGTGTAGTGCTTTGGTATAGTGGTGTGTAGTGCTTTGTTATAGTGGTGTGTAGTGCTTTGTTATAGTGGTGTGTAGTGCTTTGTTATAGTGGTGTTTAGTGTTTTGTTATAGTGGTGTGTAGTGCTTTGTTATAGTGGTGTGTAGTACTTTGTTATAGTGGTGCGCAGTGCTTTGTTATAGTGGTGTGTAGAGCTTTGGTATAGTGGTGTGTGATGGTGAGTTGTATTAGCGAGTGAAGTGAGTGCGTTAAATATTTAGTGAAGATAGTTACAATGACGAAGATGGTCGGGTATAGTGTTGATGGCTACAGTGTTGATTGAAGGTTGTGTGAAGTAACGATGGTCACAGTGTTGATGGTCGTGTGTAGTGAAGATGGCTGCGGTGATAATAGTCGCTTTGTATTGAGGCTACATAGTGATCATGGTTATGTAGTGTAGATGGTTACAGCGATAAAGCTAGTGTATAAAAGGGGGGGATTCCGGGTCCTCCCCCCACCCAAACAATGCCGGCGGCCCCACCCCCCCTCCCAATCTAGTAGATTAATAAAGAATTAACAAAATGGCTTTACTGAGGTCAGCTCGAGTTAAACATACACACTCCTATTCATTACTCTTATTATCTTAATCTAAATACGAAGCAGATTTGAAATCGGTTAGAATTTTAAGTAAAAAAAAATGACATAACTGTACAGAATAGAGCAAATAGGATACGATGATTACTTCTTGAAATGCTAGCAATAAAATATTAAAGTCCATTACGGGCTCATTATAGCCCGTGCTACTTGTATCTTTCTTGTTCCGAGTAGCTGAATCTAAAGCAACAAAATACATAGTATTATACTTTAGCTTTAGCATCTCCTTATTAGACCCCAGTGCAATTATGCAGGTCAGGTTTGGTATTCATGCTATAGGATGGAAGAAATTTGATGACCAAACCACTCTAGTCCTGACTAGTGTTCCTAGTCAGGACATTTCCTGTGATGCCCTGAATGTACGTAGAAATAATAATATAACCTTTGATAGCGTATTACTGTTTGTGGATTGTCAGTCGCCTCGAAAGAGATGTTGTTGTCTTGCCTGTATATTGAGATGGTTGGGGCTGACAGTTCCCCAAGTAGGCGTGTAATGGCATAGGTGACTTTTGTCTCTTTGTAGCAAGTCCGCTTGGTGCTGAAGCGTTCCTTAAAGCAAATTGGTGGCCTTTTTGCTTTTAGAGTATATGGCCTTGCGATGATAAGAATCACGTTCCTCGTTCCTCACGATTATACCTTTTAGAACTCTTTCCCCGTGTCTTGTTGACGTTGAGAAGCAGTTCAGTTAGACGAGGAAAAGACAGTTTCTTCATCGCTTGATCTCCTCAGCGGCGGCCACATGGCGGTTCATATTCCTTTAATGCTCTCCTATTTCAATATCCCACAAGACGTAGGAAAGAAGCCTAACCTAACCTAGCCTAACCTTACCTTACCTTACCTTACCTTACCTTACCTTACCTTACCTTACCTTACCTTACCTTACCTTACCTTACTTTACCTTACCTTACCTAACCTAAACCATCCTAACCAAACGTAACGTAACTATCGTAACGTAACTTAACCTAACCATATCTAAGAAATGATTTGGTTATTCATTTAGTCTCGACGAAAAATGAAGGAAAAAGAACTCACTGTTTACGTGCTAATAATCCAACTGTGACCTCAACAACACCTTTTGAAACGAACATTTCTGATGGAAATTACCTTTTAATTTTTGAATGAATTTATGAATCCCATAAATTTAGGTACTATATTGCAAAGTACTCTTATACCGAAAACATTCCAGTTACTGAAAGCAGCGATGGATCACATTTTGCCCAAACACTCCCTGCAGTTTTCAAAACATCCCAAACATCCCAAATACGACGCTTGAGCCAAAATTTGGAGCCAAATTCTAGCTCCCTGCACGTATTCGCAGTTTAAAATTACTAATTTTATATCGAGAATATGACAATTACTGAGAGCAGCGATGGGGGTCACAGTTTCCGCAAACCCACCCTGCAGTTTTGAAAATATCCCAAACATCCCAAATTCCACGCTTGAGCCACATTTTGGACTCAAATTCTCGCTCTCTGCACGTATTCGCAGTTTTAAATTACGACTTTTTATACCGAAAATATGGCAACTACTGTGAGCGGCGAAGGGTCACATTTTGCCCAGACCCCCCTGCAGATTTCAAAATATCCCAAACATCCCAAATTCGACCCTTGAGCCATATTTTGGAGGCAAATTCTGGCTCTCTACATGAATTCGCAGTTTGAAATTACGAATTTTATACCGAAAATATGTAAATTTCTGAGAGCAGCGATGGGTCACATTTTGCCCCCCCCCCCCCCCCTGCAGTTTTCATAGTATCCCAAACATCCCAAATTCGACGCTTGAGTTATATTTTGGAGCCAAATTCTGGCTCTCTGCACGAATTCGCAGTTTGAAATTACGACTTTTTATACCGAAAATATGGCAACTACTGTGAGCAGCGATGGGTCATATTTTGCCCAGACCCGCCCTGCAGATTTCAAAATATCCCAAACATCCCAAATTCGACCCTTGAACCATATTTTGGAGCCAAATTCTGGTTCTCTGCACGAATTCTTAGTTTGAAATTACGACCTTTTATACAGAAAATATGCCAATTACTGAAAGCATCGATGGATCACATTTTGCCCAAACCCTCCCTGCAGTTTTTAAAATATCCCAAACATCCAAAATTCGACGCTTGAGCCATATTTTGGAGCCAAATTCTGGCTCTCTGCACGAATTCGCAGTTTGAAATTATTACTTTTTATACCGAAAATATGCCAATTACTGAGAGCTGCGATGAGTCACATTTTGCCTATACCCGCCCGGCAGTTTTCAAAATATCCCAAACACTCCAAATTCGACGCTTGAGCCATATTTTGGAGCCAAATTCTGGCTCTGTGCACGTATTCGCAGTTTGAAATTACGAACTTTATACCGAAAATATGCCAATTACTGAGAGCGGCGATGGATTACATTTTGCCTAAACGCACCCTGCAGTTTTTAAAATATCCCAAACATCACAAATTCACCGCTTGAGCCATATTTTGGAATCAAATTCTGGCTCTCTGCACGTATTCGCAGTATGAAATTACGACTTTTTATGCCGAAAATATGCCAGTTACTGAAAGCGGCGATGGAACACATTTTGCCCAAACCCTCCCTGCAGTTTTCAAAACATCGCAAATATCTCAAATTCGACGCTTGAGTCAAAATTTGGAGCCAAATTCTGGCTCTCTACACGTATTCGCAGTTTGAAATTACTAATTTTATACCGAAAATATGCCAATTACTGAGACCGGCTATGGGTCACAGTTTCCGCAATCCCACCTTGCAGTTTTGAAAATATCCCAAATATCCTAAATTCGACGCTTGAGTTACATCATGGAGCCTAATTATGGCTCTCTGCACGTATTTGCAGTTTGAAATTACGACTTGTTATACCGAAAATATGGCAATTACTGAGAGCGGCGATGGGTCACATTTTGGCCAAACCCCCTTGCAGATTTCAACATATATCAAACATTCCAAATTCCACCCTTGAGCCATATTTTGGAGCGAAATTCTGGCTCTCTGCACGAATTCGCTGCTTGAAATTACGACTTTTTATACCGAAAATATGCCAAATTCTGAGAACGATGGGTCACATTTTGCCCAAACCTCCCCTTCAGTTTTCAAAATATCCCAAACATCAAAAATTCTGCAGTTTTGAAAATATCCGAAACACCCCAAACTCGACGCTTGAGCTATATTTTGGAACCAAATTCTGGCTCTCAGAACGTATTCGCAGTTTTAAATTACAACTTTTTATACCGAAAATATGCCAAATACTGATGCGGCGATGGGTCACATTTTGCCCAAACCCTCCCTGCAGTTTTCAAAAAATCCCAAACATCCCAAATTCGTCACTTGAGCCATATTTTGAAACAAAATTCTGGGTCTCTGCATTTATTCGCAGTTTGAAATTCCGACATTTTATACCGAAAATATGCCAATTACTGAAAGCGGCGAAGGGTTACATTTTGCCCAAACCCTTCGTGCAGTTTTCAAAATATCCCAAACATCCCAAGTTAGACGCTTGAGCCATATTTTGGTGCCAAATTCTGGCTCTCTACACGTATTCGCCGTTTGAAATTACGACTTTTTTACCTAAAATATGCAAATTTTTGAGAGCAGCGATGGGTCACATTTCCCCACCTCCCCTGCAGTTTTCATAGTATCCCAACCATCCCAAATTCGACGCTTGAGCCATATTTTGCAGCCAAATTCTGGCTCTCTGCACGTATTCGCAGTTTGAAATTACGAATTTTTGCCGAAAATATGCGAATTATTGAGAGCAGCGATGGGTCAAATTTTGCCAAACCCATCCTGCAGGTTAGAAAATATCCCAAACATCCCAAATTCGATGCTTCATCCATATTTTGGACCCAAATTCTAGCTCTCTGTACGTATTCGCAGTTTGAAATTACGACTATTTATACCGAAAACATGTCAATTACTGAGAGTAGCGATGCGTCAATTTTGGCCCAAACCCTCCCCGACAGATTTCAAAATATCCCAAACACCCCAAATTCGAGCCATGAGCCATATTTTGGAGCCAAATTCTGGCTCTCTGCACGTATTCGCAGATTGAAATTACGACTTTTTATACAGAAAATATGCCAATTACTGAAAGCAGCGATGGGTCATATTTTGCCCCCCCCCCCCTGCAGTTTTCATACTATCAAAAACATCCCAAACTCAGCGCTTGAGTTTTGGAGCCAAATTCTGGCTCTCTGCTCGTATTCGCAGTTTGAAATTACTACTTTTTATACCGAAAATATGGCAATTACTGAGAGCGGTGGTGGTCACATTTTACCCAAACCCACCCTGCAGTTTTCTAAATATCCCAAACACTCCAAATTCGACGTTTGAGCCATATTTTCGAGCCAAATTCTGGCTCTATACACGTTTTCGCTGTTTGAAATTACGACTTTTTATACCGAAAATATGCCAATTACTGAGAGTGGCGATGGGTTACATTTTGCCCCCCCCCCCCCCTGCTGTTTTCAAAATATCTCAAACATCACAAATTCGACCCTTGAGCCATATTTTGGAACCAAATTCTCGCCCTCTGCACGTATTCGCAGTTTGAAATTACGATATTTTATACCGAAAACATTCCAGTTACTGAAAGCGGCGATGGATCACATTTTGCCCAAACCCTCCCTGCAGTTTTCAAAACATCCCAAACATCCCAAATTCGAAGCTTGAGGCAAAATTTTTAGCCAAATTCTGGCTCTATGCACGTATTCGCAGTTTGAAATTACTAATTTTATATCGAAAATATGCCAATTACTGACAGCAGCGATGGGTCACAGTTTCCGCAAACCCACCCAGCAGTTTTGAAAATATCCCAAACATCCCAAATTCCGCGCTTCAGCCACATTTTGGAGTCAAATTCTGGGTCTTTGCACATATTCGCAGTTTGAAATTACGACTTTTTATACCGAAAATATGGCAATTACTGTGAGCAGCGATGGGTCACATTTTGCCCAGACCCCCCTGCAGATTTCAAAATATCCCAAATATCCCAAATTCGACCCTTGAGCCATATTTTGGTGCAAAATTCTGGCTCTCTGCACGAATTCGCAGTGTGAAATTACGAATTTTTATACAGAAAATATGCCAATTACTAAAAGCGGCGATGGATCACATTTTGCCCAAACCCTCTCTGCAGTTTTTAAAGCATTCTAAACGCCCCAAATTCGACGCTTTAGCCATATTTTGGAGGCAAATTCTGGCTCTCTTCATGTATTTGCTGTTTTAAATTACGACTTTTTATGCCGAAAACATGCCAATTACTGGGAGCGGTGATGGGTCACATTTTGCCCAAACCCCCCTTGCAGTTTTCAAAATGTCTCAATTATCCCAAATTTTGGGATATTTTGAAAACTGCACAGAGGGTTTGGGCAGAATGTGATCCATCGCCGCTTTCAGTAATTGGTATATTTTCTGTATAAAAAGTCGTTATATCAAACTGCGAATACGTGCAGAAAGCCCGAATTTGGCTAGAAAATATGGCTCAAGGGTCGAATTTGGGATGTTTTGGATATTTTGAAAACTGCACGGAGGGCTTGGGCAAAATGTGATCCATTGCCGATCAAAGTAATTGGTATATTTTCGGTATAATACGTAACTTCAAACTGCAAATACGTGCAGAGAGCCAGAATTTAGCTCCAAAATATGCCTCAAGCGTTGAATTTGGGATGTTTGGGATATTTTGAAAACTGCAGGGAGGGTTGTGCAGAATGTGATCCATCGCCGCTTTCAGTAATTGGCATATTTTCGGTATAAAAAGTCGTAATTTCAAACTGCGAATAGGTGCAGTGAGCCAGAATTTGACTCCAAAATATGTTTCAAGGCGTCGAACTTGGGATGTTTGGGATATTTTGAAAACTGCTGGTAGGGTTTGGGCAAAATGTGACCCATCGCCGATTTCAGTAATTGACATATTTTCGGTATAAAATGCCGTAATATCAATCTGCGAATATGTGCAGAGAGCCAGAATTTGGCTCCAAAATATGGCTCAAGGGTTGAATTTGGGATGCTTGGGATATTATGAAAACTGAATGGTGGGTTTGGGCAAAATATGATCTATCGCCGCTTTCAGTAATTGGCATATTTTCGGTATAAAAAGTCGTTATTTCAAACTGCGAATACGTGCAGAAGGTAGAATTTGGCTAGAAAATATGCTTCAAGGGTTGAATTTGGGATGTTTGGGATATTTTATAAACAGCAGGGAGGGTTTGGTCATAATGTGATCCATCGCTGCTTTCCGTAATTGGCATATTTTCTGTATAAAAAGTCATAATTTCAAACTGCGAATACGTGCAGAGTCAGAATTTGGCTTCAAAATATGGCTCAAGGATCAAATTTGGGATGTTTGGGATATTTGAAAACTGCAAGGAGGGTTTGGGCAAAATGTGACGCATCGCTGCTTTCAGAAATTGGCATATTTTCAGTATAAAGAGTCATAATTTCAAACTTCGAATACGTGCAGAGAGCCAGAATTTGGCTCCAAAATAAGGCTCCAGGGTCGAATTTGCGATGTTTGGGATATAATGAAAACTGCAGGTAGGGATTGGGCAAAATGTGGTCCATTGCCGCTCTCCGTAATTGGCATATTTGCTGTATAAAAATTCGTAATTTTAAACTGCGAATACGTGCAGAAAGTCAGAATTTGGCTCGAAAATATGACTCAAGGGCCGAATTTCGGATGTTTGGGATATTTTGAAAACTGGATGGAGGGTTTGGGCAAAATGTGATCAATCGCCGCTCTCAGTAATTGACATATTTTCGGTTTAAAAAGTCGAAATTTAAAATGCGAATACGTGCAGAGAGCCATAATTTGGTTTCAAAATATGGCTCTAGAATCGAATTTGGGATGTTTGGGACATTTTTAAAACTGGAGGGAGGGATTGGGCAGAATGTGATCCATCGCAGCTTTCAGTAATTGGCATATTCTCGGAATAAAAATTCGTTATATCAAACTACGAATACGAGCAGAGAGCCAGAATTTGGCTCCAAATTATGGCTCAAGGGTGGAATTCGAGATGTTTGAGATGTTTTGAAAACTGCAGGGGGGATTGGGCAAAATGTGACCTATCGCTGCTCTAAGTAACTGGCATATTTTCGGTATAAAATAACGTAATTTCAAACTGCGAATACGTGCAGAGAGCCAGAATTTGGCTCCAAAATATGGTTCAAGAGTCGAACTTGGGATGTTTGGAATATTTTGAAAACTGCTGGTAGGGTTTGGGCAGAATGTGATCCATCGCCGCTTTCAGTATAGGCATATTTTCGGTATAAAAAGTCGTAATTTCAAACTGCGAAAATATTGGTAAAACGAATATATTTATGTAAAATCACACTACATGAAAAACGTGAAAAAAGTCACTATTTTACCATATATGAGGATTTTAACCTCAAATCATAGAGCGAGTTTTCGTATTATTTAGATCCAAGAAAAGACATATGACAATGTTGTTTCCAATACAAATGATAAAAATCAGTGTGTTTTCATTAGAATTAACTAAAATGTTCCTGATTTTCCGTTTATATTACCGATGGAAGATGTACACGGAAACCGCTTTATTCCTGCTGAAACGTCGATATATTCAACAAAAACCGAACTTCTCCCCTTTTCAACATCTTACTCAGTATTTTAACGAGAAACAAATAGTTGATTGAAAATGAAGTATTTAAGATTAATTTCTAATCAATTATGTGTTTGCATCATTTTTATCGTATATTTAATGAATTAATACCAATAAACTGAAAATTCACAGAAACTTGGAAAAATGGCAAAATATTGCATAATTCGATTATACTTTGATTAAATCACATAAAGGAAAAGGGGGATGATAAACGTCAAAATATTACTAAATTCGATGATTTTTAGTACGAAACAAAACGCAAGAAAACTTGCTTAAAATGCAATATTATGCGAAATTCTGTGATTTGAAGGCTAAATCACTTATCGTGATACTACATGAAATAGTATCGAAATATTGGTAAAAATGAATATATTTACGTAAAATCAAACTACATGAAAAACGTGAAAAAATCACTATTTTACCATATATGAAGATTTTAACTTCAAATCATAGAGCGAGGTTTCGTATTATTTAGATCCAAGAAAAGACATATGACAATGTTTTTTCCAATACAAATGAAAAAAAAACAATGTGTTTTCAATAGAATTAACTAAAATGTTCTTGATTTTCCGTTTATATTACCGATGAAAGATGTACACGTAAAACCGCTCTAATCCGGCTGAAACGTCGATATATGCAATAAAACCGAACTTCTCCCCTTTTCAACATCTTACTCAGTATTTTAACGAGAAACAAATAGATGATTGAAAATGGAGTATTTAAGGTTATTATCTAATCAATTATGTGTTTGCATCATTTTTATCGTATATTTATGAATTAATACCAATAAACTGAAAATTCACAAAAACGTGGAAAACCGGCAAAATATTGCCTAATTCGATGATATTTTGTTTAAATCACATAAAGGAAAAGGGGATGATAAACGTCAAAATATTGCTAAATTCGATGATTTTTCGTACGAAACAAAATGCAAGAAACTTGCTTAAAAATACAACATTTGCGAAATTCTGAGATTTGAAGGCTAAATCACATATCGTGAGAAAACATGAAGTAGTATCGAAATATTGGTAAAAACGAATATATATACGTAAAATCACAATGCATGAAAAACGTGAAAAAAGTCACTATTTTACCATATATGAATTTTTTAACTTGAAATCATAGAGCGAGGTTTCGTATTATTTAGATCCAAGAAAAGACATATGACAATGTTGTTTCCAATACAAATGATAAAAATCAATGTGTTTTCAACATAATTAACTAAAATGTTCCTGATTTTCCGTTTATAATACCGGTGGAAGATGTACACGTAAAACCGCTCTAATCCAGCTGAAACGTCGATATATGCAATAAAAACAGAACGTATCCCCTTTTTAATATCTTACTCAGTATTTTACCGAGAAACAAATAGTTGATTGAAAATGAAGTATTTAAGCTTAATTTCTAATCAGTTATGTGTTTGCATCATACTAAATGAAATAGTATCGAAATATTGGTAAAAATGAATATATTTACGTAATATTGAACTACATGAAAAACGTGAAAAAAGTCACTATTATACAAAATTTTAGGATTTTAACTTCGAATCATAGAGCGAGGTTTCGTATTATTTAGATCCAATAAAAGACATATGACAATGTTGCTTCCAATACAAATGATAAAAATCAATGTGTTTTCATTAGAATTAACTAAAATGTTCCTGATTTTCCGTTTATATTACCGATGGGAGATGTACACGTAAAACCGCTCTAATCCGACTGAAACGTCGATATATGCAATAAAAACAGAACTTCTCCCCTTTTCAACATCTTACTCAGTATTTTAACGAGAAACAAATAGATGATTGAAAATGAGGTATTTAAGGTTATTATCTAATCAATAATGTGTTTGCATCATTTTCATAGTATATATAATGAATTAATACCTATAAACTGAAAATTCACAAATACGTGAAAAAACGGCAAAATATTGCCTAATTCGATGATATTTTGTTTAAATCACATAAAGGAAAAGGGGATGATAAACGTCAAAATATTGCTAAATTCGATGATTTTTCGTACGAAATAAAATGCAAGCAACGTGCTTAAAATACAACATTTGCCAAATTCTGAGATTTGAAGGCCAAATTACATATCGTGACAAAACATGAAGTAGTATCGAAATATTGGTATAAACGAATATATTTACGTAAAATCATACTACATGAAAAACATGAAAAAAGTCACTATTTTACCATATATGAGGATTTTAATTTCAAATCATAGAGCGAGGTTTCGTATTATTTAGATCCAAGAAAAGACATATGACAATGTTGTTTCCAATACAAACGATAAAAATCAATGTGTCTTCATTAGAATTAACTAAAATGTTCCTGATTTTCAGTTTATATTACCGATGGAAGATGTAAACGAAAACAGCTCTATTCCGGCTGAAAACGTCGATATATGTAATAAAAACAGAACTTCTCCCCTTTTCAATATCTTACTCAGTATTTTAACGAAAAAAAATAGTTGATTGAAAATGAAGTATTTAAGGTTAATTTCTAATCAATTATGTGTTTGCATCATTTTTATCGTATATTTAATGAATTAATAACAATAAACTTAAAATTCACAAAAACGTGGAAAACCGGCAAAATATTGCCTAATTCGATGATATTTTGTTTAAATCACATAAAGGAAAAGGGGATGATAAACGTCAAAATATTACTAAATTCGATGATTTTTAGTACAAAACAAAATGCAAGAAAACTTGCTTAAAATGCAATATTATTCGGAATTCTGTGATTTGAAGGCCAAATCACATATCGTGATGCTACATGAAATAGTATCGAAATATTGGTATAAATGAATATATTTACGTAATATCGAACTACATGCAAACGTGAAAAAAGTGACTATTATACAAAATTTGAGGATTTTAACTTCGAATCATAGAGCGAGGTTTCGTATTATTTAGATCCAATAAAAGACATATGACAATGTTGCTTTCAATACAAATGATAAAAATCAATGTGTTTTCATTAGAATTAACTAAAATGTTCCTGGTTTTCCGTTTATATTACCGATGGAAGATGTACACGTAAAACCGCTCTAATCCGGCTGAAACGTCGATATATGCAATAAAAACAGAACTTCTCCCCTTTTCAATATCTTACTCAGTATTTTAACGAGAAACAAATAGATGATTGAAAATGAAGTATTTAAGGTTATTATCTAATCAATTATGTGTTTGCATCATTTTTATCGTATATTTAATGAATTAATAACAATAAACTTAAAATTCACAAAAACGTGGAAAAACAGCAAAATATTGCCTAATTCGATGATATTTTGTTTATATCACATAAAGGAAAAGGTTGATGATAAACGTCAAAATATTACTAAATTCGATGATTTTTAGTACGAAACAAAATGCAAGAAAACTTGATTAAAATGCATTATTATGAGAAATTCTGAGATTTGAAGGCTAAATCAAATATCGTGATACTACATGAAATAGTATCGAAATATTGATAAAAATGAATATATTTACGTAATATCAAAGTACATGAAAAACGTGAAAAAGTCACTATTTTACCAAATTTGAGGATTTTAACTTCGAATCATAAAGCGAGGTTTCGTATTATTTAGATCCAAGAAAAGACATATGACAATGTTGTTTCCAATACAAATGATAAAAATCAATGTGTTTTCATTAGAATTAACTAAAATGTTCCTGATTTTTTGTTTATAATACTGATAGAAGATGTACACGTAAAACCGCTTTATTCCGGCTAAAACGTCGATATATGCAATAAAAATCGAACTTCTCCCCTTTTCAATACCTTACTCAGTATTTCAACGAGAAACAAATAGATGATTGAAAAGGAAGTATTTAAGGTTATTATCTAATTAATTATTTGTTTGCATCATTTTTATCGTATATATATTGAATTAATACCAATAAACTGAAAATTCACAAAAACGTGTCAAAACGGCAAAATATTGCCTAATTCGCTGATATTTTGTTTAAATCACATAAAAAAAAGGGGGATGATAAACGTCAAAATATTACTAAATTCGATGATTTTTCGTACGAAACAAAATGCAAGAAAACTTGATTAAAATGCAATATTATGCGAAATTCGGAGATTTGAAGGCCAAATCACATATCGTGATACTGCATGAAATAGTATCGAAATATTGGTAAAAATGAATATATTTACGTAAAATCACAGTACATGAAAAACGTGAAAAAAGTCACTATTATACAAAATTTGAGGATTTTAACTTCGAATCATAAAGCGAGGTTTTGTATTATTTAGATCCAATAAAAGACATATGAAAATGTTGTTTCCATTACAAATGATAAAAATCAACGTGTTTTCATTAGAATTAACTAAAATGTTCCTGATTTTCCGTTTATATTGCCGATGGAAGATGTACACGTAAAACCGCTCCATTCCGGCTGAAACGTCGATATATGCAATAAAAACAGAACTTCTCCCCTTTTCAATATCTTACTCAGTATTTTATCGAGCAACAAATAGTTGATTGAAAATGAAGTATTTAAGGTTATTATCTTATCAATTATGTATTTGCATCATTTTTATAGTATATATAATGAATTAATACCAATAAACTGAAAATTCACCAAAACGTGGAAAAACGGCAAAATATTGCCTAATTCGATGATATTTTGTTTAAATCACCTAAAGCAAAAGGGGGATGATAAACGTCAAAATATTACTAAATTCGATGATTTTTAGTACGAAACAAAATGCAAGAAAACTTGCTTAAAATGCAATATTATAACGAAATTCTGTGATTTGAAGGCTAAATCACATATCGTGATACTACATGAAATAGTATCGAAATATTGGTAAAAATGAATATTTTTACGTAATATCGAACTACATGAAAAACGTGAAAAAAGTCACTATTATACAAAATTTGAGGATTTTAACTTCGAATCATAAAGCGAGGTTTTGTATTATTTAGATCCAATAAAAGACATATGAAAATGTTGTTTCCATTACAAATGATAAAAATCAACGTGTTTTCATTAGAATTAACTAAAATGTTCCAGATTTTCCGTTTATATTACCGATGGAAGATGTACACGTAAAACCGCTCTAATCCGGCTGAAACGTCGATATATGCAATAAAAACAGAACGTCTCCCCTTTTTAATATCTTACTCAGTATTTTAACGAGAAACAAATAGTTGATTGAAAATGAAGTATTTAAGCTTAATTTCTAATCAGTTATGTGTTTGCATCATTTTTATCGTATATTTATTGAATTAATAACAATAAACTGAAAATTCACAAAAACGTGGAAAAACGGCAAAATATTGCCTAATTCGATGATATTTTGTTTATATCACATAAAGGAAAAGGTTGATGATAAACGTCAAAATATTACTAAATTCGATGATTTTTAGTACGAAACAAAATGCAAGAAAACTTGATTAAAATGCATTATTTTGAGAAATTCTGAGATTTGAAGGCTAAATTCCATATCGTGATACTACATGAAATAGTATCGAAATATTGGTAAAAATTAATATATTTACGTAATATCAAACTACATGAAAAACATGAAAAAATCACTATTATATCAAATTTGAGGATTTTAACTTCGAATCATAAAGCGAGGTTTCGTTTTATTTAGATCCAAGAAAAGACATATGACAATGTTGTTTCCAATACAAATGATAAGAAACAATGTGTTTTCATAAGAATTAACTAAAATGTTCCTGATTTTTTGTTTATAATACTGATGGAAGATGTACACGTAAAACCGCTTTATTCCGGCTAAAACGTCGATATATGCAATAAAAATCGAACTTCTCCTCTTTTCAATATCTTATTCAGTATTTCAACGAGAAACAAATAGACGATTGAAAATGAAGTATTTAAGGTTATTATCTAATCAATTATTTGTTTGCATCATTTTTATCGTATATATATTTGGGCTCATTTGGGCACTCAGTTTCCACCTGTGTCCCCTAGTGCGTGTGCCCCTTGTGTTAAATAGCCTGTCTTTATCAACTCTGTCGATTCCCTTGAGAATCTTGAATGTGGTGATCATGTCCCCCCTAACTTTTCTGTCTTCCAACGAAATGAGGTTCAATTCCCGTAGTCTCTCCTCGTTGCTCATACCTCTCAGCTCGGGTACTAGTCTGGTGGCAAACCTTTGAACCTTTCCCAGTTTAGTCTGTGTGTGTGTGTGTGTGTGTGTGTGTGTGTGTGTGTGTGTGTGTGTGTGTGTGTGTGTGTGTGTGTGTGTGTGTACTCACCTAGTTGTACTCACCTAGTTGTGTTTGCTGGGGTTGAGCTCTGGCTCTTTGGTCCCGCCTCTCAACCGTCAATCAACAGGTGTACAGATTACTGAGCCTATCGGGCTCTGTCATATCTACACTTGAAACTGTGTATGGAGTCAGCCTCCACCACATAACCCCCTAATGCATTCCATTTGTCAACCACTCTGACACTAAAAAAGTTCTTTCTAATATCTCTGTGGCTCATTTGGGCACTCAGTTTCCACCTGTGTCCCCTTGTGCGTGTTCCCCTTGTGTTAAATAGACTGTCTTTATCTACCCTATCAATCCCCTTCAGAATCTTGAATGTGGTGATCATGTCCCCCCTAACTCTTCTGTCTTCCAGCGAAGTGAGGTTTAGTTCCCGTAGTCTCTCCTCGTAGCTCATACCTCTCAGCTCGGGTACTAGTCTGGTGGCAAACCTTTGAACCTTTTCCAGTTTAGTCTTATCCTTGACTAGATATGGACTCCACGCTGGGGCTGCATACTCCAGGATAGGCCTGACATATGTGGTATACAAAGTTCTGAATGATTCTTTACACAAGTTTCTGAATGCCGTTCGTATGTTGGCCAGCCTGGCATATGCCGCTGATGTTATCCGCTTGATATGTGCTGCAGGAGACAGGTCTGGCGTGATATCAACCCCCAAGTCTTTTTCCTTCTCTGACTCCTGAAGAATTTCCTCTCCCAGATGATACCTTGTATCTGGCCTCCTGCTCCCTACACCTATCTTCATTACATTACATTTGGTTGGGTTAAACTCTAACAACCATTTGTTCGACCATTCCTTCAGCTTGTCTAGGTCTTCTTGAAGCCTCAAACAGTCCTCTTCTGTTTTAATCCTTCTCATAATTTTAGCATCGTCCGCAAACATTGAGAGAAATGAATCGATACCCTCCGGGAGATCATTTACATATATCAGAAACAAGATAGGACCGAGTACAGAGCCCTGTGGGACTCCACTGGTGACTTCACGCTAATCGGAGGTCTCACCCCTCACTGTAACTCTCTGCTTCCTATTGCTTAGATACTCCCTTATCCACTGGAGCACCTTACCAGCTACACCTGCCTGTCTCTCCAGCTTATGTACCAGCCTCTTATGCGGTACTGTGTCAAAGGCTTTCCGACAATCCAAGAAAATGCAGTCCGCCCAGCCCTCTCTTTCTTAACTGAACGCACCGATGAGTCACACTTTGCCCAAACCCTCTCTGCACTTTTCAAAATATCTCAAACATCCCAAATTTGACGCTTGAGCAATATTTTGCCAATTACTGAGAGCGGCGATGGGTCACAGTTTGCCCAAACCAACCCTGCAGTTTTGAAAATATCCCAAACATCCTAAATTCGACGCTTGAGCCATATTTCGGAGCCAACTTCTGTCTCTCTGCACGTATTCGCACTTTGAAATTACGAATATATATACCGAAAATATGCCAATTACTGAACGCACCGATGAGTCACACTTTGCCCAAACCCTCTCTGCACTTTTCAAAATATCCCAAACATCCCAAATTTGACGCTTGAGCAATATTTTGGAGCTGAAAGCGGCGATGAGTCACATTTTGCCTTAAACCATATTTATTAGACAAATTCTGGCTCTCTGCACTTATTCGCAGTTTGAAATTACGACATTTTATACCGAATACATGCCAATTACTGGGATCAGCGATGGGTCACGTTTTGCCCAATCCCTCCCTGCAGATTTCAAAATATCCCAAACATCCCAAATTCGAGCCTTGAACCATATTTTTGAGCCTAATTCTGGCTCTCTGCAGCAATTCGCAATTTGAAATTACGAATTTTTATACCGAATATATGCCAATTACTGGGATCAGCGATGGGTCACATTTTGCCCAAACCCTCCCTACAGATTTCAAAATATCCCAAACATCCCAAATTCGACCCTTGGGCCATATTAAGGAGCCAAATTCTGGCTCTCTGCACGTATTCGCAATTTGAAATTACGAATTTTATACCGAAAATATGCCAATTACTTAGAGCGGCGATGGGTCAAAGTTTGCCCAAACCAACCTTGCAGTTTTGAAAATATCCCAAACATCCCAAATTCGACGCTTGAGCCATATTTCGGAGCCAAGTTCTATCTCTCTGCACGTATTCGCACTTTGAAATTACGAATATTTATACCGAAAATATGTCAATTACTGAACGCACCGATGAGTCACACTTTACCCAAACCCTCTCTGCACAATGTCATAATGTGATCCATGGCCGCTTTCCGTAATTGGCATATTTTCAGCATAAAAAGTCATAATTTCAAACTGCGAATTCGTGCAGAGAGCCAGAATTTGGCTCCTTAATATGGCCCAAGCGTCGAATTTGGGATGTTTGGGATATTTTGAAAACTGCAGGGAGGGTTTGGGCAAAATGTGATCAATCGCCGCTTTCAGTAATATGCATTTTTTCTGTATAAAAAGTCGTAATTTCAAACTGCGAATACGTGCAGAGAGCCAGAATTTGGCTCCAAAATATGGTTCAAGCGTCGAATTTTGGATGTTTGTGATTTTTTTAAAACTGCAGGGGAGGGTTTGGGCAAAATGTGACCCATCGCTGATCACAGTAATTGGCATATATTCGGTATAAAAAGTCGTAATTTCAAACTGCGAATACGTGCAGAGAGCGAGAATTTTGCTCCAAAATATTGCCACAAGCGTCAAATTTGGGATGTTTTGGATATTTTGAAAACTGCAGGGAAGGCTTGGGCAAAATGTAACTCATCGGAGTGTTTAGTAATTGGCATTTTTTCTGTATAAAAAGTCGTAATTTCAAACTGCGAGTACGTGCAGAGAGCCAGAATTTGGCTCCAAAATAAGGCTCAAGGGTCGAATTTGGGATGTTTGAGATATTTTGAAAACCGCAGGGTTGGTTTGGGCAAAATGTGACTCATCGGTGCGTTCAGTAATTGGCATATATTCGGTATAAATATTCGTAATTTCAAAGTGCGAATACGTGCAGAGAGACAGAACTTGGCTCCGAAATATGGCTCAAGCGTCAAATTTAGGATGTTTGGGATATTTTCAAAACTGCAGGGTTGGTTTGGGCAAAATGTGACCCATCGCCGCTCTAAGTAATTGGCAAAATATTGCTCAAGCGTCAAATTTGGGATGTTTGGGATATTTTGAAAAGTGCAGAGAAGGTTTGGGCAAAGTGTGACTCATCGGTGCGTTCAGTAATTGGCATATTTTCGGTATAAATATTAGTAATTTCAAAGTGCGAATACTTGCAGAGAGACAGAACTTGGCTCCGAAATATGGCTCAAGCGTCGAATTTGGAATGTTTGGGATATTTTCAAAACTGCAGGGTTGGTTTGGGCAAACTGTGACCCATCGCCGCTCTCAGTAATTGGCAAATTTTCGGTATAAAATTCGTAATTTCAAACTGCGAATACGTGCAGAGAGCCAGAATTTGGCTCCTTAATATGGCCCAAGCGTCGAATTTGGGATGTTTGGGATATTTTGAAATCTGCAGGGAGGGTTTGGGCAAAATGTGACCCATCGCTGATCCCAGTAATTGGCATATATTCGGTATAAAAAGTTGTGATTTCAAACTGCGAATACGTGCAGAGAGCGAGAAATTTGCTCCACAATATTGCTCAAGCGTCAAATTTGGGATGTTTGGGATATTTTGAAAACTGCAGAGAGGGTTTGGGCAAAATGTGACTCATCGTCGCGTTCAGTAATTGGCATATTTTCGGTACAAAATGTCGTAATTTCAAACTGCGAATACGTGCAGAGAGCCAGAAATTGGCTCCAAGATATGACTCAGTCGTCGTATTTGGGTTGTTAGGGATATTTTGAAAACTGCAGGGGGGTTTGGGCAAAATGTGACCCATCGCCGCTCTCAGTATTTGACATATTTTCGGTATAAAAAGTCGTAATTTCAAAGTGCGAATACGTGCAGAGAGAAATAACTTGGCTCCGAAATATGGCTCAAGCGTCGAATTTGGGATGTTTGGGATATTTTGAAATCTGCAGGGAGGGTTTGGGCAAAATGTGACCCATCGCTGATCCCAGTAATTGGCATATATTCGGTATAAAAAGTCGTAATTTCAAATTGCGAATAGCTGCAGAGAGCCAGAATTAGGCTCCAAAATATGGTTCAAGGCTCGAATTTGGGATGTTTGGGATAAACTGCAGAGAGACAAAACTTGGCTCCAAAATATTGCTCAAGCGTCGAATTTGGGATGTTTGAGATATTTTCAAAACTGCAGGGTGGGTTTGGGCAATTCGTGACCCATCGCCGCTCTCAGTAATTGGCATATTTTCGGTATAAAAATTCGTAATCTCATACTGCGAATACATGCAGAAAGCCCTAATTTGGCTCCTTAATATGGCCCAAGCGTCGAATTTGGGATGTTTAGGATATTTAGAAAACTGCAGGGAGGGTTTGAGCAAAATGTGAGCCATCGCAGCTTTCAGTAATTGGCATTTTTTTCTGTATAAAAAGTCGTAATTACAAACTGCGAATACGTGCAGAGAGTCAGAATTTGGCTCCAAAGTATGGTTCAAGGGTCGAATTTGAAATGTTTGTGATATTTTCAAAACTGCAGTTAGGGTTTGGGCAAAATGTGACCCATCGCCGCTCTCAGTATTTGACATATTTTCGGTATAAAAAGTCGTAATTTCAAAGTGCGAATACGTGCAGAGAGAAATAACTTGGCTCCGAAATATGGATCAAGCGTCGAATTTGGGATGTTTGGGATATTTTGAAATCTGCAGGGAGGGTTTGGGCAAAATGTGACCCATCGCTGATCACAGTAATTGGCATATATTCGGTATAAAAAGTCGTAGTTTCAAATTGCGAATAGCTGCAAAGAGCCAGAATTAGGCTCCAAATATGGTTCAAGGCTCGAATTTGGGATGTTTGGGATATTTTGAAAACTGCAGGGGGGTTTGGGCAAAATGTGACCCATCGTAGCTCTCAGTATTTGACATATTTTCGGTATAAAATGTCGTAATTTCAAAGTGCGAATACGTGCAGAGAGACAGAACTTGGCTCCGAAATATAGCTCAAGCGTCGAATTTGGGATGTTTGGGATATTTTGAAATCTGCAGGGAGGGTTTGGGCAAAATGTGACCCATCGCTGATCCCAGTAATTGGCATATATTCGGTATAAAAATCGTAATTTCAAATTGCGAATAGATGCAGAGAGTCAGAATTAGGCTCCAAAATATGGTTCAAGGCTCGAATTTGGGATGTTTGGGATATTTTGAAATCTGCAGGGAGGAATTGGGCAAAATGTGACCCATCGCTGATCCCAGTAATTGGCATGTGTTCGGTATAAAATGTCATAATTTCAAACTGCGAATACGTGCCGAGAGCTTGAATTTGTCTACAAAATATGGTTCAAGGATCGAATTTGGGATGTTTGGGATATTTTGAAAACATTCAAAATATTTCACATTTTGAAATTACGTCATTTTATACCGAAAATATGCCAATTACTTGGAGCAGCGATAAGTCACATTTTGCCCAAACCCCCCTGCAGTTTTCAAACTCAAACACCTCAAATTCAACTCATCTCAAACATCTCAAATTCCACTCTTGAACCATATTTTGGAGCTAAATTCTGGCTCTCCGCACGTATTCGCAGTTTTAAATTAGGAATTTTTATACCGAAAATATACCAATTACTTAGAGCAGCGATGGATCACATTCTGCACAAACCCTCCGTGCAGTTTTCAAAATATCCAAAACATCCCAAATTCGACGCTTGAGCCATATTTTGGAGCCAAATTCTGGCTCTCTGCTCGTATTCGCAGTTTGAAATTACGACTTTTTATACCGAAAATATGCCAATTACTGAAAGCGGCGATGGATCACATTCTGCCGAAACCCTCCGTGCAGTTTTCAAAATATCCCAAACATCCCAAACTCGATTTTAGAGATATATTTTGAAACCAAATTATGGCTCTCTGCACGTATTCGCATTTTTAAATTTCGACTTTTTAAACCGAAAATATGTCAATTACTGAAAGCAGCGATTGATCACATTTTACCCAAACCCTCCCTGCAGTTTTCAAAATATCCCAAACATCCCAAATTCGACCCTTGGGCCATATTTTCGAGCCAAATTGTGACTCTCTGCATGTATTCGCAATTTAAAATTACGAATTTTTATACCGAAAATATGCCAATTACGGAGAGCGGCAATGAACCACATTTTGCCCAATCCCTACCTGCAGTTTTCAAAATATCCCAAACATCCCAAATTCGACCCTTGAACCATATTTTCCAGCCAAATTCTTCCTTCTGCACGTATTCGCAGTTTGAAATAACGACTTTTTATACCGAAAATATGCCAATTACTGAAAGCGGCGATAGATCACATTTGACCAAATCCACCATTCAGTTTTCAAAATATTCCAAGCATCCCAAATTCGACCCCTGATCCATATTTTGGAGGCAAATTCTGGCTCTCTGCACATATTCGCTGGTTGAAAATACGATGTTTATACCGAAAATATGTCAATTACTGCGAGCAGCGATGGGTCACATTTTGCCCAAACCGCCCCTGCACTTTTCAAAATATCCCAAACATCCTAAATTCGACACTTGAACTATATTTTGGAGCCAAATTCAGGCTCTCTGCACGTATTCGCAGTTTGAAACTAGGTCATTTTATACCGAAAATATGTCAATTACTTAGAGCGGTGATGGGTCACATTTTGCCCAAACTTTTGCCCAAATGCCAATTACGGAAAGCGGCAATGGACCACATTTTGCCCAATCCCTACCTGCAGTTTTCAATATATCCCAAACATCCCAAATTCTACCTTTGAGCCATATTTTGGAGCCAAATTTTGGCTCTCTGCACGAATTCGCAGTTTGAAATTATGACTTTTTTTACTGAAAATATGCCAATTACGGAGAGCGGCGATGGATCACATTATGACCAAACCCTCCCTGCTGCTTTTTAAATATCCCAAACATCCCGAATTCGACCCTTGGACCATATTTTCTAGCCAAATTCTACCTTCTGCACGTATTCGCAGTTTGAAATAACGACTTTTTATACCGAAAATATGCCAATTACTGAAAGCGGCGATAGATCACATTTTGCCCAAATCCACCATTCAGTTTTCAAAATATTCCAAGTATCCCAAATTCGACCCTTGATCCATATTTTGGAGCCAAATTCTGGCTCACTGCACATATTCGCTGGTTGAAAATACGATATTTATACCGATAATATGTCAATTACTGAGAGCTGCGATGGGTCACATTTTGCCGAAACCGCCCCTGCACTTTTCAAAATATCCCAAACATCCTAAATTCGACACTTGAACTATATTTTGGAGCCAAATTCAGGCTCTCTGCACGTATTCGTAGTTTGAAATTATGTCATTTTATACCGAAAATATGTCAATTACTTAGAGCGGCGATGGGTCACATTTTGCCCAAACCCCCCTGCAGTTTTCAAAATATCCAAAACATCTCAAATTCGACCCTTGAGCCAAATTTTGGAGCCAAATTGTGGCTCTCTGCACATATTCGCAGCTTGAAATTACGAATTTTTGTACCGAAAATATGCCAATTACGAAGAGCTTCGATGGATCACAGTTTGCCCAAACCCTCCCTCCAGTTTTCAAAATATCCCAAACATCCCAAATTCGAAGCTTGAGCCATATTTTGGAGCCAAATTCGGGCTCTCTGCACGAATTCGCAGTTTGAAATTATGTCTTTTTATACCGCTAATATGCCAATTACTGTGAGCGGCGATTGGTCACATTTTGCCCAAACCCTCCCTCCAGTTTTCAAAATATCGCAAGCATCCCAAATTCCACCCTTGCGCCATATTTTGGAGGCAAATTCTGGCTCTCTGCACGTATTCGCAGTTTTATATTAGGTATTTTTATACCGAAAATATGCCATTTACTTTGGGAGGCGATGGACCACATTTTGCCCAAACCCTCCGTGCGGTTTTCAAAATGTCCAAAACATCCCAAATTCGACCCTGGAGCCTTATTTTGGAGCTAAGTTCTGGCTTTCTTCACGTATTCCCAGTTTGAAATAACGACTTTTTATATCGAAAATATGCCAATTACTGATAGCGGCGATAGGTCACATTTTGCCCAAACCCCCCCCACCCCCCACTGCAGTTTTCAAAATATCCCAAACATCCCAAATTCAACGCTTGGGCCATATTTTGGAGCTAAATTGTGGCTCTCTGTACGTATTTGCAGTTTGAATTATCAAAAATCAATGTCTTTTCATAAGAATTAACTAAAATGTTCCTGATTTTCCGTTTATATTACCGATGGAAGATGTACACGAAAACCGCTCTATTCCGGCTGAAACGTCGATATATGCAATAAAATCAGAACTTCTCCGCCTTTCAATATCTTACTCAGTATTTTAACGAGAAAGAAATAGTTAATTGAAAATGAAGTATTTAAGGTTATTATCTAATCAATTATGTGTTTGCATCATATATATCGTATTTATATGAATTAAAACCCAGGGACTGAAAATTCACAAAAACGTGGAAAACGGCAAAATATTGCCTAATTCGATGATATTTTGTTTAAATCACATGAAGGAAAAGGAGATGATGAACGTCAAAATATTGCTATATTCGATGATTTTTCGTACGAAACAAAATGCAAGAAAACTAGCTTAAAATGCAATATTTTGCGAAATTCTGAGATTTGAAGGCCAAATCATATATCGTGATACTACATGAAATAGTATCGAAATATTGGTAAAAATGAATATATTTACGTAATATCAAACTACATGAAAAACGTGAAAAAAGTCACTATATAACCATATTTGAGGATTTTAACTTCAAATCATAGAGCGAGATTTCGTATTATTTAGATCCAAGAAAAGACATATGAGAATGTTGTTTCCAATACAAATGATAAGAAACAATGTGTTTTCATTAGAATTAACTATAATGTTCTTGATTTTCCGTTTATATTAACGATGGAAGATGTACACGTAAAACCGCTCTAATCCGGCTGAAACGTCGATATATGCAATAAAAACCGAACTTCTCCCCTTTTCAATATCTTACTCAGTATTTTAACGAGAAACAAATAGATGATTGAAAATGAAGTATTTAAGGTTATTATCTAATCAATTATGTGTTTGCATCATTTTTATTGTATATATATATGAATTAATACCCATGAACGGAAAATTCACAAAAACGTGGAAAACGACAAAATATTGCCTAATTCGATGATATTTTGTTTAAATCACATGAAGGAAAAGGAGATGATAAACGTTAAAATATTGCTAAATTCGATGATTTTTCGTACGAAGCAAAATGCAAGAAAGCTTGCTTAAAATGCAATATTATGCGAAATTCTGAGATTTGAAGGCCAAATCGCATATCGTGATACTACATGAAATAGTATCGAAATATTGGTAAAAATGAATATATTTACGTAATATCAAACTACATGAAAAACGTGAAAAAAGTCACTATATAACCATATTTGAGGATTTTAACTTCAAATCATAGAGCGAGGTTTCGTATTATTTAGTTCCAAGAAAAGACATATGTCAATGTTGTTTCCAATACAAATGATAAAAAACAATGTGTTTTCATTAGAATTAACTATAATGTTCTTGATTTTCCGTTTATATTAACGAGGGAAGATGTACACGTAAAACCGCTCTAATCCAGCTGAAACGTCGATATATGCAATAAAAACCGAACTTCTCCCCTTTTCAATATCTTACTCAGTATTTTAACGAGAAACAAATAGATGATTGAAATTGAAGTATTTAAGGTTATTATCTAATCAATTATGTGTTTGCATCATATTTATCGTATATATATGAATTAAAACCCATGGACTGAAAATTCACAAAAACGTGGAAAACGGCAAAATATTGCCTAATTCGATGATATTTTCTTTAAATCAAATGAAGGAAAAGGAGATGATGAACGTGAAAATATTGCTATATTCGATGATTTTTCGTACGAAACAAAATGCAAGAAAACTAGCTTAAAATGCAATATTATGCGAAATTCTGAGATTTGAAGGCCAAATCACATATCGTGATACTACATGAAATAGTATCGAAATATTGGTAAAAATGAATATATTTACGTAATATCAAACTACATGAAAAACGTGAAAAAAGTCACTATATAACCATATTTGAGGATTTTAACTTCAAATCATAGAGCGAGGTTTCGTATTATTTGGATCCAAGAAAAGACATGAGAATGTTGTTTCCAATACAAATGATAAAAAACAATGTGCTTTCATTAGAATTACCTATAATGTTCTTGATTTTCCGTTTATATTAACGATGGAAGAGGTACACGTAAAACCGCTCTAATCCGGTTGAAACGTCGATATATGCAATAAAAACCGAACTTCTCCCCTTTTCAACATCTTACTCAGTATTTTAACGAGAAACAAATAGTTGATTGAAAATGAAGTATTTAAGGTTATTATCTAATCAATTATGTGTTTGCATCATTTTTATCGTATATATATGAATTAATACCCATGGACTGAAAATTTAAAAAACGTGGAAAAACGGCAAAATATTGCCTAATTCGATGATATTTTGTTTAAATCGCATGAAGGAAAAGGGGATGATAAACGTCAAAATATTGCTAAATTCGATGATTTTTCGTACGAAACAAAATGCAAGAAAACTTGCTTAAAATGCAATATTACGCGAAATTCTGAGATTTGAAGGCCAAATCACATATCGTGATTCTACATGAAATAGTATCGGAATATTGGTAAAAATTAATATTTTTGCGTAATATCAAACTACATGATTAACGTGAAAAACTTACTATTTTACCATATTTGAGGATTTTACCTTCAAATCATAGAGCGAGGTTTCGTATTATTTAGATCCAAGAAAAGACATATGACAATGTTGTTTCCAATACAAATGATAAAAATCAATGTCTTTTCATTAGAATTAACTAAAATGTTCCTGATTTTCCGATTATATTACCGATGGAAGGTGTACACGAAAACCGCTCTATTCCGGCTGAAACGTCGATATATGCAGTAAAATCAGAACTTCTCCGCCTTTCAATATCTTACTCAGTATTTTAAGGAGAAAGAAATAGTTGATTGAAAATGAAGTATTTAAGGTTATTATCTAATCAATTATGTGTTTGCATCATATTTATCGTATATATATGAATTTTAAACCCATGGACTGAAAATTCACAAAAACGTGGAAAACGGCAAAATATTGCCTAATTCGATGATATTTTGTTTAAATCACATGAAGGAAAAGGAGATGATAAACGTCAAAATATTGCTAAATTCGATGATTTTTCGTACGAAACAAAATGCAAGAAAACTAGCTTAAAATGCAATATTATGCGAAATTCTGAGATTTGAAGGCCAAATCACATATCGTGATACTACATTAAATAGTATCGAAATATTGGTAAAAATGAATATATTTACGTAATATCAAACTACATGAAAAACGTGAAAAAAGTCACTATATAACCATATTTGAGGATTTTAACTTCAAATCATAGAGCGAGGTTTCGTATTATTTACATCCAAGAAAAGACATATGAGAATGTTGTTTCCAATACAAATGATAAAAAACAATGTGTTTTCATTAGAATTAACTATAATGTTCTTGATTTTCCGTTTATATTAACGAGGGAAGATGTACACGTAAAACCGCTCTAATCCGGCTGAAACGTCGATATATGCAATAAAAACCGAACTTCTCCCCTTTTCAATATCTTAGTATTTTAACGAGAAACAAATAGATGATTGAAAATGAAGTATTTAAGGTTATTATCTAATCAATTATGTGTTTGCATCATTTTTATCGTATATATATATGAATTATAACCCATGGACTGAAAATTCACAAAAACGTGGAAAACGGCAAAATATTGCCTAATTCGATGATATTTTGTTTAAATCACATGAAGGAAAAGGAGATGATAAACGTTAAAATATTGCTAAATTCGATGATTTTTTGTACGAAGCAAAATGCAAGAAAACTTGCTTAAAATGCAATATTATGCGAAATTCTGAGATTTGAAGGCCAAATCACATATCGTGATACTACATGAAATAGCATCGAAATATTGTTAAAAATGAATATATTTACGTAATATCAAACTACATGAAAAACGTGAAAAAAGTCACTATATAACCATATTTGAGGATTTTAACTTCAAATCATAGAGCGAGGTTTCGTATTATTTAGTTCCAAGAAAAGACATATGACAATGTTGTTTCCAACACAAATGATAAAAAACAATGTGTTTTCATTAGAATTAACTATAATGTTCTTGATTTTCCGTTTATATTAACGAGGGAAGATGTACACGTAAAACCGCTCTAATCCGGATGAAACGTCGATATAAGCAATAAAAACCGAACTTCTCCCCTTTTCAATATCTTACTCAGTATTTTAACGAGAAACAAATAGATGATTGAAAATAAAGTATTTAAGGTTATTATCTAATGAATTATGTGTTTGCATCATTTTTATCGTATATATATATGAATTAATACCCATGGACGGAAAATTCACAAAAACGTGGAAAACGGCAAAATATTGCCTAATTCGATGATATTTTGTTTAAATCACATGAAGGAAAAGGAGATGATAAACGTTAAAATATTGCTAAATTCGATGATTTTTCGTACGAAGCAAAATGCAAGAAAACTTGCTTAAAATGCAATATTATGCAAAATTCTGAGATTTGAAGGCCAAATCACATATCGTGATACTACATGAAATAGTATCGAAATATTGGTAAAAATGAATATATTTACGTAATATCAAACTACGTGAAAAACGTGAAAAAAGTCACTATATAACCATATTTGAGGATTTTAACTTCAAATCATAGAGCGAAGTTTCGTATTATTTAGATCCAAGATTAGACATATGACAATGTTGTTTCCAATACAAATGATAAAAATCAAAGTGTTTTCATTAGAATTAACTAAAATGTTCCTGGTTTTCCGTTTATATTACCGATGGAAGATGTACACGAAAATCGCTCTATTCCGGCTGAAACGTCGATATATGCAATAAAAACAGAATTTCTTCCCTTTTCAATATCTTACTCAGTATTTTAACGAGAAACAAATAGTTGATTGAAAATGAAGTATTTAAGGTTATTATCTAATCAATTATGTTTGCATCATTTTTATCGTATATATATGAATTAATACCCATGGACTGAAAATTCAAAACACGTGGAAAAACGGCAAAATATTGCCTAATTCGATGATATTTTGTTTAAATGACATGAAGGAAAAGGGGATGATAAACGTCAAAATATTGCTAAATTCGATGATTTTTCGTACGAAACAAAATGCAAGAAAACTTGCTTAAAATGCAATATTACGCGAAATTCTGAGATTTGAAGGGCAAATAACATATCGTGATGCTACATGAAATAGTATCGGAATATTGGTAAAAATGAATATATTTGCGAAATATCAAACTACCTGATTAACGTGAAAAAGTTACTATTTTACCATATTTGAGGATTTTAACTTCAAATCATAGAGCGAGGTTTCGTATTATTTAGATCCAAGAAAAGACATAGGAAAATGTTGTTTCCAATACAAATGATAAAAAACAATGTGTTTTCATTAGAATTAACTATAATGTTCTTGATTTTCCGTTTATATTAACGAGAGAAGATGTACACGTAAAACCGCTCTAATCCGGATGAAACGTCGATATATGCAATAAAAACCGAACTTCTCCCCTTTTCAATATCTTACTCAGTATTTTAACGAGAAACAAATAGATGATTGAAAATGAAGTATTTAAGGTTATTATCTAATCAATTATGTGTTTGCATCATTTTTATCGTATATATATGAATTAAAACCCATGGACTGAAAATTCACAAAAACGTGGAAAACGGCAAAATATTGCCTAATTCGATGATATTTTGTTTAAATCACATGAAGGAAAAGGAGATGATAAACGTTAAAATATTGCTAAATTCGATGATTTTTCGTACGAAGCAAAATGCAAGAAAACTTGCTTAAAATGCAATATTATGCGAAATTCTGAGATTTGAAGGCCAAATCACATATCGTGATACTACATGAAATAGTATCGAAATATTGGTAAAAATGAATATATTTACGTAATATCAAACTACGTGAAAAACGTGAAAAAAGTCACTATATAACCATATTTGAGGATTTTAACTTCAAATCATAGAGCGAGGTTTCGTATTATTTAGATCCAAGATTGGACATATGACAATGTTGTTTCCAATACAAATGATAAAAAACAATGTGTTTTCATTAGAATTAACTATAATGTTCTTGATTTTCCGTTTATATTAACGAGGGAAGATGTACACGTAAAACCGCTCTAATCCGGCTGAAACGTCGATATATGCAATAAAAACCGAACTACTCCCCTTTTCAACATCTTACTCAATATTTTAACGAGAAACAAATAGATGATTGAAAATGAAGAATTTAAGGTTATTATCTAATCAATTATGTGTTTGCATCATTTTTATCGTATATATATGAATTAATACCCATGGACTGAAAATTCACAAAAACGTGGAAAACGGCAAAATATTGCCTAATTCGATGATATTTTGTTTAAATAACATGAAGGAAAAGGGGATGATAAACGTCAAAATATTGCTAAATTTCGATGATTTTCCGTACGAAACAAAATGCAAGAAAACTTGCTTAAAATGCAATATTATGCAAAATTCTGAGATTTCAAGGCCAAATCACATATCGTGATACTACATGAAATAGTATCGAAATATTGGTAAAAATGAATATATTTACGTAATATCAAACTACATGAAAAACGTGAAAAAAGTCACTATTTAACCATATTTGAGGATTTTAACTTCAAATCATAGAGCGAGATTTCGTATTATTTGGATCCAAGAAAAGACATATGACAATGTTGTTTCCAATACAAATGATACAAATCAAAGTGTTTTCATTAGAATTAACTAAAATGTTCCTGGTTTTCCGTTTATATTACCGATGGAAGATGTACACGAAAATCGCTCTATTCCGGCTGAAACTTCGATATATGCAATAAAAACAGAACTTCTTCCCTTTTCAATATCTTACTCAGTATTTTAACGAGAAACAAATAGTTGATTGAAAATGAAGTATTTAAGGTTATTATCTAATCAATTATGTTTGCATCATTTTTATCGTATATATATGAATTAATACCCATGGACTGAAAATTCAAAAAACGTGGAAAAACGGCAAAATATTGTCTAATTCGATGATATTTTGTTTAAATGACATGAAGGAAAAGGGGATGATAAACGTCAAAATATTGCTAAATTCGATGATTTTTCGTACGAAACAAAATGCAAGAAAACTTGCTTAAAATGCAATATTACGCGAAATTCTGAGATTTGAAGGGCAAATCACATATCGTGATGCTACATGAAATAGTATCGGAATATTGGTAAAAATGAATATATTTGCGAAATATCAAACTACATGATTAACGTGAAAAAGTTACTATTTTACCATATTTGAGGATTTTAACTTCAAATCATAGAGCGAGGTTTCGTATTATTTAGATCCAAGAAAAGACATAGGAAAATGTTGTTTCCAATACAAATGATAAAAAACAATGTGTTTTCATTAGAATTAACTATAATGTTCTTGATTTTCCGTTTATATTAACGAGGGAAGATGTACACGTAAAACCGCTCTAATCCGGCTGAAACGTCGATATATGCAATAAAAACCGAACTTCTCCCCTTTTCAATATCTTACTCAGTATTTTAACAAGAAACAAATAGATGATTGAAAATGAAGTATTTAAGGTTATTATCTAATCAATTGTGTGTTTGTATCATTTTTATCGTATATATATGAATTATTACCCATGGACTGAAAATTCACAAAAACGTGGAAAACGGCAAAATATTGCCTAATTCGATGATATTTTGTTTAAATCACATGAAGGAAAAGGAGATGATAAACGTCAAAATATTGCTATATTCGATGATTTTTCGTACGAAACAAAATGCAAGAAGACTTGCTTAAAATGCAATATTTAGAGAAATTCTGAGATTTGAAGGCCAAATCACATATCATGATACTACATGAAATAGTATCGAAATATTGGTAAAAATGAATTAATTTACGTAATATCAAACTACATGAAAAACGTGAAAAAAGTCACTATATAACCATATTTGAGGATTTTAACTTCAAATCAAAGAGCGAGGTTTCGTATTATTTACATCCAAGAAAAGACATATGACAATGTTGTTTCCAATACAAATGATAAAAAACAATGTGTTTTCATTAGAATTAACTATAATGTTCTTGATTTTCCGTTTATATTAACGATGGAAGATGTACACTTAAAACCGCTCTAATCCGGCTGAAACGTCGATATATGCAATAAAAACAGAACTTCTCCCCTTTTCAGTATCTTTCTCAGTATTTTAACAAGAAACAAATAGTTAATTGAAAATGAAGTATATAAGGTTATTATCTAATCAATTATGTGTTTGCATCATTTTTATCGTATATATAATGAATAAATACCCATAGACTGAAAATTCACAAAAACGTGGAAAAACGTCAAAATATTGCTAAATTCGATGATTTTTCGTACGACACAAAATGCAAGGAAACTTGCTTAAAATGCAATATTATGCGAAATTCTGAGATTTGAAGGCCAAATCACATATCGTGATACTACATGAAATAGTATCGAAATATTGGTAAAAATGAATATATTTGCGTAATATCAAACTACATGATTAACGTGAAAAGGTTACTATTTTACCATATTTGAGGATTTTACCTTCAAATCATAGAGCGAGGTTTCGTATTATTTAGATCCAAGAAAAGACATATGACAATGTTGTTTCCAATACAAATGATAAAAAACAATGTGTTTTCATTCGAAATAACTAAAATGTTCTTGATTTTCCGTTTATATTAACGAGGGAAGATGTACACGTAAAACCGCTCTAATCCGGATGAAACGTCGATATATGCAATAAAAACCGAACTTCTCCCCTTTTCAATATCTTACTCAGTATTTTAACGAGAAACATATAGATGATTGAAAATGAAGTATTTAAGGTTATTATCTAATGAATTATGTGTTTGCATCATTTTTATCGTATATATATATGAATTAATACCCATGGACGGAAAATTCACAAAAACGTGGAAAACGGCAAAATATTGCCTAATTCGATGATATTTTGTTTAAATCACATGAAGGAAAAGGAGATGATAAACGTTAAAATATTGCTAAATTCGATGATTTTTCGTACGAAGCAAAATGCAATATTATGCAAAATTCTGAGATTTGAAGGCCAAATCACATATCGTGATACTACATGAAATAGTATCGAAATATTGGTAAAAATGAATATATTTACGTAATATCAAACTACGTGAAAAACGTGAAAAAAGTCACTATATAACCATATTTGAGGATTTTAACTTCAAATCATAGAGCGAGGTTTCGTATTATTTAGATCCAAGATTAGACATATGACAATGTTGTTTCCAATACAAATGATAAAAAACAATGTGTTTTCATTAGAATTAACTATAATGTTCTTGATTTTCCGTTTATATTAACGAGGGAAGATGTACACGTAAAACCGCTCTAATCCGGCTGAAACGTCGATAATGCAATAAAAACCGAACTTCTCCCCTTTTCAACATCTTACTCAGTATTTTAACGAGAAACAAATAGATGATTGAAAATGAAGTATTTAAGGTTATTATCTAATCAATTATGTGTTTGCATCATTTTTATCGTATATATATGAATTAATACCCATGGACTGAAAATTCACAATAACGTGGCAACGGCAAAATATTGCCTAATTCGATAATATTTTGTTTAAATAACATGAAGGAAAAGGGGATGATAAACGTCAAAATATTGCTAAATTTCGATGATTTTCCGTACGAAACACAATGCAAGAAAACTTGCTTAAAATGCAATATTATGCGAAATTCTGAGATTTCAATTCCAAATCACATATCGTGATACTACATGAAATAGTATCGAAATATTGGTAAAAATGAATATATTTACGTAATATCAAACTACATGAAAAACGTGAAAAAAATCACTATTTAACCATATTTGAGGATTTTACCTTCAAATCATAGAGCGAGATTTCGTATTATTTGGATCCAAGAAAAGACATATGACAATGTTGTTTCCAATACAAATGATAAAAATCAAAGTGTTTTCATTAGAATTAACTAAAATGTTCCTGGTTTTCCGTTTATATTACCGATGGAAGATGTACACGAAAATCGCTCTATTCCGGCTGAAACGTCGATATATGCAATAAAAACAGAACTTCTTCCCTTTTCAATATCTTACTCAGTATTTTAACGAGAAACAAATAGTTGATTGAAAATGAAGTATTTAAGGTTATTATCTAATCAATTATGTTTGCATCATTTTTATCGTATATATATGAATTAATACCCATGGACTGAAAATTCAAAAAACGTGGAAAAACGGCAAAATATTGCCTAATTCGATGATATTTTGTTTAAATGACATGAAGGAAAAGGGGATGATAAACGTCAAAATATTGCTAATTTCGATGATTTTTCGTACGAAACAAAATGCAAGAAAACTTGCTTAAAATGCAATATTACGCGAAATTCTGAGATTTGAAGGGCAAATCACATATCGTAATGCTACATGAAATAGTATCGGAATATTGGTAAAAATGAATATATTTGCGAAATATCAAACTACCTGATTAACGTGAAAAAGTTACTATTTTACCATATTTGAGGATTTTAACTTCAAATCATAGAGCGAGGTTTCGTATTATTTAGATCCAAGAAAAGACATAGGAAAATGTTGTTTCCAATACAAATGATAAAAAACAATGTGTTTTCATTAGAATTAACTATAATGTTCTTGATTTTCCGTTTATATTAACGAGAGAAGATGTACACGTAAAACCGCTCTAATCCGGCTGAAACGTCGATATATGCAATAAAAACAGAACTTCTCCCCTTTTCAGTATCTTTCTCAGTATTTTAACAAGAAACAAATAGTTAATTGAAAATGAAGTATATAAGGTTATTATCTAATCAATTATGTGTTTGCATCATTTTTATCGTATATATAATGAATAAATACCCAGAGACTGAAAATTCACAAAAACGTGGAAAAACGGCAAAATATTGCCTAATTCGATGATATTTTGTTTAAATCAAAGAAAGGAAAAGGGGATGATAAACGTCAAAATATTGCTAAATTCGATGATTTTTCGTACGAAACAAAATGCAAGGAAACTTGCTTAAAATGCAATATTATGCGAAATTCTGAGATTTGAAGGCCAAATCACATATCGTGATACTACATGAAATAGTATCGGAATATTGGTAAAAATGAATATATTTGCGTAATATCAAACTACATGATTAACGTGAAAAGGTTACTATTTTACCATATTTGAGGATTTTACCTTCAAATCATAGAGCGAGGTTTCGTATTATTTAGATCCAAGAAAAGACATATGACAATGTTGTTTCCAATACAAATGATAAAAAACAATGTGTTTTCATTCGAAATAACTAAAATGTTCTTGATTTTCCGTTTATATTAACGAGGGAAGATGTACACGTAAAACCGCTCTAATCCGGATGAAACGTCGATATATGCAATAAAAACCGAACTTCTCCCCTTTTCAATATCTTACTCAGTATTTTAACGAGAAACATATAGATGATTGAAAATGAAGTATTTAAGGTTATTATCTAATGAATTATGTGTTTGCATCATTTTTATCGTATATATATATGAATTAATACCCATGGACGGAAAATTCACAAAAACGTGGAAAACGGCAAAATATTGCCTAATTCGATGATATTTTGTTTAAATCACATGAAGGAAAAGGAGATGATAAACGTTAAAATATTGCTAAATTCGATGATTTTTCGTACGAAGCAAAATGCAAGAAAACTTGCTTAAAATGCAATATTACGCGAAATTCTGAGATTTGAAGGCCAAATCACATATCGTGATACTACATGAAATAGTATCGAAATATTGGTAAAAATGAATATATTTACGTAATATCAAACTACGTGAAAAACGTGAAAAAAGTCACTATATAACCATATTTGAGGATTTTAACTTCAAATCATAGAGCGAGGTTTCGTATTATTTAGATCCAAGATTAGACATATGACAATGTTGTTTCCAATACAAATGATAAAAAACAATGTGTTTTCATTAGAATTAACTATAATGTTCTTGATTTTCCGTTTATATTAACGAGGGAAGATGTACACATAAAACCGCTCTAATCCGGCTGAAACGTCGATATATGCAATAAAAACCGAACTTCTCCCCTTTTCAACATCTTACTCAGTATTTTAACGAGAAACAAATAGATGATTGAAAATGAAGTATTTAAGGTTATTATCTAATCAATTATGTGTTTGCATCATTTTTATCGTATATATATGAATTAATACCCATGGAATGAAAATTGACAATAACGTGGAAAACGGCAAAATATTGCCTAATTCGATAATATTTTGTTTAAATAACATGAAGGAAAAGGGGATGATAAACGTCAAAATATTGCTAAATTTCGATGATTTTCCGTACGAAACAAAATGCAAGAAAACTTGCTTAAAATGCAATATTATGCGAAATTCTGAGATTTCAATTCCAAATCACATATCGTGATACTACATGAAATAGTATCGAAATATTGGTAAAAATGAATATATTTACGTAATATCAAACTACATGAAAAACGTGAAAAAAATCACTATTTAACCATATTTGAGGATTTTACCTTCAAATCATAGAGCGAGATTTCGTATTATTTGGATCCAAGAAAAGACATATGACAATGTTGTTTCCAATACAAATGATAAAAATCAAAGTGTTTTCATTAGAATTAACTAAAATGTTCCTGGTTTTCCGTTTATATTACCGATGGAAGATGTACACGAAAATCGCTCTATTCCGGCTGAAACGTCGATATATGCAATAAAAACAGAACTTCTTCCCTTTTCAATATCTTACTCAGTATTTTAACGAGAAACAAATAGTTGATTGAAAATGAAGTATTTAAGGTTATTATCTAATCAATTATGTTTGCATCATTTTTATCGTATATATATGAATTAATACCCATGGACTGAAAATTCAAAAAACGTGGAAAAACGGCAAAATATTGCCTAATTCGATGATATTTTGTTTAAATGACATGAAGGAAAAGGGGATGATAAACGTCAAAATATTGCTAATTTCGATGATTTTTCGTACGAAACAAAATGCAAGAAAACTTGCTTAAAATGCAATATTACGCGAAATTCTGAGATTTGAAGGGCAAATCACATATCGTGATGCTACATGAAATAGTATCGGAATATTGGTAAAAATGAATATATTTGCGAAATATCAAACTACATGATTAACGTGAAAAAGTTACTATTTTACCATATTTGAGGATTTTAACTTCAAATCATAGAGCGAGGTTTCGTATTATTTAGATCCAAGAAAAGACATAGGAAAATGTTGTTTCCAATACAAATGATAAAAAACAATGTGTTTTCATTAGAATTAACTATAATGTTCTTGATTTTCCGTTTATATTAACGAGGGAAGATGTACACGTAAAACCGCTCTAATCCGGCTGAAACGTCGATATATGCAATAAAAACCGAACTTCTCCCCTTTTCAATATCTTACTCAGTATTTTAACAAGAAACAAATAGATGATTGAAAATGAAGTATTTAAGGTTATTATCTAATCAATTATGTGTTTGTATCATTTTTATCGTATATATATGAATTAAAACCAATGGACTGAAAATTCACAAAAACGTGGAAAACGGTAAATATTGCCTAATTCGATGATATTTTGTTTAAATCACATGAAGGAAAAGGAGATGATAAACGTCAAAATATTGCTATATTCGATGATTTTTCGTACGAAACAAAATGCAAGAATACTTGCTTAAAATGCAATATTATGCGAAATTCTGAGATTTGAAGGCCAAATCACATATCGTTATACTACATGAAATAGTATCGAAATAGTGGTAAAAATGAATATATTTACGTAATATCAAACTACATGAAAAACGTGAAAAAAGTCACTATATAACCATATTTGAGGATTTTAACTTCAAATCATAGAGCGAGGTTTCGTATTATTTAGATCCAAGATTGGACATATGACAATGTTGTTTCCAATACAAATGATAAAAAACAATGTGTTTTCATTAGAATTAACTATAATATTCTTGATTTTCCGTTTATATTAACGATGGAAGATGTACACGTAAAACCGCTCTATTCCGGCTGAAACGTCGATATATGCAATAAAAACAGAACTTCTCTCCTTTTCAATATCTTACTCAGTATTTTAACGAGAAACAAATAGTTGGTTGAAAATGAAGTATTTCAGGTTATTATCTAATCAATTATGTGTTTGCATCATTTTTATCGTAGATATATGAATTATTACCCATGGACTGAAAATTCACAAAAACGTGGAAAACGGCAAAATATTGCCTAATTCGATGATATTTTGTTTAAATCACATGAAGGAAAAGGAGATGATAAACGTCAAAATATTGCTATATTCGATGATTTTTCGTACAAAACAAAATGCAAGAAAACTTGCTTAAAATGCAATATTTAGAGAAATTCTGAGATTTGAAGGCCAAATCACATATCATGATACTACATGAAATAGTATCGAAATATTGGTAAAAATGAATTAATTTACGTAATATCAAACTACATGAAAAACGTGAAAAAAGTCACTATATAACCATATTTGAGGATTTTAACTTCAAATCAAAGAGCGAGGTTTCGTATTATTTAGTTCCAAGAAAAGACATATGACAATGTTGTTTCCAATACAAATGATAAAAAACAATGTGTTTTCATTAGAATTAACTATAATGTTCTTGATTTTCCGTTTATATTAACGATGGAAGATGTACACTTAAAACCGCTCTAATCCGGCTGAAACGTCGATATATGCAATAAAAACAGAACTTCTCCCCTTTTCAGTATCTTTCTCATTATTTTAACAAGAAACAAATAGTTAATTGAAAATGAAGTATATAAGGTTATTATCTAATCAATTATGTGTTTGCATCATTTTTATCGTATATATAATGAATAAATACCCATAGACTGAAAATTCACAAAAACGTGGAAAAACGGCAAAATATTGCCTAATTCGATGATATTTTGTTTAAATCAAAGAAAGGAAAAGGGGATGATAAACGTCAAAATATTGCTAAATTCGATGATTTTTCGTACGAAACAAAATGCAAGGAAACTTGCTTAAAATGCAATATTATGCGAAATTCTGAGATTTGAAGGCCAAATCACATATCGTGATACTACATGAAGTAGTATCGGAATATTGGTAAAAATGAATATATTTGCGTAATATCAAACTACATGATTAACGTGAAAAGGTTACTATTTTACCATATTTGAGGATTTTACCTTCAAATCATAGAGCGAGGTTTCGTATTATTTAGATCCAAGAAAAGACATATGACAATGTTGTTTCCAATACAAATGATAAAAAACAATGTGTTTTCATTCGAAATAACTAAAATGTTCTTGATTTTCCGTTTATATTAACGAGGGAAGATGTACACGTAAAACCGCTCTAATCCGCCTGAAACGTCGATATATGCAATAAAAACCGAAGTTCTCCCCTTTTCAATATCTTACTCAGTATTTTAACAAGAAACAAATAGATGATTGAAAATGAAGTATTTAAGGTTATTATCTAATCAATTATGTATTTGCATCATATTTATCGTATATATATGAATTAAAACCCATGGACTGAAAATTCAAAAAAACGTGGAAAACGGCAAAATATTGCCTAATTCAATGATATTTTGTTTAAATCACATGAAGGAAAAGGAGATGATAAACGTTAAAATATTGCTAAATTCGATGATTTTTCGTACGAAGCAAAATGCAAGAAAAATTGCTTAAATGCAATATTATGCGAAATTCTGAGATTTGAAGGCCAAATCACATATCGTGATACTACATGAAATAGTATCGAAATATTGGTAAAAATGAATATATTTACGTAATATCAAACTACGTGAAAAACGTGAAAAAAGTCACTATATAACCATATTTGAGGATTTTAACTTCAAATCAAAGAGCGAGGTTTCGTATTATTTACATCCAAGAAAATACATATGACAATGTTGTTTCCAATAAAATGATAAAAAACAATGTGTTTTCATTAGAATTAACTATAATGTTCTTGATTTTCCGTTTATATTAACGATGGAAGATGTACACTTAAAACCGCTCTAATCAGGCTGAAACGTCGATATATGCAATAACAACAGAACTTCTCCCCTTTTCAGTATCTTACTCAGTATTTTAACGAGAAACAAATAGTTAATTGAAAATGAAGTATTTAAGGTTATTATCTAATCAATTATGTGTTTGCATCATTTTTATCGTATATATAATGAATTAATACCCATTGACTGAAAATTCACAAAAACGTGGAAAAACGGAAAAATATTGCCTAATTCGATGATATTTTGTTTAAATCAAAGAAAGGAAAAGGGGATGATAAACGTCAAAATATTGCTAAATTCGATGATTTTTCGTACGAAACAAAATGCAAGAAAACTTGCTTAAAATGCAACATTAAAAATTCTGAGATTTGAAGGCCAAATCACATATCGTGATACTACATGAAATAGTATCGGAATATTGGTAAAAATGAATATATTTGCGTAATATCAAACTACATGATTAACGTGAAAAAGTTACTATTTTACCATATTTGAGGATTTTACCTTCAAATCATAGAGCGAGGTTTCGTATTATTTAGATTCAAGAAAAGACATATGACAATGTTGTTTCCAATACAAATGATAAAAAACAATGTGTTTTCATTCAAAATAACTAAAATGTTCTTGATTTTCCGTTTATATTAACGAGGGAAGATGTACACGTAAAACCGCTCTAATCCGGCTGAAACGTCGATATATGCAATAAAAACCGAACTTCTCCCCTTTTCAATATCTTACTCAGTATTTTAACAAGAAACAAATAGATGATTGAAAATGAAGTATTTAAGGTTATTATCTAATCAATTATGTGTTTGCATCATTTTTATCGTATATATATGAATTAATACCCATGGACTGAAAATTCACAAAAACGTGGAAAACGGCAAAATATTGCCTAATTCGATGATATTTTGTTTAAATAACATGAAGGAAAAGGGGATGATAAACGTCAAAATATTGCTAAATTTCGATGATTTTCCGTACGAAACAAAATGCAAGAAAACTTGCTTAAAATGCAATATTATGCGAAATTCTGAGATTTCAAGGCCAAATCACATATCGTGATACTACATGAAATAGTATCGAAATATTGGTAAAAATGAATATATTTACGTATATCAAACTGCATGAAAAACGTGAAAAAAGTCATTATTTAACCATATTTGAGGATTTTAACTTCAAATCATAGAGCGAGATTTCGTATTATTTGGATCCAAGAAAAGACATATGACAATGTTGTTTCCAATACAAATGATAAAAATCAAAGTGTTTTCATTAGAATTAACTATAATGTTCCTGGTTTTCCGTTTATATTACCGATGGAAGATGTACACGAAAACCGCTCTATTCCGGCTGAAACGTCGATATATGCAAAAAAATCTGAACTTCTCCGCCTTTCAATATCTTACTCAGTATTTTAACGAGAAAGAAATAGTTGATTGAAAATGAAGTATTTAAGGTTATTATCTAATCAATTATGTGTTTGCATCATTTTTATCGTATATATATATGAATTAATACCCATGGACGGAAAATTCACAAAAACGTGGAAAACGGCAAAATATTGCCTAATTCGATGATATTTTGTTTAAATCACATGAAGGAAAAGGAGATGATAAACGTTAAAATATTGCTAAATTCGATGATTTTTCGTACGAAGCAAAATGCAAGAAAACTTGCTTAAAATGCAATATTATGCGAAATTCTGAGATTTGAAGGCCAAATCACATATCGTGATACTACATGAAATAGCATCGAAATATTGTTAAAAATGAATATATTTACGTAATATCAAACTACATGAAAAACGTGAAAAAAGTCACTATATAACCATATTTGAGGATTTTAACTTCAAATCATAGAGCGAGGTTTCGTATTATTTAGTTCCAAGAAAAGACATATGACAATGTTGTTTCCAATACAAATGATAAAAAAAAATGTGTTTTCATTAGAATTAACTATAATGTTCTTGATTTTCCGTTTATATTAACGAGGGAAGATGTACACGTAAAACCGCTCTAATCCGGATGAAACGTCGATATATGCAATAAAAACCGAACTTCTCCCCTTTTCAATATCTTACTCAGTATTTTAACGAGAAACAAATAGATGATTGAAAATGAAGTATTTAAGGTTATTATCTAATCAATTATGTGTTTGCATCATTTTTATCGTATATATATGAATTAAAACCCATGGACTGAAAATTCACAAAAACGTGGAAAACGGCAAAATATTGCCTAATTCGATGATATTTTGTTTAAATCACATGAAGGAAAAGAAGATGATAAACGTTAAAATATTGCTAAATTCGATGATTTTTTGTACGAAGCAAAATGCAAGAAAACTTGCTTAAAATGCAATATTATGCGAAATTCTGAGATTTGAAGGCCAAATCACATATCGTGAAACTACATGAAATAGCATCGAAATATTGTTAAAAATGAATATATTTACGTTATATCAAACTACATGAAAAACGTGAAAAAAGTCACTATATAACCATATTTGAGGATTTTAACTTCAAATCATAGAGCGAGGTTTCGTATTATTTAGTTCCAAGAAAAGACATATGACAATGTTGTTTCCAATACAAATGATAAAAAACAATGTGTTTTCATTAGAATTAACTATAATGTTCTTGATTTTCCGTTTATATTAACGAGGGAAGATGTACACGTAAAACCGCTCCAATCCGGATGAAACGTCGATATATGCAATAAAAACCGAACTTCTCCCCTTTTCAATATCTTACTCAGTATTTTAACGAGAAACAAATAGATGATTGAAAATGAAGTATTTAAGGTTATTATCTAATGAATTATGTGTTTGCATCATTTTTATCGTATATATATATGAATTAATACCCATGGACGGAAAATTCACAAAAACGTGGAAAACGGCAAAATATTGCCTAATTCGATGATATTTTGTTTAAATCACATGAAGGAAAAGGAGATGATAAACGTTAAAATATTGCTAAATTCGATGATTTTTCGTACGAAGCAAAATGCAAGAAAACTTGCTTAAAATGCAATATTATGCGAAATTCTGAGATTTCAAGGCCAAATCACATATCGTGATACTACATGAAATAGTATCGGAATATTGGTAAAAATGAATATATTTACGTAATATCAAACTACATGAAAAACGTGAAAAAAATCACTATTTAACCATATTTGAGGATTTTACCTTCAAATCATAGAGCGAGATTTCGTATTATTTGGATCCAAGAAAAGACATATGACAATGTTGTTTCCAATACAAATGATAAAAATCAAAGTGTTTTCATTAGAATTAACTAAAATGTTCCTGGTTTTCCGTTTATATTACCGATGGAAGATGTACACGAAAATCGCTCTATTCCGGCTGAAACGTCGATATATGCAATAAAAACAGAACTTCTTCCCTTTTCAATATCTTACTCAGTATTTTAACGAGAAACAAATAGTTGATTGAAAATGAAGTATTTAAGGTTATTATCTAATCAATTATGTTTGCATCATTTTTATCGTATATATATGAATTAATACCCATGGACTGAAAATTCAAAAAACGTGGAAAAACGGCAAAATATTGCCTAATTCGATGATATTTTGTTTAAATGACATGAAGGAAAAGGGGATGATAAACGTCAAAATATTGCTAAATTCGATGATTTTTCGTACGAAACAAAATGCAATATTACGCGAAATTCTGAGATTTGAAGGGCAAATCACATATCGTGATGCTACATGAAATAGTATCGGAATATTGGTAAAAATGAATATATTTGCGAAATATCAAACTACCTGATTAACGTGAAAAAGTTACTATTTTACCATATTTAAGGATTTTAACTTCAAATCATAGAGCGAGGTTTCGTATTATTTAGATCCAAGAAAAGACATAGGAAAATGTTGTTTCCAATACAAATGATAAAAAACAATGTGTTTTCATTAGAATTAACTATAATGTTCTTGATTTTCCGTTTATATTAACGAGGGAAGATGTACACGTAAAACCGCTCTAATCCGGATGAAACGTCGATATATGCAATAAAAACCGAACTTCTCCCCTTTTCAATATCTTACTCAGTATTTTAACGAGAAACAAATAGATGATTGAAAATGAAGTATTTAAGGTTATTATCTAATCAATTATGTGTTTGCATCATTTTTATCGTATATATATGAATTAAAACCCATGGACTGAAAATTCACAAAAACGTGGAAAACGGCAAAATATTGCCTAATTCGATGATATTTTGTTTATATCACATGAATGAAAAGGAGATGATAAACGTTAAAATATTGCTAAATTCGATGATTTTTCGTACGAAGCAAAATGCAAGAAAACTTGCTTAAAATGCAATATTATGCGAAATTCTGAGATTTGAAGGCCAAATCACATATCGTGATACTACATGAAATAGCATCGAAATATTGTTAAAAATGAATATATTTACGTAATATCAAACTACATGAAAAACGTGAAAAAAGTCACTATATAACCATATTTGAGGATATTAACTTCAAATCATAGAGCGCGGTTTCGTAATATTTAGTTCCAAGAAAAGACATATGACAATGTTGTTTCCAATACAAATGATAAAAAACAATGTGTTTTCATTAGAATTAACTATAATGTTCTTGATTTTCCGTTTATATTAACGAGGGAAGATGTACACGTAAAACCGCTCTAATCCGGATGAAACGTCGATATATGCAATAAAAACCGAACTTCTCCCCTTTTCAATATCTTACTCAGTATTTTAACGAGAAACAAATAGATGATTGAAAATGAAGTATTTAAGGTTATTATCTAATGAATTATGTGTTTGCATCATTTTTATCGTATATATATATGAATTAATACCCATGGACGGAAAATTCACAAAAACGTGGAAAACGGCAAAATATTGCCTAATTCGATGATATTTTGTTTAAATCACATGAAGGAAAAGGAGATGATAAACGTTAAAATATTGCTAAATTCGATGATTTTTCGTACGAAGCAAAATGCAAGAAAACTTGCTTAAAATGCAATATTATGCGAAATTCTGAGATTTGAAGGCCAAATCACATATCGTGATACTACATGAAATAGTATCGAAATATTGGTTAAAATGAATATATTTACGTAATATCTAACTACGTGAAAAACGTGAAAAAAGTCACTATATAACCATATATGAGGATTTTAACTTCAAATCATAGAGCGAGGTTTCGTATTATTTAGATCCAAGATTAGACATATGACAATGTTGTTTCCAATACGAATGATAAAAAACAATGTGTTTTCATTAGAATTAACTATAATGTTCTTGATTTTCCGTTTATATTAACGAGGGAAGATGTACACGTAAACCGCTCTAATCCGGCTGAAACGTCGATATATGCAATAAAAACAGAACTTCTTCCCTTTTCAATATCTTACTCAGTATTTTAACGAGAAACAAATAGTTGATTGAAAATGAAGTATTTAAGGTTATTATCTAATCAATTATGTTTGCATCATTTTTATCGTATATATATGAATTAATACCCATGGACTGAAAATTCAAAAAACGTGGAAAAACGGCAAAATATTGCCTAATTCGATGATATTTTGTTTAAATGACATGAAGGAAAAGGGGATGATAAACGTCAAAATATTGCTAAATTCGATGATTTTTCGTACGAAACGAAATGCAAGAAAACTTGCTTAAAATGCAATATTACGCGAAATTCTGAGATTTGAAGGGCAAATCACATATCGTGATGCTACATGAAATAGTATCGGAATATTGGTAAAAATGAATATATTTGCGAAATATCAAACTACCTGATTAACGTGAAAGTTACTATTTTACCATATTTGAGGATTTTAACTTCAAATCATAGAGCGAGGTTTCGTATTATTTAGATCCAAGAAAAGACATAGGAAAATGTTGTTTCCAATACAAATGATAAAAAACAATGTGTTTTCATTAGAATTAACTATAATGTTCTTGATTTTCCGTTTATATTAACGAGAGAAGATGTACACGTAAAACCGCTCTAATCCGGATGAAACGTCGATATATGCAATAAAAACCGAACTTCTCCCCTTTTCAACATCTTACTCAGTATTTTAACGAGAAACAAATAGATGATTGAAAATGAAGTATTTAAGGTTATTATCTAATCAATTATGTGTTTGCATCATTTTTATCGTATATATATGAATTAATACCCATGGACTGAAAATTCACAAAGACGTGGAAAACGGCAAAATATTGCCTAATTCGATGATATTTTGTTTAAATAACATGAAGGAAAAGGGGATGATAAACGTCAAAATATTGCTAAATTTCGATGATTTTCCGTACGAAACAAAATGCAAGAAAACTTGCTTAAAATGCAATATTATGCGAAATTCTGAGATTTCAAGGCCAAATCACATATCGTGATACTACATGAAATAGTATCGAAATATTGGTAAAAATGAATATATTTACGTAATATCAAACTGCATGAAAAACGTGAAAAAAGTCATTATTTAACCATATTTGAGGATTTTAACTTCAAATCATAGAGCGAGATTTCGTATTATTTGGATCCAAGAAAAGACATATGACAATGTTGTTTCCAATACAAATGATAAAAATCAAAGTGTTTTCATTAGAATTAACTAAAATGTTCCTGGTTTTCCGTTTATATTACCGATGGAAGATGTACACGAAAACCGCTCTATTCCGGCTGAAACGTCGATATATGCAAAAAAATCTGAACTTCTCCGCCTTTCAATATCTTACTCAGTATTTTAACGAGAAAGAAATAGTTGATTGAAAATGAAGTATTTAAGGTTATTATCTAATCAATTATGTGTTTGCATCATTTTTATCGTATATATATATATATGAATTAATACCCATGGACGGAAAATTCACAAAAACGTGGAAAACGGCAAAATATTGCCTAATTCGATGATATTTTGTTTAATTCACATGAAGGAAAAGGAGATGATAAACGTTAAAATATTGCTAAATTCGATGATTTTTCGTACGAAGCAAAATGCAAGAAAACTTGCTTAAAATGCAATATTATGCGAAATTCTGAGATTTGAAGGCCAAATCACATATCGTGATACTACATGAAATAGCATCGAAATATTGTTAAAAATGAATATATTTACGTAATATCAAACTACATGAAAAACGTGAAAAAAGTCACTATATAACCATATTTGAGGATTTTAACTTCAAATCATAGAGCGAGGTTTCGTATTATTTAGTTCCAAGAAAAGACATATGACAATGTTGTTTCCAATACAAATGATAAAAAAAAATGTGTTTTCATTAGAATTAACTATAATGTTCTTGATTTTCCGTTTATATTAACGAGGGAAGATGTACACGTAAAACCGCTCTAATCCGGATGAAACGTCGATATATGCAATAAAAACCGAACTTCTCCCCTTTTCAATATCTTACTCAGTATTTTAACGAGAAACAAATAGATGATTGAAAATGAAGTATTTAAGGTTATTATCTAATCAATTATGTGTTTGCATCATTTTTATCGTATATATATGAATTAAAACCCATGGACTGAAAATTCACAAAAACGTTGAAAACGGCAAAATATTGCCTAATTCGATGATATTTTGTTTAAATCACATGAAGGAAAAGAAGATGATAAACGTTAAAATATTGCTAAATTCGATGATTTTTTGTACGAAGCAAAATGCAAGAAAACTTGCTTAAAATGCAATATTATGCGAAATTCTGAGATTTGAAGGCCAAATCACATATCGTGATACTACATGAAATAGCATCGAAATATTGTTAAAAATGAATATATTTACGTAATATCAAACTACATGAAAAACGTGAAAAAAGTCACTATATAACCATATTTGAGGATTTTAACTTCAAATCATAGAGCGAGGTTTCGTATTATTTAGTTCCAAGAAAAGACATATGACAATGTTGTTTCCAATACAAATGATAAAAAACAATGTGTTTTCATTAGAATTAACTATAATGTTCTTGATTTTCCGTTTATATTAACGAGGGAAGATGTACACGTAAAACCGCTCCAATCCGGATGAAACGTCGGTATATGCAATAAAAACCGAACTTCTCCCCTTTTCAATATCTTACTCAGTATTTTAACGAGAAACAAATAGATGATTGAAAATGAAGTATTTAAGGTTATTATCTAATGAATTATGTGTTTGCATCATTTTTATCGTATATATATATGAATTAATACCCATGGACGGAAAATTCACAAAAAAGTGGAAAACGGCAAAATATTGCCTAATTCGATGATATTTTGTTTAAATCACATGAAGGAAAAGGAGATGATAAACGTTAAAATATTGCTAAATTCGATGATTTTTCGTACGAAGCAAAATGCAAGAAAACTTGCTTAAAATGCAATATTATGCGAAATTCTGAGATTTGAAGGCCAAATCACATATCGTGATACTACATGAAATAGTATCGAAATATTGGTAAAAATGAATATATTTACGTAATATCAAACTACGTGAAAAACGTGAAAAAAGTCACTATATAACCATATTTGAGGATTTTAACTTCAAATCATAGAGCGAGGTTCCGTATTATTTAGATCCAAGACTAGACATATGACAATGTTGTTTCCAATATAAATGATAAAAAACAATGTGTTTTCATTAGAATTAACTATAATGTTCTTGATTTTCCGTTTATATTAACGAGGGAAGATGTACACGTAAAACCGCTCTAATCCGGCTGAAACGTCGATATATGCAATAAAAACCGAACTTCTCCCCTTTTCAACATCTTACTCAGTATTTTAACGAGAAACAAATAGATGATTGAAAATGAAGTATTTAAGGTTATTATCTAATCAATTATGTGTTTGCATCATTTTTATCGTATATATATGAATTAATACCCATGGACTGAAAATTCACAATAACGTGGAAAACGGCAAAATATTGCCTAATTCGATGATATTTTGTTTAAATAACATGAAGGAAAAGGGGATGATAAACGTCAAAATATTGCTAAATTTCGATGATTTTCCGTACGAAACAACATGCAAGAAAACTTGCTTAAAATGCAATATTATGCGAAATTCTGTGATTTCAAGGCCAAATCACATATTGTGATACTACATGAAATAGTATCGGAATATTGGTAAAAATGAATATATTTACGTAATATCAAACTACATGAAAAACGTGAAAAAAATCACTATTTAACCATATTTGAGGATTTTACCTTCAAATCATAGAGCGAGATTTTGTATTATTTGGATCCAAGAAAAGACATATGACAATGTTGTTTCCAATACAAATGATAAAAATCAAAGTGTTTTCATTAGAATTAACTAAAATGTTCCTGGTTTTCCGTTTATATTACCGATGGAAGATGTACACGAAAATCGCTCTATTCCGGCTGAAAAGTCGATATATGCAATAAAAACAGAACTTCTTCCCTTTTCAATATCTTACTCAGTATTTTAACGAGAAACAAATAGTTGATTGAAAATGAAGTATTTAAGGTTATTATCTAATCAATTATGTTTGCATCATTTTTATCGTATATATATGAATTAATACCCATGGACTGAAAATTCAAAAAACGTGGAAAAACGGCAAAATATTGCCTAATTCGATGATATTTTGTTTAAATGACATGAAGGAAAAGGGGATGATAAACGTCAAAATATTGCTAAATTCGATGATTTTTCGTACGAAACGAAATGCAAGAAAACTTGCTTAAAATGCAATATTACGCGAAATTCTGAGATTTGAAGGGCAAATCACATATCGTGATGCTACATGAAATAGTATCGGAATATTGGTAAAAATGAATATATTTGCGAAATATCAAACTACCTGATTAACGTGAAAGTTACTATTTTACCATATTTGAGGATTTTAACTTCAAATCATAGAGCGAGGTTTCGTATTATTTAGATCCAAGAAAAGACATAGGAAAATGTTGTTTCCAATACAAATGATAAAAAACAATGTGTTTTCATTAGAATTAACTATAATGTTCTTGATTTTCCGTTTATATTAACGAAAGAAGATGTACACGTAAAACCGCTCTAATCCGGATGAAACGTCGATATATGCAATAAAAACCGAACTTCTCCCCTTTTCAATATCTTACTCAGTATTTTAACGAGAAACAAATAGATGATTGAAAATGAAGTATTTAAGGTTATTATCTAATCAATTATGTGTTTGCATCATTTTTATCGTATATATATGAATTAAAACCCATGGACTGAAAATTCACAAAAACGTGGAAAACGGCAAAATATTGCCTAATTCGATGATATTTTGTTTAAATCACATGAAGGAAAAGGAGATGATAAACGTTAAAATATTGCTAAATTCGATGATTTTTCGTACGAAGCAAAATGCAAGAAAACTTGCTTAAAATGCAATATTATGCGAAATTCTGAGATTTGAAGGCCAAATCACATATCGTGATACTACATGAAATAGTATCGAAATATTGGTAAAAATGAATATATTTACGTAATATCAAACTACGTGAAAAACGTGAAAAAAGTCACTATATAACCATATTTGAGGATTTTAACTTCAAATCATAGAGCGAGGTTTCGTATTATTTAGATCCAAGATTAGACATATGACAATGTTGTTTCCAATACAAATGATAAAAAACAATGTGTTTTCATTAGAATTAACTATAATGTTCTTGATTTTCCGTTTATATTAACGAGGGAAGATGTACACGTAAAACCGCTCTAATCCGGCTGAAACGTCGATATATGCAATAAAAACCGAACTTCTCCCCTTTTCAACATCTTACTCAATATTTTAACGAGAAACAAATAGATGATTGAAAATGAAGTATTTAAGGTTATTATCTAATCAATTATGTGTTTGCATCATTTTTATCGTATATATATGAATTAATACCCATGGACTGAAAATTCACAAAAACGTGGAAAACGGCAAAATATTGCCTAATTCGATGATATTTTGTTTAAATAACATGAAGGAAAAGGGGATGATAAACGTCAAAATATTGCTAAATTTCGATGATTTTCCGTACGAAACAAAATGCAAGAAAACTTGCTTAAAATGCAATATTATGCGAAATTCTGAGATTTCAAGGCCAAATCACATATCGTGATACTACATGAAATAGTATCGAAATATTGGTAAAAATGAATATATTTACGTAATATCAAACTACATGAAAAACGTGAAAAAAGTCACTATTTAACCATATTTGAGGATTTTAACTTCAAATCATAGAGCGTGATTTCGTATTATTTGGATCCAAGAAAAGACATATGACAATGTTGTTTCCAATACAAATGATAAAAATCAAAGTGTTTTCATTAGAATTAACTAAAATGTTCCTGGTTTTCCGTTTATATTACCGATGGAAGATGTACACGAAAATCGCTCTATTCCGGCTGAAACGTCGATATATGCAATAAAAACAGAACTTCTTCCCTTTTCAATATCTTACTCAGTATTTTAACGAGAAACAAATAGTTGATTGAAAATGAAGTATTTAAGGTTATTATCTAATCAATTATGTTTGCATCATTTTTATCGTATATATATGAATTAATACCCATGGACTGAAAATTCAAAAAACCTGGAAAAACGGCAAAATATTGTCTAATTCGATGATATTTTGTTTAAATGACATGAAGGAAAAGGGGATGATAAACGTCAAAATATTGCTAAATTCGATGATTTTTCGTACGAAACAAAATGCAAGAAAACTTGCTTAAAATGCAATATTACGCGAAATTCTGAGATTTGAAGGGCAAATCACATATCGTGATGCTACATGAAATAGTATCGGAATATTGGTAAAAATGAATATATTTGCGAAATATCAAACTACATGATTAACGTGAAAAAGTTACTATTTTACCATATTTGAGGATTTTAACTTCAAATCATAGAGCGAGGTTTCGTATTATTTAGATCCAAGAAAAGACATAGGAAAATGTTGTTTCCAATACAAATGATAAAAAACAATGGGTTTTCATTAGAATTAACTATAATGTTCTTGATTTTCCGTTTATATTAACGAGGGAAGATGTACACGTAAAACCGCTCTAATCCGGCTGAAACGTCGATATATGCAATAAAAACAGAACTTCTCCCCTTTTCAATATCTTACTCAGTATTTTAACGAGAAACAAATAGTTGATTGAAAATGAAGTATTTAAGGTTATTAACTAATCAATTATGTGTTTGCATCATTTTTATCGTATATATATGAATTAATACCCATGGACTGAAAATTCAAAAAACGTGGAAAAACGGCAAAATATTGCCTAATTCGATGATATTTTGTTTAAATCACATGAAGGAAAAGGGGATGATAAACGTCAAAATATTGCTAAATTCGATGATTTTTCGTACGAAACAAAATGCAAGGAAACTTGCTTAAAATGCAATATTATGCGAAATTCTGAGATTTGAAGGCCAAATCACATATCGTGATACTACATGAAATAGTATCTGAATATTGGTAAAAATGAATATATTTGCGTAATATCAAACTACATGATTAACGTGAAAAGGTTACTATTTTACCATATTTGAGGATTTTACCTTCAAATCACAGAGCGAGGTTTCGTATTATTTAGATCCAAGAAAAGACATATGACATTGTTGTTTCCAATACAAATGATAAAAAACAATGTGTTTTCATTCGAAATAACTAAAATGTTCTTGATTTTCCGTTTATATTAACGAGGGAAGATGTACACGTAAAACCGCTCTAATCCGCCTGAAACGTCGATATATGCAATAAAAACCAAACTTCTCCCCTTTTCAATATCTTACTCAGTATTTTAACAAGAAACAAATAGATGATTGAAAATGAAGTATTTAAGGTTATTATCTAATCAATTATGTGTTTGCATCATATTTATCGTATATATATGAATTAAAACCCATGGACTGAAAATTCACAAAAACGTGGAAAACGGCAAAATATTGCCTAATTCGATGATATTTTGTTTAAATCACATGAAGGAAAAGGAGATGATAAACGCCAAAATATTGCTATATTCGATGATTTTTCGTACGAAACAAAATGCAAGAAAACTTGCTTAAAATGCAATATTATGCGAAATTCTGAGATTTGAAGGCCAAATCACATATTGTGATACTACATGAAATAGTATCGAAATATTGGTAAAAATGAATATATTTACGTAATATCAAACTACATGAAAAACGTGAAAAAAGTCACTATATAACCATATTTGAGGATTTTAACTTCAAATCATAGAGCGAGGTTTCGTATTATTTAGATCCAAGAAAAGACATATGACAATGTTGTTTCCAATACAAATGATAAAAAACAATGTGTTTTCATTAGAATTAACTATAATGTTCTTGATTTTCCGTTTATATTAACGAGGGAAGATGTACACGTAAAACCGCTCTAATCCGGCTGAAACGTCGATATATGCAATAAAAACCGAACTTCTCCCCTTTTCAATATCTTACTCAGTATTTTAACAAGAAACAAATAGATGATTGAAAATGAAGTATTTAAGGTTATTATCTAATCAATTATGTGTTTGCATCATTTTTATCGTATATATATGAATTAAAACCAATGGACTGAAAATTCACAAAAACGTGGAAAACGGTAAATATTGCTTAATTCGATGATATTTTGTTTAAATCACATGAAGGAAAAGGAGATGATAAACGTCAAAATATTGCTAAATTCGATGATTTTTCGTACGAAACAAAATGCAAGAAAACTTGCTTAAAATGCAATATTATGCGAAATTCTGAGATTTGAAGGCCAAATCACATATCGTTATACTACATGAAATAGTATCGAAATATTGGTAAAAATGAATATATTTACGTAATATCAAACTACATGAAAAACGTGAACAAATTCACTATATAACCATATTTGAGGATTTTAACTTCAAATCATAGAGCGAGGTTTCGTATTATTTAGATCCAAGAAAAGACATATGAAAATGTTGTTTCCAATACAAATGATAAAAAACAATGTGTTTTCATTAGAATTAACTATAATATTCTTGATTTTCCGTTTATATTAACGATGGAAGATGTACACGTAAAACCGCTCTATTCCGGCTGAAACGTCGATATATGCAATAAAAACAGAACTTCTCCCCTTTTCAATATCTTACTCAGTATTTTAACGAGAAACAAATAGTTGATTGAAAATGAAGTATTTAACGTTATTATCTAATCAATTATGTGTTTGCATCATTTTTATCGTATATACATGAATTAATACCCATGGACTGAAAATTCAAAAAACGTGGAAAAACGGCAAAATATTGCCTAATTCGATGATATTTTGTTTAAATCACATGAAGGAAAAGGAGATGATAAACGTCAAAATATTGCTATATTCGATGATTTTTCGTACGAAACAAAATGCAAGAAAACTTGCTTAAAATGCAATATTATGCGAAATTCTGAGATTTGAAGGCCAAATCACATATCATGATACTACATGAAATAGTATCGAAATATTGGTAAAAATGAATTAATTTACGTAATATCAAACTACATGAAAAACGTGAAAAAAGTCACTATATAACCATATTTGAGGATTTTAACTTCAAATCAAAGAGCGAGGTTTCGTATTATTTACATCCAAGAAAAGACATATGACAATGTTGTTTCCAATACAAATGATAAAAAACAATGTGTTTTCATTAGACTTAACTATAATGTTCTTGATTTTCCGTTTATATTAACGATGGAAGATGTACACTTAAAACATCTCTAATCCGGCTGAAACGTCGATATATGCAATAAAAACAGAACTTCTCCCCTTTTCAATATCTTACTCAGTATTTTAACGAGAAACAAATAGTTAATTGAAAATGAAGTATTTAAGGTTATTATCTAATCAATTATGTGTTTGCATCATTTTTATCGTATATATAATGAATTAATACCCATAGACTGAAAATTCACAAAAACGTGGAAAAACGGCAAAATATTGCCTAATTAATGATATTTTGTTTAAATCAAAGAAAGGAAAAGGGGATGATAAACGTCAAAATATTGCTAAATTCGATGATTTTCCGTACGAAACAAAATGCAAGGAAACTTGCTTAAAATGCAATATTATGCGAAATTCTGAGATTTGAAGGCCAAATCACATATCGTGATACTACATGAAATAGTATCGGAATATTTGTAAAAATGAATATATTTGCGTAATATCAAACTACATGATTAACGTGAAAAAGTTACTATTTTACCATATTTGAGGATTTTACCTTCAAATCATAGAGCGAGGTTTCGTATTATTTAGATCCAAGAAAAGACATATGACAATGTTGTTTCCAATACAATTGATAAAAAACAATGTGTTTTCATTAGAATTAACTATAATATTCTTGATTTTCTGTTTATATTAACGATGGAAGATGTACACGTAAAACCGCTCTATTCCGGCTGAAACGACGATATATGCAATAAAAACAGAACTTCTCCCCTTTTCAATATCTTACTCAGTATTTTAACGAGAAACAAATAGTTGATTGAAAATGAAGTATTTAAGGTTATTATCTAATCAATTATGTGTTTGCATCATTTTTATCGTATATATATGAATTAATACCCATGGACTGAAAATTCAAAAAACGTGGAAAAACGGCAAAATATTGCCTAATTCGATGATATTTTGTTTAAATCACATGAAGGAAAATAAACGTCAAAATATTGCTAAATTCGATGATTTTTCGTACGAAACAAAATGCAAGAAAACTTGCTTAAAATGCAATATTACGCGAAATTCTGAGATTTGAAGGGCAAATCACATATTGTGATACTACATGAAATAGTATCGGAATATTGGTAAAAATTAATATATTTGCATAATATCAAACTATATGATTAACGTGAAAAAGTTACTATTTTTACCATATATGAGGATTTTACCTTCAAATCATAGAGCGAGGTTTCATATTATTTAGATCCAAGAAAAGACATATGACAATGTTGTTTCCAATACAAATGATAAAAATCAATGTCTTTTCATTAGAATTAACTAAAATGTTCCTGATTTTCCGTTTATATTACCGATGGAAGATGTAAACGAAAACCGCTCTATTTCGGCTAAAACGTCGATATATGCAATAAAATCAGAACTTCTCCGCCTTTCAATATCTTACTCAGTATTTTAACGAGAAAGAAATAGTTGATTGAAAATGAAGTATTTAAGGTTATTATCTAATCAATTATGTGTTTGCATAATTTTTATCGAATATATATGAATTAAAACCAATGGACTGAAAATTCACAAAAACGTGGAAAACGGTAAATATTGCTTAATTCGATGATATTTTGTTTAAATCACATGAAGGAAAAGGAGATGATAAACGTCAAAATATTGCTAAATTCGATGATTTTTCGTACGAAACAAAATGCAAGAAAACTTGCTTAAAATGCAATATTATGCGAAATTCTGAGATTTGAAGGCCAAATCACATATCGTTATACTACATGAAATAGTATCGAAATATTGGTAAAAATTAATATATTTACGTAATATCAAACTACATGAAAAACGTGAAAAAATTCACTATATAACCATATTTGAGGATTTTAACTTCAAATCATAGAGCGAGGTTTCGTATTATTTAGATCCAAGAAAAGACATATGACAATGTTGTTTCCAATACAAATGATAAAAAACAATGTGTTTTCATTAGAATTAACTATAATATTCTTGATTTTCCGTTTATATTAACGATGGAAGATGTACACGTAAAACCGCTCTATTCCGGCTGAAACGTCGATATATGCAATAAAAACAGAACTTCTCCCCTTTTCAATATCTTACTTAGTATTTTAACGAGAAACAAATAGTTGATTGAAAATGAAGTATTTAACGTTATTATCTAATCAATTATGTGTTTGCATCATTTTTATCGTATATATATGAATTAATACCCATGGACTGAAAATTCAAAAAACGTGGAAAAACGGCAAAATATTGCCTAATTCGATGATATTTTGTTTAAATCACATGAAGGAAAAGGAGATGATAAACGTCAAAATATTGCTATATTCGATGATTTTTCGTACGAAACAAAATGCAAGAAAACTTGCTTAAAATGCAATATTATGCGAAATTCTGAGATTTGAAGGCCAAATCACATATCATGATACTACATGAAATTGTATCGAAATATTGGTAAAAATGAATTAATTTACGTAATATCAAACTACATGAAAAACGTGAAAAAAGTCACTATATAACCATATTTGAGGATTTTAACTTCAAATCAAAGAGCGAGGTTTCGTATTATTTATATCCAAGAAAAGACATATGACAATGTTGTTTCCAATACAAATGATAAAAAACAATGTGTTTTCATTAGACTTAACTATAATGTTCTTGATTTTCCGTTTATATTAACGATGGAAGATGTACACTTAAAACCGCTCTAATCCGGCTGAAACGTCGATATATGCAATAAAAACAGAACTTCTCCCCTTTTCAATATCTTACTCAGTATTTTAACGAGAAACAAATAGTTAATTGAAAATGAAGTATTTAAGGTTATTATCTAATCAATTATGTGTTTGCATCATTTTTATCGTATATATAATGAATTAATACCCATAGACTGAAAATTCACAAAAACGTGGAAAAACGGCAAAATATTGCCTAATTCGATGATATTTTGTTTAAATCAAAGAAAGGAAAAGGGGATGATAAACGTCAAAATATTGCTAAATTCGATGATTTTTCGTACGAAACAAAATGCAAGGAAACTTGCTTAAAATGCAATATTATGCGAAATTCTGAGATTTGAAGGCCAAATCACATATCGTGATACTACATGAAATAGTATCGGAATATTTGTAAAAATGAATATATTTGCGTAATATCAAACTACATGATTAACGTGAAGAAGTTACTATTTTACCATATTTGAGGATTTTACCTTCAAATCATAGAGCGAGGTTTCGTATTATTTAGATCCAAGAAAAGACATATGACAATGTTGTTTCCAACACAAATGATAAAAAACAATGTGTTTTCATTCGAAATAACTAAAATGTTCTTGATTTTCCGTTTACATTAACGAGGGAAGATGTACACGTAAAACCGCTCTAATCCGGCTGAAACGTCGATATATGCAATAAAAACCGAACTTCTCCCCTTTTCAATATCTTACTCAGTATTTTAACAAGAAACAAATAGATGATTGAAAATGAAGTATTTAAGGTTATTATCTAATCAATTATGTGTTTGCATCATTTTTATCGTATATATATGAATTAAAACCAATGGACTGAAAATTCACAAAAACGTGGAAAACGGTAAATATTGCCTAATTCGATGATATTTTGTTTAAATCACATGAAGGAAAAGGAGATGATAAACGTCAAAATATTGCTATATTCGATGATTTTTCGTACGAAACAAAATGCAAGAAAACTTGCTTAAAATGCAATATTATGCGAAATTCTGAGAATTGAAGGCCAAATCACATATCGTTATACTACATGAAATAGTATCGAAATATTGGTAAAAATGAATATATTTACGTAATATCAAACTACATGAAAAACGTAAAAAAAGTCACTATATAACCATATTTGAGGATTTTAACTTCAAATCATAGAGCGAAGTTTCGTATTATTTAGATCCAAGAAAAGACATATGACAATGTTGTTTCCAATACAATTGATAAAAAACAATGTGTTTTCATTAGAATTAACTATAATATTCTTGATTTTCTGTTTATATTAACGATGGAAGATGTACACGTAAAACCGCTCTATTCCGGCTGAAACGACGATATATGCAATAAAAACAGAACTTCTCCCCTTTTCAATATCTTACTCAGTATTTTAACGAGAAACAAATAGTTGATTGAAAATGAAGTATTTAAGGTTATTATCTAATCAATTATGTGTTTGCATCATTTTTATCGTATATACATGAATTAATACCCATGGACTGAAAATTCAAAAAAACGTGGAAAAACGGCAAAATATTGCCTAATTCGATGATATTTTGTTTAAATCACATGAAGGAAAATAAACGTCAAAATATTGCTAAATTCGATGATTTTTCGTACGAAACAAAATGCAAGAAAACTTGCTTAAAATGCAATATTACGCGAAATTCTGAGATTTGAAGGGCAAATCACATATTGTGATACTACATGAAATAGTATCGGAATATTGGTAAAAATGAATATATTTACGTAATATCAAACTACATGAAAAACGTGAAAAAAGTCACTATATAACCATATTTGAGGATTTTAACTTCAAATCATAGAGCGAGGTTTCGTATTATTTAGTTCCAAGAAAAGACATATGTCAATGTTGTTTCCAATACAAATGATAAAAAACAATGTGTTTTCATTAGAATTAACTATAATGTTCTTGATTTTCCGTTTATATTAACGATGGAAGATGTACACGTAAAACCGCTCTAATCCGGCTGAAACGTCGATATATGCAATAAAAACCGAACTTCTCCCCTTTTCAATATCTTACTCAGTATTTTAACGAGAAACAAATAGGTGATTGAAATTGAAGTATTTAAGGTTATTATCTAATCAATTATGTGTTTGCATCATTTTTATCGTATATATATGAATTAAAACCCATGGACTGAAAATTCACAAAAACGTGGAAAACGGCAAAATATTGCCTAATTCGATGATATTTTGTTTAAATCACATGAAGGAAAAGGAGATGATAAACGTTAAAATATTGCTAAATTCGATGATTTTTCGTACGAAGCAAAATGCAAGAAAACTTGCTTAAAATGCAATATTATGCGAAATTCTGAGATTTCAAGGCCAAATCACATATCGTGATACTACATGAAATAGTATCGAAATATTGGTAAAAATGAATATATTTACGTAATATCAAACTACATGAAAAACGTGAAAAAAGTCACTATTTAACCATATTTGAGGATTTTAACTTCAAATCATAGAGCGAGATTTCGTATTATTTGGATCCAAGAAAAGACATATGACAATGTTGTTTCCAATACAAATGATAAAAATCAAAGTGTTTTCATTAGAATTAACTAAAATGTTCCTGATTTTCCGTTTATATTACCGATGGAAGATGTACACGAAAATCGCTCGATTCCGGCTGAAACGTCGATATATGCAATAAAAACAGAACTTCTTCCCTTTTCAATATCTTACTCAGTATTTTAACGAGAAACAAATAGTTGATTGAAAATGAAGTATTTAAGGTTATTATCTAATCAATTATGTGTTTGCATCATTTTTATCGTATATATATGAATTAATACCCATGGACTGAAAATTCAAAAAACGTGGAAAAACGGCAAAATATTGCCTAATTCGATGATATTTTGTTTAAATCACATGAAAGAAAAGGAGATGATAAACGTCAAAATATTGCTATATTCGATGATTTTTCGTACGAAACAAAATGCAAGAAAACTTGCTTAAAATGCAATATTATGCGAAATTCTGAGATTTGAAGGCCAAATCACATATCATGATACTTCGTGAAATAGTATCGAAATATTGGTAAAAATGAATTAATTTACGTAATATCAAACTACATGAAAAACGTGAAAAAAGTCACTATATAACCATATTTGAGGATTTTAACTTCAAATCAAAGAGCGAGGTTTCGTATTATTTACATCCAAGAAAAGACATATGACAATGTTGTTTCCAATACAAATGATAAAAAACAATGTGTTTTCATTAGAATTAACTATAATGTTCTTGATTTTCCGTTTATATTAACGATGGAAGATGTACACTTAAAACCGCTCTAATCCGGCTGAAACGTCGATATATGCAATAAAAACAGAACTTCTCCCCTTTTCAATATCTTACTCAGTATTTTAATGAGAAACAAATAGTTAATTGAAAATGAAGTATTTAAGGTTATTATCTAATCAATTATGTGTTTGCATCATTTTTATCGTATATATAATGAATTAATACCCATAGACTGAAAATTCACATAAACGTGGAAAAAGGGCAAAATATTGCCTAATTCGATGATATTTTGTTTAAATCAAAGAAAGGAAAAGGGGATGATAAACGTCAAAATATTGCTAAATTCGATGATTTTTCGTACGAAACAAAATGCAAGAAAACTTGCTTAAAATGCAATATTATGCGAAATTTTGAGATTTGAAAGCCAAATCACATATCGTGATACTACATGAAATAGTATCGGAATATTGGTAAAAATGAATATATTTGCGTAATATCAAACTACATGATTAACGTGAAAAAGTTCCCATATTTGAGGATTTTACCTACAAATCATAGAGCGAAGTTTCGTATTATTTAGATCCAAGAAAAGACATATGACAATGTTGTTTCCAATACAATTGATAAAAAACAATGTGTTTTCATTAGAATTAACTATAATATTCTTGATTTTCTGTTTATATTAACGATGGAAGATGTACACGTAAAACCGCTCTATTCCGGCTGAAACGACGATATATGCAATAAAAACAGAACTTCTCCCCTTTTCAATATCTTACTCAGTATTTTAACGAGAAACAAATAGTTGATTGAAAATGAAGTATTTAAGGTTATTATCTAATCAATTATGTGTTTGCATCATTTTTATCGTATATACATGAATTAATACCCATGGACTGAAAATTCAAAAAAACGTGGAAAAACGGCAAAATATTGCCTAATTCGATGATATTTTGTTTAAATCACATGAAGGAAAATAAACGTCAAAATATTGCTAAATTCGATGATTTTTCGTACGAAACAAAATGCAAGAAAACTTGCTTAAAATGCAATATTACGCGAAATTCTGAGATTTGAAGGGCAAATCACATATTGTGATACTACATGAAATAGTATCGGAATATTGGTAAAAATGAATATATTTACGTAATATCAAACTACATGAAAAACGTGAAAAAAGTCACTATATAACCATATTTGAGGATTTTAACTTCAAATCATAGAGCGAGGTTTCGTATTATTTAGTTCCAAGAAAAGACATATGTCAATGTTGTTTCCAATACAAATGATAAAAAACAATGTGTTTTCATTAGAATTAACTATAATGTTCTTGATTTTCCGTTTATATTAACGAGAGAAGATGTACACGTAAAACCGCTCTAATCCGGCTGAAACGTCGATATATGCAATAAAAACCGAACTTCTCCCCTTTTCAATATCTTACTCAGTATTTTAACGAGAAACAAATAGGTGATTGAAATTGAAGTATTTAAGGTTATTATCTAATCAATTATGTGTTTGCATCATATTTATCGTATATATATGAATTAAAACCCATGGACTGAAAATTCACAAAAACGTGGAAAACGGCAAAATATTGCCTAATTCGATGATATTTTGTTTAAATCACATGAAGGAAAAGGAGATGATAAACGTTAAAATATTGCTAAATTCGATGATTTTTCGTACGAAGCAAAATGCAAGAAAACTTGCTTAAAATGCAATATTATGCGAAATTCTGAGATTTCAAGGCCAAATCACATATCGTGATACTACATGAAATAGTATCGAAATATTGGTAAAAATGAATATATTTACGTAATATCAAACTACATGAAAAACGTGAAAAAAGTCACTATTTAACCATATTTGAGGATTTTAACTTCAAATCATAGAGCGAGATTTCGTATTATTTGGATCCAAGAAAAGACATATGACAATGTTGTTTCCAATACAAATGATAAAAATCAAAGTGTTTTCATTAGAATTAACTAAAATGTTCCTGATTTTCCGTTTATATTACCGATGGAAGATGTACACGAAAATCGCTCGATTCCGGCTGAAACGTCGATATATGCAATAAAAACAGAACTTCTTCCCTTTTCAATATCTTACTCAGTATTTTAACGAGAAACAAATAGTTGATTGAAAATGAAGTATTTAAGGTTATTATCTAATCAATTATGTGTTTGCATCATTTTTATCGTATATATATGAATTAATACCCATGGACTGAAAATTCAAAAAACGTGGAAAAACGGCAAAATATTGCCTAATTCGATGATATTTTGTTTAAATCACATGAAAGAAAAGGAGATGATAAACGTCAAAATATTGCTATATTCGATGATTTTTCGTACGAAACAAAATGCAAGAAAACTTGCTTAAAATGCAATATTATGCGAAATTCTGAGATTTGAAGGCCAAATCACATATCATGATACTTCGTGAAATAGTATCGAAATATTGGTAAAAATGAATTAATTTACGTAATATCAAACTACATGAAAAACGTGAAAAAAGTCACTATATAACCATATTTGAGGATTTTAACTTCAAATCAAAGAGCGAGGTTTCGTATTATTTACATCCAAGAAAAGACATATGACAATGTTGTTTCCAATACAAATGATAAAAAACAATGTGTTTTCATTAGAATTAACTATAATGTTCTTGATTTTCCGTTTATATTAACGATGGAAGATGTACACTTAAAACCGCTCTAATCCGGCTGAAACGTCGATATATGCAATAAAAACAGAACTTCTCCCCTTTTCAATATCTTACTCAGTATTTTAATGAGAAACAAATAGTTAATTGAAAATGAAGTATTTAAGGTTATTATCTAATCAATTATGTGTTTGCATCATTTTTATCGTATATATAATGAATTAATACCCATAGACTGAAAATTCACAAAAACGTGGAAAAAGGGCAAAATATTGCCTAATTCGATGATATTTTGTTTAAATCAAAGAAAGGAAAAGGGGATGATAAACGTCAAAATATTGCTAAATTCGATGATTTTTCGTACGAAACAAAATGCAAGAAAACTTGCTTAAAATGCAATATTATGCGAAATTTTGAGATTTGAAAGCCAAATCACATATCGTGATACTACATGAAATAGTATCGGAATATTGGTAAAAATGAATATATTTGCGTAATATCAAACTACATGATTAACGTGAAAAAGTTCCCATATTTGAGGATTTTACCTACAAATCATAGAGCGAGGTTTCGTATTATTTAGATCCACGAAAAGACATATGACAATGTTGTTTCCAATACAAATGATAAAAAACAATGTGTTTTCATTCGAAATAACTAAAATGTTCTTGATTTTCCGTTTATATTACCGAGGGAAGATGTACACGTAAAACCGCTCTAATCCGGCTGAAACGTCGATATATGCAATAAAAACCGAACTTCTCCCCTTTTCAATATCTTACTCAGTATTTTAACAAGAAACAAATAGATGATTGAAAATGAAGTATTTAAGGTTATTATCTAATCAATTATGTGTTTGCATCATTTTTATCGTATATATATGAATTAAAACCAATGGACTGAAAATTCACAAAAACGTGGAAAACGGTAAATATTGCCTAATTCGATGATATTTTGTTTAAATGACATGAAGGAAAAGGGGATGATAAACGTCAAAATATTGCTAAATTCGATGATTTTTCGTACGAAACAAAATGCAAGAAAACTTGATTAAAATGCAATATTACGCGAAATTCTGAGATTTGAAGGGCAAATCACATATCGTGATGCTGCATGAAATAGTATCGGAATATTGGTAAAAATGAATATATTTGCGAAATATCAAACTACATGATTAACGTGAAAAAGATACTATTTTACCATATTTGAGGATTTTAACTTCAAATCATAGAGCGAGGTTTCGTATTATTTAGATCCAAGAAAAGACATAGGACAATGTTGTTTCCAATACAAATGATAAAAAACAATGTGTTTTCATTTGAATTAACTATAATGTTCTTGATTTTCCGTTTATATTAACGAGGGAAGATGTACACGTAAAACCGCTCTAATCCGGCTGAAACGTCGATATATGCAATAAAAACCGAACGTCTCCCCTTTTCAACATCTTACTCAGTATTTTAACGAGAAACAAATAGATGATTGAAAATGAAGTATTTAAGGTTGTTATCTAATCAATTATGTGTTTGCATCATTTTTATCGTATATATTTGAATTAATACCCATGGACTGAAAATTCACAAAAACGTGGAAAACGGCAAAATATTGCCTAATTCGATGATATTTTGTTTAAATCACATGAAGGAAAAGGGGATGATAAACGTCAAAATATTGCTAAATTCGATGATTTTCCGTACGAAACAAAATGCAAGAAAACTTGCTTAAAATGCAATAATATGCGAAATTCTGAGATTTGAAGGCCAAATCACATATCGTGATACTACATGAAATAGTATCGAAATATTGGTAAAAATGAATATATTTACGTAATATCAAATTATATGAAAAACGTGAAAAAGTCACTATATAACCATATTTGAGGATTTTAACTTCAAATCATAGAGCGAGATTTCGTATTATTTGGATCCAAGAAAAGACATATGACAATGTTGTTTCCAATACAAATGATAAAAATCAAAGTGTTTTCATTAGAATTAACTAAAATGTTCCTGGTCTTCCGTTTGTATTACCGATGGAAGATGTACCCGAAAATCGCTCTATTCCGGCTGAAACGTCGATATATGCAATAAAAACAGAACTTCTCCCCTTTTTAATATCTTACTCAGTATTTTAACGAGAAACAAATAGTTGATTGAAAATGAAGTATTTAAGGTTATTATCTAATCAATTATGTGTTTGCATCATTTTTATCGTATATATATGAATTAATACCCATGGACTGAAAATTCAAAAAACGTGGAAAAACGGCAAAATATTGCCTAATTCGATGATATTTTGTTTAAATCACATGAAGGAAAAGGGGATGATAAACGTCAAAATATTGCTAAATTCCATGATTTTTCGTACGAAACAAAATGCAAGAAAACTTGCTTAAAATGCAATATTACGCGAAATTCCGAGATTTGAAGGGCAAATCACATATCGTGATACTACATGAAATAGTATCGGAATATTGGTAAAAATGAATATATTTGCGTAATATCAAACTACATGATTAACGTGAAAAAGTTACTATTTTACCATATTTGAGGATTTTACCTTCAAATCATAGAGCGAGGTTTCGTATTATTTAGATCCAAGAAAAGACATATGACAATGTTGTTTCCAATACAAATGATAAAAATCAATGTCTTTTCATTAGAATTAACTAAAATGTTCCTGATTTTCCGTTTATATTACCGATGGAAGATGTAAACGGAAACCGCTCTATTTCGGCTAAAACGTCGATATATGCAATAAAATCAGAACTTCTCCGCCTTTCAATATCTTACTCAGTATTTTAACGAGAAAGAAATAGTTGATTGAAAATGAAGTATTTCAGGTTATTATCTAATCAATTATGTGTTTGCATCATTTTTATCGTATATATATGAATTAATACCCATGGACTGAAAATTCACAAAAACGTGGAAAACGGCCAAATATTGCCTAATTCGATGATATTTTGTTTAAATCACATGAAGGAAAAGGAGATGATAAACGTCAAAATATTGCTATATTCGATGATTTTTCGTACGAAACAAAATGCACGAAAACTTGATTAAAATGCAATATTATGCGAAATTCTGAGATTTGAAGGCCAAATCACATATCATGATACTACGTGAAATAGTATCGAAATATTGGTAAAAATGAATTAATTTACGTAATATCAAACTACATGAAAAACGTGAAAAAGTCACTATATAACCATATTTGAGGATTTTAACTTCAAATCAAAGAGCGAGGTTTCGTATTATTTACATCCAAGAAAAGACATATGACAATGATGTTTCCAATACAAATGATAAAAAACAATGTGTTTTCATTAGAATTAACTATAATGTTCTTGATTTTCCGTTTATATTACCGATGGAAGATGTACACTTAAAACCGCTCTAATCCGGCTGAAACGTCGATATATGCAATAAAAACAGAACTTCTCCCCTTTTCAATATCTTACTCAGTATTTTAACGAGAAACAAATAGATGATTGAAAATGAAGTATTTAAGGTTATTATCTAATCAATTATGTGTTTGCATCATTTTTATCGTATATATATGAATTAAAACCAATGGACTGAAAATTCACAAAAACGTGGAAAACGGTAAATATTGCCTAATTCGATGATATTTTGTTTAAATCACATGAAGGAAAAGGAGATGATAAACGTCAAAATATTGCTATATTCGATGATTTTTCGTACGAAACAAAATGCAAGAAAACTTGCTTAAAATGCAATATTATGCGAAATTCTGAGATTTGAAGGCCAAATCACATATCGTGATACTACATGAAATAGTATCGGAATATTGGTAAAAATGAATATATTTGCGTAATATCAAACTACATGATTAACGTGAAAAAGTTACTATTTTACCATATTTGAGGATTTTACCTTCAAATCATAGAGCGAGGTTTCGTATTATTTAGATCCAAGAAAAGACATATGACAATGTTGTTTCCAATACAAATGATAAAAAACAATGTGTTTTCATTCGAAATAACTAAAATGTTCTTGATTTTCCGTTTATATTACCGAGGGAAGATGTAAACGGAAACCGCTCTATTTCGGCTAAAACGTCGATATATGCAATAAAATCAGAACTTCTCCGCCTTTCAATATCTTACTCAGTATTTTAACGAGAAAGAAATAGTTGATTGAAAATGAAGTATTTCAGGTTATTATCTAATCAATTATGTGTTTGCATCATTTTTATCGTATATATATGAATTAATACCCATGGACTGAAAATTCAAAAAACGTGGAAAAACGGCAAAATATTGCCTAATTCGATGATATTTTGTTTAAATCACATGAAGGAAAAGGAGATGATAAACGCCAAAATATTGCTATATTCGATGATTTTTCGTACGAAACAAAATGCAAGAAAACTTGCTTAAAATGCAATATTATGCGAAATTCTGAGATTTGAAGGCCAAATCACATATTGTGATACTACATGAAATAGTATCGAAATATTGGTAAAAATGAATATATTTACGTAATATCAAACTACATGAAAAACGTGAAAAAAGTCACTATATAACCATATTTGAGGATTTTAACTTCAAATCATAGAGCGAGGTTTCGTATTATTTAGATCCAAGAAAAGACATATGACAATGTTGTTTCCAATACAAATGATAAAAAACAATGTGTTTTCATTAGAATTAACTATAATATTCTTGATTTTCCGTTTATATTAACGATGGAAGATGTACACGTAAAACCGCTCTATTCCGGCTGAAACGTCGATATATGCAATAAAAACAGAACTTCTCCCCTTTTCAATATCTTACTCAGTATTTTAACGAGAAACAAATAGTTGATTGAAAATGAAGTATTTAAGGTTATTATCTAATCAATTATGTGTTTGCATCATTTTTATCGTATATATATGAATTAAAACCAATGGACTGAAAATTCACAAAAACGTGGAAAACGGTAAATATTGCCTAATTCGATGATATTTTGTTTAAATGACATGAAGGAAAAGGGGATGATAAACGTCAAAATATTGCTAAATTCGATGATTTTTCGTACGAAACAAAATGCAAGAAAACTTGATTAAAATGCAATA